>NC_090266.1:429320298-429684048 GCF_040414725.1 Anabrus simplex | reverse complement strand
TTTCAAAACTGGCAGAAGGAAAGGGTTAATATTGCCAACTTAAACAATAACAGAAAGAAAATTAACAAGAAACAAACTTTTGAAATAAAAATTTCTCCAAAAAACAGTTCTTTCACTTCGCACTAGGGCGCACCATTGTAGTTCTTCAGTAGTGTCCTCTAGAAGAGAATGTTCACACTTCTTACTACAGGCAAAACAAAAATACATCGAAAACAACCCAGTTCAGAAACTTCAAAATTTCCAAGTAGTGACATCTTCTGAGAAACTTGAAAATTAATACATTAGATAAAGTTCAGACTTCCTCCAGCAGAGGAGTTTCAACAGGCGCAAAGTTTGAATTAGCGGCGTGGAGGTGTACCGCCCGGTACAATTATTATTATTATTATTATTATTATTATTATTATTATTATTATTATTATTATTATTATTATTATTATTATTATTATTGTACCGGGCGGTACACCTCTACTCTGTTTATTTAAAAGTTGCGCCAGTTGAAACTCCTCTTCTGGAGGAAGTCCGAACTTTATCTACACTATTAATCTACTAATTTCTCAGAAGATGTCACCACGTGGAAAATTTTGAGTTTTTGAACTGTGTCACTTTTGATGTGTTTTTGTTTCGCTTGAAGTAAGAAGTGTGAACTTTCTCTTCTAGAGGACACTACTGAAGATCAACAATAGTGCGACCTAGTGTGGAGTCAAAGAACTATTTTGTTGGAGAAAATTTTATTTCAAAAGTTTGTTTCTTGTTAAATTTCCTTCTGTCATTGTTTAAGTTGGCTGTGTACCCCTCTTTTTCCCCTTAGTTTGGATCTAGCCAATCCCGAATTTCTTTAATTAATTTTCCACCAATAATGTGTTTCTTTTTCCTCTATGTAGGGGTTTCTTTTCCCGAACCAATAAAGATTTTGTGGGAGGGTGTTTTCTTTCCCCTAACGCCTAGAATCTTCCGCGAGAGGATATAAACTGCTGATTTTGGGGTCTCCGGGCCACTTCTGTTCCATCTTTCAGTGTATTAAGTACATAGCAGGAGGCGGGAAGCGCCTCTTTCTTCTTCAGCCGTTCAACACCAGGTAATGGCCTATTAATAACTTCTTTTCTTGCTAGGTCGGCAGTTTAACACTCGCGGCGGGTTCGAAGCATTTCCATCATGTAACCTTTTCCTAAAATGTAATTACTCTTTTCATCTTTTTCTTGTAAAGCTACATATTGGGATAGAGAGTGCTAACCCTCTCGAGCTCCCACTCACATTTGTTTTGAGGTGAACTTATTTTCTCAAACTATTCTTCGTTTATGTAATGTAAAGTGTTCTTCTCTAAGTCACCTCTGTAGTATGGGATTAGCCCTTGCGTTAGTGGCCCAGAGCCAGATTAGGTTTTAAAAACAAAGTGTATTAGGAGTGCAAGTTCGCCTCCTCTCAAATTGTTATTTTAGAGGTCATGTAATCAACCTTCTTTTTATGTAATAGACCTCCGTAGTTTGGGTATTTTACCCCTGTAAATACGTCCTTAGAGGACAGCTTGAAGGTAGAGTTTGATGTGGCCTTGTGATAGGCTTACAATTTTGAGAGCGGATCGCTCTTTGAAATTTGTTTCTGTATGCCTCGTGCAGGCTTTATGTGTAATGTTTGGAGCCAGTGCTCCTGGGCATGAATGGGGTTTTCTGCCCCTTGGCTAAAATTTTTTTTGGAGTAAGGCGGGGCTGATTGCCCAAGAGTTATGAAGTAAGGGCACTGAGCCCGAACCCAGTAATATTGTACCTACATTTTTGCTACTCTGTACCTGTTATGATTGTTACCTCTTGTTTTTGAAAAGAAAATATAACCTAGTTAAATTTTAAATTAATTTTACATTGCACGTTAATTTCGTAGCTTGAAACCCATTCACACCCGCACCTTCTTTCACCTCTACCTACCACGGATATCTCCGTAACAAGTGGTAGCAGAGCGTGGTTGAATGGGTCTCAATTTAGCCCCTTTTGACGGCTAAACATTGCTTTAATTCGAACTCTAACAATTTTCTCAGTTGCTGGAATTTTTTGAGTTTTTCAAAATTGTTCTGTCATCATGCCCGGCCCTCGCGATGTTCTCCTCCTTAACTACTTGCGCAAAGAGGAGTTGATATATGAGTTAACTATCAGAAACGTTCAATCTGGAGGCACGGTTGCAATAGACACTAACAAGCTTAGAGAGTCCCTTGATTTGCCCATTTCCATCCCCAATTTGGGAGAGAAAGAAATTGATGACTCTCTTTCCACGATTGTCGAGAATATTACTGGGCTAGCATCGGTAGTCAGCTTTTTTGATGAAAACGATCCATCTCCTAATCAAATTAAGCGTGTGCAAGGCAGGCTGTATCACTTTGCAAATAGATTTAATGATCTGTTGTCTCTAAAGGTGAATGACGTTCAGAGGAAGCAAGCTAATACGCTCCTTGAAACTATTTCTGAATTGTCTAATAAGGTCACTCAATTGCTAACCGGCGAAGCTCCTCCCAAAACTGATCAACCCGCCACGGTGAATGTAGGTAACGAGGAAGAGCCTCCTCAGGGAGAAGTCAATAGGATAACCGTTGCTGCTCAAACTATCTCTGCCCCATCGAACAACGAATCTGAACGCCGTGCGTCATTGAGTAACATCCGCTCTGAATTAACTTCTTTGCCATTGAAACCTTTAACGACTATGTCACCTGGGTTCAGCAGCTTGCCTCATCCATTGGCAATGTTGCTTAGAGGTATCTCTAAGTTTTCCGTCAACACCACCAGTGACGTAATTTCATTTTTAAGATTTCTAGTGGAATTTCAGGATCATGCCCTTGTGTTTTCTCTTTCCCCATGTCAAATTTTGCAAATTATCTATCCTTATGCTATTGGTGTTCTATCTGACAAAATAGTTAGAGCCATCGCTGAGCAATCTTCTATTGAGGATTTCCATGCCCATTTGCTAGCTAACTTCATCCCGGCTAGGGCCAGGTCCTCCCTTATTCAGAAATACTATTATCGGGTACAGCGCTTGGATGAAAACCTGGCAGACTTCATCCAAGATATTAAGTTTTATACTAGGGTGTTTGCTCTTCACTTCCCTGAGGATCAAATTGTACAAGCTATTGTGGAAGGTATTTCACCATCCTATAGGTCATATTTGTGTTTCGCGGCGTGCCCGCAAACGTTCTCGGAACTTGAAGCATTGGCAGTCTCAGCGGAAGGAGTTAGATACGCCGATTCTTTGCGTGTCGCGAAAGAACCCCCGCCTTCCTTTAGTAACACTCGGCCTCCACCTCGCCGACCAGTCAATCCCCGTAAATGTTATGCTTGCGGGTCGCCTGACCATCTGCGGAATAAGTGTCCTCTGATCAAGTCAAGTGGGACAAGGAATGGAGCAGGGTCATCACAAGGCTGTTTTAAGTGTGGGGCCTTCTCACATATCGCCAAGAATTGCCCAAACTCAAATAGCACCCCCTCCTGCTCAACTTCTGGTGCAAATTCCAGCTATGCCAATAATAAAAAGTGACTAGTGGCGTCGGCTGAGCCGACTAATCCATCTTCCCGAGACTCAGCCCCTAGTAAACAGGTTGTAAATGCAGAGAACGACCAGCCTTCAAATTCATCTTTTGAATGCCCTAAAGAGTGTCTTAGGATTGCGGCGGATACCCCCGCACCTGTTCCTTTTCTTAAGATTGAGTTAAATAACGAGCCTATAACAGCTCTCTTAGATTCAGGCAGTGTTTGTTCCATTATTTCGGCTGATTGGTATTCTAAATTGAAATCTGTTTGTAAACTCCCTGACTATGTCTCTTCTCCTGTTCAATATGTTTCGGCTAATTCATCTCCATTAGAAATTCTAGGTTCCTTACATGTCAAAATTCGTGTTTTTAAATTTACATGGAAAATCAAATTGTGTGTGGCTAAGCACTTGTCTTGCCCCATCATATTGGGAGCGGACTTCATTTCTCACACTGGTCTTGTGCTCGATCTCCAGAGTAGGTCGTGCACATTCAAATTTGCGTCCAATTGTAGAATTCCCTTGTTAAAGTGTAATTCTGTATCATGTTCATCTATTTTGCCTACCCAGGATGAGATGTTGTTAGACCTTAGACATCTACCCGAGGAGCAGGCTGATAGTATTCGCAAATTGTGTCAGTCGTTTCCCGAGGTGTTTTCTGATACTCTTGGTGTTACTGACCTTATTGAATACAAAATTGAGGTCACGGATTCGATTCCTGTTCGCTTTCCACCTTATAGGCTGTCTCCTCCTAAAATGAAAGCTCTGAAAGAAATCATCGATCAGATGTTGAAGGATGGTATTATTAGGCCCTCTAAGTCAGCGTATTCTTCGCCTATTTTTCTAGTCCCGAAACCCCAAGGAGGCTTCAGGCCTGTCATTGATTACAGGGCTCTCAATCGGAAGGTGGTGTTGCAATCTGTGCCCCTTCCCGACCTTCATTCTTGTTTTTCATGGTTTCGTAAGGCCAAGTTCTTCACCATCTTGGACTTAAATCAGGCCTATAATCAAATTCCCCTTGCCGAAGAGTCTAAACATCTTACAGCGTTTGCCACGGACTGGAATTTATATGAATACAACCGCGTGCCTTTCGGGCTCCCTACGGGAGCAGCTGTACTCACTAGACTACTAGATAGGGTCTTTTCCGACATCAAATTTGAGTACTTATATCACTACTTGGATGATGTCGTCGTATTTTCCGAGACTTTTGAAGAACATCTAGATCATCTGCGAGAAGTTCTCGATCGCCTTCGTAAGGCTGGGTTAACTGTTAAGTTGTCCAAGGTTGCCTTTGCTAAGCCCTCAATGTCATTCCTGGGGCATATTGTGTCACCCGATGGGGTAGCTGTCGATCATTCTAGAACACAGGCCATCCGTGATTTTAAACCTCCTAAGGACATCAAAGGTATCGCTAGATTCATTGGTATGGTGAATTTCTTCAGGAAGTTTATTCCTAACTTCGCTAATAGAGCGGCGCCCTTAAACCTTCTTCGTAGGAAAGGCATCAAATTCGAGTGGGGACCTTCTCAACAAGCCGCTTTCGAAGATCTTAAATTAGCTCTCTGTAATGCCCCTGTACTTGCTATGCCTGATTTCTCGAAGAAATTCATCGTCCAAACGGACGCGTCGTCGTCAGCTGTAGCTGCAGTCCTTCTTCAAGAGACTGAACTAGGGAGGCGTCCCATCGCCTATGCATCTAGGACTCTATCGGTTCAAGAAGCCAAGTATTCCATCTATGAGCTCGAAGGGTTGGCAGTCTTATTCGCCTTAGAAAAGTTCCGTCTCTATCTGGAACATGTCAAATTCGACCTGGAGACAGATAATCAAGCCTTAAGCTGGGTCTTAGGTAGGCCGCGTCGTACTGGTCGTATAGCCCGTTGGGCCATCCGTATTTCTGCCTTCCAATTTGATGTACGACATATCAGAGGTACCGAAAATGTTGTTGCTGATGGACTCAGCCGTATGTTTCATAACGACGTCGAAACCCACGAACCGGTCGACAGTTCATCACCTTCCGAGTCCATACTATCCGAGGTTAATGCCATCCTAACAGATGCTCCCATGCTTTTTAGGGATATTGAGAAATACCAACGTGAAGATCCGACGCTGGCTCCTATAATGGAAACCCTTTCTTCTGGGGAACATGCTGTCCCTTATGTTCTGAGGAATGGTGTTCTATGTTGCCCTTCGAGGCATGATAAGTTGATGAAAGTTGTTGTACCAGCGGTTCTTGTACCTATGATCTTCAAGTATTATCATGAGACCCCATTAGGAGGGCATCTGGGTATCTTTAAAACTCGTGAAAAGATTCGTGAAATGTTCATCTGGAAAGGTATGGACGGTGAAATCCGTGAACTTGTAAAAGCTTGTAAATCTTGTTTGCTCAGTAAACCAACCATGTCCACCAAGGTAGGCCTCTTGTCTTCGCATCAAGCATCGCGCCCCATGGAACGCCTGTATATTGATTATGTAGGACCCTTCCCCCAGTCAAAGGGGAATGCCAACAAATTCATCTTTGTATGTGTAGATGGTTTTACAAGATTTTCGTGGTTATTCCCGACTAAGCTGGCTACCGCTCAGTCTACAATTACTTGCTTAAATTCTATTTTTGCTTCTTTTGGTCCGTGTCAATATATTGTATCTGATAATGCTAAGGCTTTTACATCTAATTTATTTCGTAAATTCTGTTTTGACTTGTCCATCTCTCATGTAACTACATCTGCTTATTATCCTCAACCATCTCTGGCTGAACGGGTTAACCGTAATCTCAGGTCCGCACTCATTGCCTATCATCATGAAGATCCTTCCAGGTGGGACACGTCCCTGCATTGGATAGCTTTTGCTTTGAATTCGGCGGTTCATGAATCTCACAAGTTTACTCCAGCTTCTTTGATGTTCAAGTTTGTTCCCAACTCGCCGCTCTCTAACCTCTGGTCTTTGAATGACATTCTACCCGAGACAATAGATCCGGATAACATTAAAGATCTTTGGAAGAAGGCTAAAGCCAATCTTAAAGTGTCTCATGAAAAGGTTAGGGAAAGGTATGATCGTGGACGGAGACCCACCACTTTGAAGGTAGGTGACCAGGTTATGGTCAAAAATTTTGTTCCCGCGGGCAAGCTTGCCCCCAGATTTCATGGGCCTTGTATCATTCTCGATTTTCTTACGCCGGTTACCTTATTGCTAAGTAATCCAGCCACCGAGAGGATATTTAGAGTTCACCTGTCCCAGGTGAAACCGGTGTAATTTCTGTGTTAACTTGCTTCATATTATGTTGAAAGGATATGAAGGTTATATTTTTTTTTGAGTTTCACTTTTAAGGCATTCTGCCCCTTCTGTAATATTTTGGTTTTAGATGTAAGCCTTGTGTAAAACCTGCCCCGAAACGTTAAACTGCCATCCTGTTCTTGCCACGGCCATTACCACGCTCCCGTCTCCTGCTCCACCTTACACTGTGGCTTCATAATAGTAAATGCCATGGATATCTACACGCCGCTGGCCCCTCAACCTCTCCACAAGCCTGTACCCTCAAAGAAGATGATAGTCCAACACAATTCTGCCGCCTAGCTTTAATGTTTCAGCGCCCCCGCAGCCGCGCAGCGCCGTGCAGCGACTGGGGAGGGGGATGGGCCCCCTCCTCTCCAGCGAGGACGACATGTGCACGGCGAGCCGGAGCTCTCCTCCCGGCCAAGGCTGATGTGCGGCGCACGACCTACTACATGCCCGCAGCCTGTATCTGTTCACCGCGGGCGCGGCGTACTTCAACACCTCTGCTCCCCTCATAGTGCGGGCGAGTGGTATCTCAGGGTACTTGAGGGGTCCGAGCGGCCTCCGTTGGACGCAAGCTGCAACGGCCGGTCTGGCCATCCGACTCAATCTACATCAACTACATGGACAGTCACCATAAGCAATAACTACACTTGGGAATTCAACAACAATATTTGGTGGACATTGCAAAATTTTTCTTCACTTTTAAGCATTAAAGGTTTATCTTCAGAAATTCAACTACTACAAACAGAAAGACTTTACTGCACCTGCAACAACAAAATTTTGAAATTGAAACCAACCAAATTACTAAAATCTTATAAATGCTTCCGCAATTAATCTTAATATCAACATCAAAACTTGGACCTTATTTTGGAAACAAGTTTATGTTCTTCTGTGTCACCCCTGGAGGAACTTTTGGGGGGGGAGGTCTGTACCGGGCGGTACACCTCTACTCTGTTTATTTAAAAGTTGCGCCAGTTGAAACTCCTCTTCTGGAGGAAGTCCGAACTTTATCTACACTATTAATCTACTAATTTCTCAGAAGATGTCACCACGTGGAAAATTTTGAGTTTTTGAACTGTGTCACTTTTGATGTGTTTTTGTTTCGCTTGAAGTAAGAAGTGTGAACTTTCTCTTCTAGAGGACACTACTGAAGATCAACAATAGTGCGACCTAGTGTGGAGTCAAAGAACTATTTTGTTGGAGAAAATTTTATTTCAAAAGTTTGTTTCTTGTTAAATTTCCTTCTGTCATTGTTTAAGTTGGCTGTGTACCCCTCTTTTTCCCCTTAGTTTGGATCTAGCCAATCCCGAATTTCTTTAATTAATTTTCCACCAATAATGTGTTTCTTTTTCCTCTATGTAGGGGTTTCTTTTCCCGAACCAATAAAGATTTTGTGGGAGGGTGTTTTCTTTCCCCTAACGCCTAGAATCTTCCGCGAGAGGATATAAACTGCTGATTTTGGGGTCTCCGGGCCACTTCTGTTCCATCTTTCAGTGTATTAAGTACATAGCAGGAGGCGGGAAGCGCCTCTTTCTTCTTCAGCCGTTCAACACCAGGTAATGGCCTATTAATAACTTCTTTTCTTGCTAGGTCGGCAGTTTAACACTCGCGGCGGGTTCGAAGCATTTCCATCATGTAACCTTTTCCTAAAATGTAATTACTCTTTTCATCTTTTTCTTGTAAAGCTACATATTGGGATAGAGAGTGCTAACCCTCTCGAGCTCCCACTCACATTTGTTTTGAGGTGAACTTATTTTCTCAAACTATTCTTCGTTTATGTAATGTAAAGTGTTCTTCTCTAAGTCACCTCTGTAGTATGGGATTAGCCCTTGCGTTAGTGGCCCAGAGCCAGATTAGGTTTTAAAAACAAAGTGTATTAGGAGTGCAAGTTCGCCTCCTCTCAAATTGTTATTTTAGAGGTCATGTAATCAACCTTCTTTTTATGTAATAGACCTCCGTAGTTTGGGTATTTTACCCCTGTAAATACGTCCTTAGAGGACAGCTTGAAGGTAGAGTTTGATGTGGCCTTGTGATAGGCTTACAATTTTGAGAGCGGATCGCTCTTTGAAATTTGTTTCTGTATGCCTCGTGCAGGCTTTATGTGTAATGTTTGGAGCCAGTGCTCCTGGGCATGAATGGGGTTTTCTGCCCCTTGGCTAAAAATTTTTTTGGAGTAAGGCGGGGCTGATTGCCCAAGAGTTATGAAGTAAGGGCACTGAGCCCGAACCCAGTAATATTGTACCTACATTTTTGCTACTCTGTACCTGTTATGATTGTTACCTCTTGTTTTTGAAAAGAAAATATAACCTAGTTAAATTTTAAATTAATTTTACATTGCACGTTAATTTCGTAGCTTGAAACCCATTCACACCCGCACCTTCTTTCACCTCTACCTACCACGGATATCTCCGTAACAATTATTATTATTATTATTATTATTATTATTATAGCTACAAGAAAGCAATCTCCGTACAGGCAATGAAGGTCCTTGGACGGTTGAAATGTAGAGGCTTCCACTATGCGTAACATCGGCACAAGCTGGGCTAAGTGGTTATCTCTACGCCCTGCTGGCTTTGCCTCCAGGAACCTGGTACTCATTCTTGGTGCTGGCTGAGTGAAGCTCAGGGCCATATTCACCTCTGGAAGTGGAAATCTCGTACCTTAAATTTTTCGACATACTCACGGGGAATCGAACCCACGTCCTCTCGGGTGAACCGAGCACTCCTTTACGCCCTCGAGCGTCAGAAAGGAGTTCGACTCCTTAGCTCGATGGGCAGTGTAGTAGCCTTCGGTTCAGAGGGTTCTGGGTTAGATTCCCCGTTTGATCGGGGATTTTAACTATGTATGATTAATTTCTCTGGTTCGGGGACTGGATGTTCATGCCCAACTTCATACACCTCTCCATCTACACACAACACACACCTCTAGAAGTCATAAAGAACTCTTGTGATTAGTCCTTCCACATAGGGTTGGCGTCAGCTTAGGCATCCGTCGTGAGTCCACATGCATTGCCGACCGTAATAAATTGAAAGAAAGTCTAGGAAGATGATGATTATGATGACGATGGTGAACACATATCAGAAAGAATCTAGTGAACTAGTAAGAATGTAGAATGCCTGCTACCGGGCGAGTTGGCCGTGCGCGTAGAGGCGCGCGGCTGTGAGCTTGCATCCGGGAGATAGTAGGTTCGAATCCCACTATCGGCAGCCCTGAAGATGGTTTTCCGTGGTTTCCCATTTTCACTCCAGGCAAATGCTGGGGCTGTACCTCAATTAAGGCCACGGCCGCTTCCTTCCAACTCCTAGACCTTTCCTATCCCATCGTCGCCATAAGACCTGTCTGTGTCGGTGCGACGTAAAGCTCCCTAGCCTAAATAAGAATGCCTGCTCACTGAGTTTCATTTTGTTACTATCCTGGTGGCCTCAAATGCTTTATTATTAGTAATTAATTAGATCTATAATTGAGATAAAGGCTCTAGAACTTGATATGTTATACTGTCCTAACAATTGTCTCCAGTGAGTATTGGAAAAGCAGCACTAAAGGTACTTCATGAATTGTCATCCCGCTTAGTTCATTCTTTTCCACCTCGTTATGTTTCTCCGAACACATCTTAACGTATCAGTAGACCTAGTAATTATATTAAAATAGTAATCACCTAGCGAGTTGGCCGTGCGGCTAGGGTCGCGCAGCTTTGAGCTCGCATTCGGGAGATAGTGGGTTCGAATCCCACCGTCGGTAGCCCTGAAGATGGTTTTCCTTGGTTTCTCATTTCCACGCCTGGAAAATGTGGGGGCTGCACCTTAATTAACGCCATGGCTGCTACCTTCCCAATCCTAGCCTTTTCCCATCTCCTCCGTCGCCGAAAACCTTCGATGTGTTAGTGCGCCATTTAAACAAGGATAATAATAATAATAATAATAATAATAATAATAATAATAATAATAATAATAATAATAATAATAATAATAATAATAATAATAATCAAACATTCAATATTTTGATATTAATCCATGAATCTGAATTTATGGTGGTAGTCATATCCTTCTTCATAACTAAACAATCCGTAGTCGTGAAGAGAGGGATTTTAAAGGACGATTGTAAGCATTGTTCTATACATTATGAATTACAGCAAGTATTGTACGAGTGATTTATTTTCATAGCTTTGCAACGTAAGATTTCTTTCTGATATGTAGTGTGAAATTGTTATCGTAATCCCATATCATTAAGAGTCAAAAGGAAACGCTGAATTCTTTAGCCATTTCTAGAAAGATATTAGCCCCTATGCTCATTTCTATTAGGATTATCTGACTGCTGTGGTTCTCATCCAAAGCCTGGTAAATGAGGTTGTATAATAATGTTCATTCATGAGCGAGTTACTCTGTCTCCTATTTTATTAACATTGATGTTTTGGAATGCTTGTTGTAGAATTAACAAACTAACGGTTTCTCCTTTCCTAAAGCCGTTATTTCGTAAAAATAGCCTTCAATAAAGGTTTGTATCCTTTGACAAGAACTACTGTATATAAATGGTGAGACGCAGATGGCGTTTCTTATCGCAAGGGAACTAGAAGCGTCAATAAAATTAAAACATACGGTGCGGCAGTAAAATTAGGAAGATAGAGCTATGGTAGTTTAACCCTTCTTCAAAGAAAGTTACTCTTTGAAGGGTTGATTCAGCTGAGTGCGGGTATGTCGTTGATGAGCTATTATTCCGAGCGATAAGTTTTAATAGCTAATTCGCCTATGTAACTGCTTCACTTTGCGAGATGAATCTGACTCTGCAAATCGTGGGTCATTCACTCTTTGTAGCTAAGTTTCTTTGTCGGTTGACGGCGGAAATATACTATTATTGAACGACCAGTTATTTGTCAGTTTTGACAATTCAAAGTTTATTATGTAGAACGGAGAATATAATTCTCCCTGTACATTATTGACTGGGTCATGGCATTGGACTACGACTTACGACCACGAGGAAGCTGGAGTTTCGGAAAGTGTGTACGAGAAATTATTCATTTCTCCTGGATAAAAGTAAAATTTCCATGTTCCTTCAGATAATGGAATTACCCTGTGTTGTTGTTGTTGTCGGAATTGTCCTAGAACTTGGATGTTCGTAATATACTTAAAGCCGGTTTGGATCAAGGCGGGTGATTTGAATTTCGCTGAATCTGCATTTTTGATTGGTGCAGACGTCAGCAAAGTAAATGACCCCTGACGTCATCGTGATGTCACCAAGGCCATTGCGGCGTCATAACCTAACCTAACTTTACTGTCCTAACTCAACCTCAAAGTCTTAATGGAAGAGCCCATCGGTCAGGTTAATAACCGGTTGTAGTGGAGGGTGGGGATGGGGGTGGTCTCCCTCCCCTTAGACCGTCCCTCTCTTCACCAAAACATTGCCGGTCTCCATATCGTTCCTTCTACTCAGGCAGGTAGCATGTTTGACTTGGGGACTGGCCGATACTTCCATAGTATCAAATTATTCTCAATCCTCCCTGCGGTCTCTTTGTTCTTAGAACTAACGGCATTTTTTTTTTACGGGGGGCCCCCCGTAGCCCGCTCCCCCGCCGTGACCATCGACTCAATCTACATGACCTCCGACATGCTATTAGTTTCTAAGAAGAAAGATATAGCAGGGAAGAGTGGGAAGTGATACAAGGAGTATCTGCCGGTTTCCGAGTTACACTCGCGACCACGGCAAGAGTTTGTATTGGTTAGGTAGTGTTAAGGTGTGGTGTTGAAGGGTCAGGGGAAAACCACATAGGCAGAAAGAGAAATAGTCTACATGTAAAACCTGACATCTTGTGATAGCACATGCAACGATGTGGGCTGGAAAAAGGTCCAGTGGTAGTGTTAGTTGAGAAGAGGTATCATGCACCAGCTAGCCATGAACCATAGTCTCGCCGTTTCATCTGTCTGGGGTTCAGTCCGTCTGGGCACTGCTGTGACTAGCGCGGGCCTTGCCAGCTGCGGAGCCATGCGTCGAGTACCACTAGGGCCCGTCGCACAGCATTAACTCCTTGGGGTCCCTCGTACCCAGTCTCCGATCCCGGAGAATGAGGCCAAGCCCGCCGAGTCGGGGGCCTCCTGGAAGGGGGTTGTCATGACGCCGGGCCTCCTTCCTCTCTGCCCGCGCCATGGCCTGGTAGACTGGGCAACTGCGATGGGAGGCCGGGTGGCCCCCTGCGCAGTTTGCGCACACCGGCGCCTCCTTAAATGTTGCGCAGGCCGTGTAGTGGTGATCACCCCCACAACGGTTGCACTTCACTTGGAGCCCACACCTCTCCTGCCGGTGGCCCCACCTCAGACAGCGGACACACTGCAAGAGCTGCCGAGGGGGACATTTCAATCTCACCTGACTGCCGCTACCCGCTGAGGTCCACTCCTGATTTGCTCCTCGATAGACTGCTATCCTGGGAGCAGTCCTGGGTTGCGGCTGGGCGGCCCTCTCCTGGTGGGCTGGCGTCTGCTTCCTCCTGGTCCTGGGGCGGCGTCTTCTTCTTCTTCCCGGGGATCTCTTCTCAGCAGGGGAAGAGGCCTCTTCCTGTTGGCCCTCCTTCCGGCCTGGCTACCCCGGGGTAGCAGGTGGCTCCGCTGCGTCGCCGTATTCTTCCTTCTCCTGGCTGGCGCTGGTGGCGTCGGTCGATGCTAAAAATCGACTGCGTTCCCTGTCCTGTAGGGCGCACATAGAGGTCTGCACCTCGACAGACATGCTGACAGGCTGGGCCTGGACAGCAGCCTCAGAACGCCAGGGGGCGTCCTTCACTGCTGTGCTACCGTCCACCGTCACGGGCTCTTTCCTGGTTTGCGCCCGGGTTGCCGGCCCCTCCTGACGGTCCAATTGGGGTCACGCCGTCGCGGCGCTTGGGGCGCCGTCGTCGTCCTCGGTCTTCGGCTCCGTCTGGGTGGCTGCCTCCTCGTATCCTGAGGCGTCCAAATGCTCCTTGAGTCCTGAGAGCAGGACAACCTGGAAAAAGTTGGACGCCAGCTTCTCGTAGATCATGAAGCGGTTCGCGTCCCTAGGGCGGATGATGACCTCCCAGCCAGGGATCACCTCGCCGATGAGCTCCATGATCGACTCCTGTCCGATGGACTCCACAGACGTAGTTAGAACATCGAGTATGCGGAGTGTTTCCCGGTAGGTCTCCTGGCCCCACCGGCAGTACACCATCAGCGCCGGGAGTCTAGGATCTGGGGCGCGGACGACCTTCGAGCTCAGCACCTCTTGTAGTCACTCGATGGCTCCCTGTTAGTCGCAGTCTGCCGGTCTGTCCGGCATGAATAGCTTCTCCATCCTGGTCCTCCTGAAAATAAAGCTCCTGAAAGAGAAATAGCGAGCACTAAAAGTGCTCAGCTCCGACAAATGCTTTTTCGAAAATGTACTGATAAGTACAACTGCCTGGCTAATACTTAAAAAGTACAGAGCGCCTGGCGAGGAGAGGGACAGCGGAGCGAGAGACACGTACGTGTTCTCGCTAGCACAGTCAAGCTCGTCCTCAGTATTAAAAAACAACTAACGGCATGTCGGAGGCGAGGTAGACTAGAGCTGATGACCACGCCGGGGGAGCGCCCCCCCCCCACCAAGTTACAAGTCTTCACTTCGCTCAGATCGAACATAGTACCACTGTTGGTCACCAGCAGTCCACTGCCCTAGGGCATGAAGCCTGAGGAGGAGGACAGTTAAGGGAGACCGGCAATTTTTTGGTGGACCGAGGGGCGGTCCAGGAGAGGATCCCTCTCCCTCCCCTCACCCGAATTTTTTGGTTGACCAAGGGGGAGGGGTTATTGAGGCGGGAGAATCCATCTTCCCCAAACCCGGTCACTGACCTGACCGATTGGCTCCTCCATGGAGCGTGTGAGATGTGTTTAGGACTGTTAGGTTACGTTATGGACTGATGTCGACGTGAAAAGGCCTTGCTGACGCCTTGCTGACGTTTGCACCGATCAAAAATACTGATTCAGCGAAATTCAAATCGGGGGATTGGCTTTACGTCGCATCGACACAGATAGGTCTTATGGCGACGATGGGATGGGAAAGTGTTAGGAGTGGGAAGGAAGCGGCCGTGGCCTTAATTACGGTACAGCCCCAGCATTTGCCTGCTTTGAAAAAGAGAAGTCACGGAAAACCATCTTCAGGGCTGCCGACAGTGGGGCTCGAACCCACTATCTCCCGGATGCAAGCTGCGTGACCGTAACCGCACGGCCAACTCACCCGGTGAAAAAAAAATTAAAATCGCCCGCCTTGATCGAGAACCGCTGTTCAGCCCGAAGGCCTGCAGATTACGAGGTGCCGTGTGGTTAGCACGACGAATCCTCTCGGCCGTTATTCTTGGCTTTCTAGACCGGGGCCGCTATCTCACCGTCAGTTAGCTCCTCAATTCTAATCACGTAGGCTGAGTGGACCTGGAACCAGCCCTCAGGTCCAGGTAAAAATCCCTGACCTGGCCGGGAATCGAAACCGGGGCCTCCGGCAAATAAAACATAAATATAAAAAATGTTTTCATAATTAACAGTTCAACATCCTTACCTCTTATTGAACTTTATAATTAACCAACTGTGCTCCTTGCATTTATACTAGCTACCTATATTTTGTTATTAGCATTAGAGGGAAAGAGAACTGAATATAATGAACTACTGATATATTTTAGAATTTCATTGCATTCTTTCATATCTTAATACCCAAGGCGACACCGCACTCTAGTGCAAGTGTCTGCTGCTGCCGCCGCCGCATTCTTAATAAAGAACCGTGTCTCAATGCGAACTCAGTAGCACAGGATGTGATGATCTCGCCCTCTGTCGGCATTTCATCGGTATGAGGCTGCATGTGATGAAACAACAAATGAATATACAGTGAGGACATGAAAACGGTTTTAGTCAGTTGAACATAATTTATTAAATTATATAACTTTAAGACGTTCGAGTTGTTTGTTAACAAGTCGGCAAAATAAACATGGCTTCTGTCTAATCACATCAGAGTGTTTTTACATATTAATTTCATCTGTTGTAACAAGTTTAAATATATCCGTCTGTAGAGAATGACTTACTGTGCGATTTAAGTGGTGTAGCTGTTGGCGAACAGCACTGATGCAGCTCTGACAATTATATTCAGTTTACACACCAGGCCTGTACCTTAATTATAGCCACGGTCGCTTCCATCCCTGTCCTAGTCTGGTCCAATCCTATGGTCGCCGACTTCTCTGAATAGGCGCATTGTCAAACCAATAGGAAAAATCATATCATCTTGTTCGATGTTTTTGTCCCACCCGCTCCTTAAACCCCAGAGATGCTAATAATAATAATAATAATAATAATAATAATAATAATAATAATAATAATAATAATAATATTTGGTTTTAAGTACCTTTAACTACTTATTTTACTCTTTCCGGATACGCCTAGGTGCCGGAATTCTGTACCCTAGGAGTTCTGCTTACGTACCAGAAATTCACCGAGACGAGGCTGTCGTATTTCAGTACGTTCAAATATTATCAAACTGAGTGGGAATAGAAATCCCCAACTTGGACTCAGGTGAGTGGTTCTAACTTCGGAGCCACTCAGTCTGGAAAACTAGGAAGTTTCTGACAGTTTTTTTTATTATTGCTTTCATTACGTCTGTCTACTATGTGTGGATGAATTCTATGTGAATAACAAAGTTGCGTGCATATTAATGTAGTTAATTGGTACTAAAATAGGTAAGGCCAGTAGAACAGGTATAATCTTGGTCTTCAACTGAAGTTGTGCTGGAAACGAAGTCTAGGGTGACCGAGGATGAAACATGAATCTGATTTTTGTCCCCATCAGGCTAAGTACAACCAACCCAGTCCCCATCTAGCAATTAAATTTTACTTGATTCAACCAGCAATCAAACCCGGGCCATCCAGGAGGGAAACTAACATTGTTGTCCACAGACCGCGGAGACTGACTGCTTTCAGAAGAACAATAATGGATACACCTAGTTTCACTCTGTTTATGTGGTCGGTGTTGGCAGGCTATTTTGGAAGACTTCAATATGTCCTTGTCCAAATGTCTGCCTCTACGCCACGCTCCCTCGAATTCTGTCTGTAGTCTCTGCGGCTGGTATAAGGAAATAACAGATTAATATTGTGGATGAAATTTCATGATTAAGTAGTTATTTCCCTGTGTTGCCACATGGTCGTGGCAGCATTGTCATGCAGAGGAAATGAATCCCTTGGGAGTATTTTAAACAGTCTCCCGACTGGGCCTAGCTGGCTGGCGATTCTGTGACTTGTCATCGGAACGGGAATGTCGGAGGGGTCGTATGGGCGGCAGGGGCTGTTTTGACGGGAAAGGGAGGGTGGGTGCGGAAGACGCCGCGCACGCACACAACAGGGAGAAGTCGCTAACGCCTTCCTTCTTAGTACAGACGACCCGCTGAGTTTCTTATACGATACTCGTCCGTAAGTTGGAACAGGCTTTTCTTCATACGAAGTAGAAAGTTTACATTTCACTTGAACTTGACCGCAAACATGAACATATATTCTAAAAAGGTTTTAGGGATAATGTTTCGTTAAAATACTGAAATATGCAGCATTTATCTCGATGACTGTACAAGACAAAGAGAGGAGAAAGAGAAAGACAAATGAAAATATAAACGATTTGATCTTAGACCTCAAGCGACTCTTTCTTTCCTTGAACATTATTCAACCCACCCTCCTAGAGGCACTCCCTCTGTCCAACAAGACCGAGGGACTGTACCATTCGGAGGTACAGAGTTTGAACACCTTTTCTGATAGAGACTATCTTATTACGGCACAATTTTCGACGGGCTCCTCCACACTCATTCTAGGAAATACAATGATTGACAAGTCCCGGGGAATATATTATAAACTTTAATAATTATATATAACTGAGTGAGATGACTACGCCAAATGGATCGTGTACCCCCGGATTGAATTTGGGAGATAGTGGACTGAGCCCTCACCGTCGACAGTGCAGAAGGTGGCTGTCTGAGGTTTTCCATTTTCACACGAGATAATTTTTTTATTCCCGTAAACTAGTTCATTGAATTACAATCTATGATAAGGTTGAAACAATGCAACATTCACGGGTTTGAGATGTTATT
Source organism: Anabrus simplex (assembly GCF_040414725.1). Taxonomy (NCBI): domain Eukaryota; kingdom Metazoa; phylum Arthropoda; class Insecta; order Orthoptera; family Tettigoniidae; genus Anabrus; species Anabrus simplex. Next base: position 429,666,198 of record NC_090266.1, on the reverse strand, counting down.
CCCGACGCATATCACAGCCACGACTGCTACCTTCTCACTCCTAGCCTTCTCCCACCCTAGCACCTGTGAAAACCTATTATACCAGTGACAAACCGCTAGCAAATAAGAACAGCACGGTTAGACTGTAGTATTGGTGAGGTAATATATATATAATAAGAGTTTTGTCTGTATATTGCTCAAAATTTGAAAAGAATGGTATTTCTGTACCGGCCATGTCCATAGTAACAAGGAAATGCAATTTTTACTTTTCCGTAATTTCTGTCTGTCTGTCTATCTGTCTGTCTGTATGTATGTATGTATGTATGTATGTATGTATGTATGTATGTACACGCATCACGAGAAGACGGCTCGAGAGAATTTAATGAAATGAAATGTCGTTTGGCTTTTAGTGCCGGGATATCCCAGGACGGGTTCGGCTCGCCAGGTGCAGGTCTTTCTATTTGACACCCGTAGGCGACCTGCGCGTCGTGATGAGGATGAAATGATGATGAAGACAACACGTACACTCAGCCCCCGTGCCATTGGAATTAACCAATTAAGGTTCAAATCCCCGACCCGGCCGGGAATCGAACCCGGGACCCTCTGAACCGAAGGCCAGTACGCTGACCATTCAGCCAACGAGTCGGACAGAATTTAATGAAAATCGGTATGTGAAGACGCGGGATGAGCCGCTACAATCTAGGCTATAAATAATTTTACTCATGCTGAGTGAAATAGTAGTTTAGGGGAAGGCCTAAAATTTAATTCTCAAATATTTATATTATTAGTAGTCCTATTGATAAATACTGTATAACTAAAGTTATATAGAATTAAATTTCCGATCATTTATGTCATACATTGTTACCGTACCGGCTTTGATAACACAGATATTCATGAATTTGTATTTTTGTTGCCAAGTCCATATCAACGCCGACCCACGGGAAAATGGCTAAACAGAATTTAATGAAAGTCGGTATATAGAGTGAGGGAATAAGCAACTACAGACTAAGTTATAAACAATTTTATTCGCCCTGTATGAAATTGTAGTTTAGGGGAAGGCGCCTAAAATTCAATTTTTAAATACCTATGTTATTGGTCTTATCGAAAACTACTACATAACAAAAGTTATAGGGAATACAATTTCCGACCATTTATGTTTTATTCACTTCTACCGTACCGACTATGATAGGAGTGGTATTTCATAGTCGGAAGAAAACTAAATGTGAAGGCCTACAATATTGAAAGTGCATAACATTGATAACAATAACATTATATTGACCATTGTTTGTGGTGATGTTCTTGGTCTCTTATGCTGCCGCTCAACTCGGATAGATGGGATTGCTGCTGCGTACCGAGTATAACAAACTGACTGAATACTGGCGGGAAATAGCTGGGAGTTAGAAAACTTTTTTCTTTAGCATGTCATTCCTCTGGTTCATACATTTTCTGATACCGTTCTGTTGGTATGTAACTCACTGGTTCATCATAGAATTCCAGTTATTCTATCCCTACTCTGATGCGCTGTTTTGAATGAGTAGTGTGCACTCTTAAGGCAAAGGCTCACTTAGTAGTAGTAGTAGTAATATGACGTGGCCTAGAATTACAATTTAGGAATATTCCAAATTATAGCACACCGGGCGAGTTGGCCGTGCGCGTAGAGGCGCGCGGCTGTGAGCTTGCATCCGGGAGATAGTAGGTTCGAATCCCACTATCGGCAGCCCTGAAGATGGTTTTCCGTGGTTTCCCATTTTCACACCAGGCAAATGCTGGGGCTGTACCTTAATTAAGGCCACGGCCGCTTCCTTCCAACTCCTAGGCCTTTCCTCTCCCATCGTCGCCATGTGTCGGTGCGACGTAAAGCCCCTAGCAAAAAAAAATTATAGCACCACAATTCACTAAATAACTCAAAATTCTACCCTGAAAAGAGCCGTTTCTTAAAAAGAGCTTCTTCCTCTTCACTTTTATTAAATTGTACATTCATTTTATTCAAAATTAGTAGTGAAGATGGGGTTTCTCCTCTGGCTTGCAGGAAAAATTTGCCACCAAGTCGGATAGATTTTCCGCCGCCAGTGTAGTGAATTGAGATTTTCCGGCTCATCGGGTACTCCTAGGAAACATATTAGTAAAAGTTAGTAAAAGAGCATAGTTTTTGCCCTGAGACTCTTTACTATTCGACCCCCCCCCCCGAAAAAGGACTAAGAGTGTTCAGGGATCACGGCTGTCTGGGGGCTGGTCATTCCAGCTCTGGAACTTTGGACTGTTAGATCGGCAGCGTAGTACTGTTCGTTAAAAGTGAGCAAATGTGTGGTTTTTCATTTGATCGAGTATTTAATGTGAAATCATTGCTTTTACTTGCGCTATTCCTACTGACGTCATTGTAATGACATATATTCCTTTCAGTTGGGAAAACCACTAAAACAGTCTTTCTGAGGATGTAAAAAGGCAGATGGAGAGTGAGTGTCTGCCATTATAATGAAAATTGCCCAACCTGATTTTTAATTATGGTAGGCAAGGGGGCCTACCATTACAATGAAAATTCCCTAATGCATTCTTCATATGAGAAAGGACGTTGTTAATGATGGTAGGCAAGCGGGCCTACCATTACAATGAAAATTCCCTAATGCATTCTTCATATGAGAAAAGACGTTGTTAATGATGGTAGGCCCCCTACCATTACAATGAAAATTCCCTAATGCAGTCTTCATATGAGAAAAGACGTTTGGTGATTTCTCCGTCGCGTTTCTAGGGTAACAGTAAGAGCTATGCAATTTAATACAATCTTGCTCACAACGTGTGCACTGCCTAACTCAGAATTATGTATACCATGCAGAATTCCGTAGCGAAGCACGGGTACATCAGCTAGTTATATAATAAACTAGGCTATTCGCGGGTAACATTCAAAATCCCTAAAAAGGAACAGTGATTTAATATTGGAATAGGTTCCCCAGGAGTTGATTAAATAAGAAGCAATCCCGTCTTTGTCAATGTGGACCAAACTGGGGAAGTTTCATACTCAGGATAGCAATGTAACGTCCCGGAAATCAAACCACAAGCCGATGAATGGTGCAAATTTCCAACCTTAGCTTGGAGTGCGATTCAACACACTGTGTCACGGAGATGCCGAGAAATGTTGTCGAAAAACTCGTCTGGTGGTCTTAATAATAATAATAATAATAATAATAATAATAATAATAATAATAATAATAATAATAGGATCGCGCTGCTGTTAACTTGCATTCGGGGGACAGCGGGTTCTAATCCCACTGTCAACAGCTCTCAAGATAGTTTTCCACGGTTTTCCATTTTCACACCAGGTAAATTAAATTACGGCCAGGACAGCTATCTCCCCAGTCCCCTATCTCATCCCTCCGTCGCCGAAAACCTTCCGTGTCTTAGCGCGACGTTAAAAAATAAGCAAAACATGTAATACTAATACTGTGTTGTTGTTGTTGTTGTTGTTAAGTGATGTAGAATTTAAGGGACGTCAGAAGTTTGTCCGGCATGAGTTTTTTCTTTCATATTCTGAATCCAACGATACGGACTTGACCTCAGCAGGAACTGAATCCTCTATCTCAGGAATAGAAAGACAGCTACCGAAGGACTGCGTCAGTGAGGTGCCGACTAATTTTTCCACCAAATGTTAGTCTTATATTTCTCAGATTATTCTCCTGAGAGCTTGCTGTAAGGAATACTTGTTTAGGCTTTGCGTGAGTTAGTCTTCCCCGTCTTTCTACCAGACCCTTTGCAGGCCCGTGACTTGGAAAGTTAAACACGAAATATATTGCAGCAACACGTGTTCCATTGGAAAGTTAGATGAGAGGTGACGGATATTTGAATAAAGTGCAGCTGACACGCTTTATCCATCACGTGGAACACACGCAGTGGAATGTTTCAATAAAGAGAACCAGTTTGTTTCCTCCAATATTTGCAAACGGTTGGGGTGGCGGTGACAACATGTGAAGATCTACCGTATTATGATAGAGGCAAATAACATTCCCCCGTTAACCAGCCCGTTGAGTAGTGTAGTTGATCGGGTTTTAAGACTGCTTGTCTGTTACCAATTGTTCTGCTTGCTCCTAAATTTCAGGACGAAATTCCATCACTCCGATATCGCTTAAAACCGATGATATGTATAATGGAAGAGGTACGTGGAGGATGAGGGGGGAGGCGCTGTCGATGTCTTCGATGGTACATAAAATTCAATTAGTAATGGTTTAGAACTTCCCTGTCTAAAACTGAGCTGACGAGTTTTCCCTCAATAAAAAATGAAAAACCAAAATAAGAATTATTTGGCCTACATTTATTCAAGATAGGAATTTTGAAATGAGTGCACTGTATCTTGGAGGCACATGAAATCACTTGACTGCAAACGAAATATTTGAAATGTCAACCAAGTAATTAGTTTATAACTGATATTAACCAAATTATATTTTAAATATATTCGATAATTTTTAAATAAATAAATAAATAAATAAATAAATAAATAAATAAATAAATAAATAAATAAATAAATAAATAAATGTTTTCATGAATAACAACAGCAAAAATGTCATAAAGCTGTTTGGTAGTTTCATTAGCCTTTTTGCATTACACAGACCAGCAAATCAGCGTAACATACGAAGGTGTTACGTCATAGAGTACGTATTTAGGAGCCGTCTTTGCGTGTACTGATGTCTTAAGCATGTATTGATTGACAGATTTATGAGGAAAAACAGAGGAAACTAGAGTCGACTCTTCTCTGCGTAATGATTCAAACATCGGATCTCCTCTCCAAGTAGTGCAGTTTTCCAATTGTAGACCTAACATTATTAAGGGGCTAAGTGCCATATTTTTAGATTTCATTCCATTGGGCTCATTCCATATGCGCATGTTACCGACGGATTCCCATTAATACGACGTTAAACAAGTAGGAAAAAATGATGTTGAGGTTATCTCCACACGTACCCTCGTTCTATTGAGCCCATATGTGGTCCATACACGTTCTCCGTTCCTCACATGTGTGTAGGTTCGAATGCTGTAATGAAACCTGTGATATAATGCAAGGTAATAGTAAAGGAAAAGCTGCAGGTGAACATTATTTTAAGACGATTAAACGTCGTCATAACAAAGTGAAAGGACCGGGCGAGTTGGCCGTGCGCGTAGAGGCGCGCGGCTGTGAGCTTGCATCCGGGAGGTAGTAGGTTCGAATCCCACTATCGGCAGCCCTGAAAATGGTTTTCCGTGGTTTCCCATTTTCACACCAGGCAAATGCTGGGGCTGTACCTTAATTAAGGCTACGGCCGCTTCCTTCCAACTCCTAGGCCTTTCCTATCCCATCGTCGCCATAAGACCTATCTGTGTCGGTGCGACGTAAAGCCCCTAGCCAAAAAAAAAAAAAAGTGAAAGGTTTAGCATATACATGTTTCTTCAAAGAAATCCCTGTTAGAATATATTTGTATTTAGTGGCACACAGCTATTTTGAACGCATTGAACAAACGTATCCGGTATCAGGTCATAGTTTCCTGGCCTGCGATCACCATTTCGCTTTAACTGGAAAACGCAAGAGGGCACTGAAGTCATATGTACCTGATGATGTAAAAGAAGTGATTACATCTTCCCAGCCTTCTCATCCATTTAAAGCACGGAGGATGCCATCAGGTGACATCATTAACTTCCAGTCCGACTCGTTGGCTGAACGATCAGCGTACTGGCCTTCGGTTCAGAGGGTCCCGGGTTCGATTCCCGGCCGGGTCGGGGATTTTAACCTTAATTGGTTAATTCCAATGGCACGGGGGCTGGGTGTATGTGCTGTCTTCATCATCATTTCATCCTCATCACGACGCGCAGGTCACCTACGGGTGTCGAATAGAAAGACCTGCACCTGGCGAGCCGAACTTGTCTTCGGACACTCCCGGCACTAAAAGCCATACGCTATTTCATTTCATTAACTTCCAAATGGAAGCTAAATGTGTGGTAAATGTTACAAAGCACGACATCAGTTATTCGAATTTCTCCTCCCTGTATTGTGTATGTTAAAAGATTGCAATCATCGAAAAGAGTACATACCTTTATTTAAAAGAGACAAAACCATTAGTGAAAGCTTGATCATATATTATTGAACAGCATGTGACGATAATGAGAAGATATCCCATGAAAAAAATAAAGCATCTGCAAGACTTAATTCAATCTCTCTCACAAGTACATCGCCAGTTGTGTGTTGATTTGTGTGGCAGTGAAAGAAAATAAAGATGTGTTCCTATCGTAAAGTCAGATATTGCACAAAATTTATTACTTACTTTTTATTTATTTATTTATTTATTTTACATTTTTTAAATGTGTTTACCCCCAGAGTTGGTTTTTCCTTCACACTCAGCGTAGGATCCCACCTCTATCGCCTAAAGGGCAGTGACCTGAAGCGTGAGACATTGGGTCGAGGATATAACTGGGGAAGATGACCAGTACATCGCCTAGGCGGCCTCACCTGCTATGCTGAACAGGGGCCTTGTTGGGGATGGGAAGATAGGAAGGGATAGGCAAGGAAGAGGGAAGAAGCGGCCGTGGACTTAAGTTAGGTACATCCCGGTATTTGCCTGGAGGAGAGGTGGGAAAACACGGAAAACAACTTCGAGGATGGCTGAGGTGGGAATCGAAGCCCCCTCTACTCACTCGACTTCCCGAGGCTGAGTAGACCCCCTACCAGCCCTCGTGTACTTTACAAATTTCATGGCAGAGCCGGAAATCGAACCCGGGCCTCTGGGGTTGGCAGCTAATCGTGCTAACCCCTACACTGTATTGGCAGATTATTATTATTATTATTATTATTATTATTATTATTATTATTATTATTATTATTATTATTATTATTATTATTATTATTGGTCCAGATAGACTGAACTGAAATTGATATTATTTACATTTAATTTTCAGTCATCAATCAGTCACTACTAATCTACATTTAGGACAGTCGCCTAGGTGGCAGATTCCCAGTCTATGCTTTTCCTAGCCTTTTATAAAATGATTGCAAATGAATTGGAAATTTATTGAACATCCCCCTTGGTAAGTTATTCCAATCCCTAACTTCCCTCCCTATAAACTAATATTTGCCCTAATTTATCCGCTTGAATTCCAGCTTTATCCTCATATTGTGATCTTTCCTACTTTTAAAGACACCACTCAAACTTATTCGTCTACTGATGTCATTCCACGCCATCTCTCCACTGACAGCTCGGAACGTGCCACTTACACGTAATAAATGTAATGCATTTAATAGGTGGAACCATTTTTTAAAATAAACATGAATATTTTAAGATTATACTTACCACTTAGTCGAGCAGCTCGCCTCTTTTCTCACAAGTCTTCCCAGCGCAAACTTTGTAACATTTTTGTAACGACACTCTTTTGTCGGAAATCACCCAGAACAAATCGAACTGATTTTCTTTGGATTTGTTCCAGTTCTTGGATCAAATAATCCTGGTGAGGGTCCCATGCGCTGGGACCGTACTCTAAATGGGGTCTTACCAGAGACTTATATGCACTCTTCTTTACATCCTTACTACAACCCCTAAATACCCTCATAACCATGTGCAGAGATCTGTACTCTTTAAATTACAATCATGTTTATGTGATTACCCTAATAAAGATCTTTCCCTTTATTAACACCTAGGTACTTACAATGACCCCTAAAAGGAACATTCACCCCATCAACACAGTAATTAAAAATGAGAGGACTTTTCCTATTTGTGAAACTCACAACCTGACTTTTAACCCCGTTTGTTATCTTACCATTGTCTGCTGTCCATCTCACAACATTATCGAGGTCATTTTGCAGTAGCTCACAATGTTGTAAATTATTTATTACTATGTACAGAATAACATCATCTGCAAACAGCCTTATATCTGATTCCACTTCTTTACACATATCATTGATCTATATGAGAACAGATAAAGGTCCAATAATACTGCCTTGAGGAAATCCCCTATTTATTGTTAGTCACTTCCTCTATCTGGACATTATCCTTGTAAACAACAATTTTTATATACTGCTGACTGAATACTTCTGCCTTTTGAAGATTCTCGCATACACAATTGTAGTTTCCCATGATCTACCCCACCAAATGCCTTAGATAGGTCAATCGCGATACAGTCCACTTCACCTCCTGAATCCAGGATATCTGCTGTAACTTGCTGGAAACCTACAAGTTGAGCTTCAGTGGAATAACCTTTCCTAAACCCAAACTGCCTTCTATCAAACCAGTTATTAATATCGCAAACGTGTATAATATAATAAAAAACATTGCTTTCCCAAAGCTTACATGCAATGCATACACAGGGACTGTTACAGCAACTCTCCATTCATTTGGTATAGCTCCTTCATGCAAACAATAATCAAATATGTAGGCTACTTCAGATATGGTACTATATCTCAACCCACTGTCCTTAGTATATCCCCAGAAATATTTTGTTTGATGCTGAAGCTGTATATACGGGGTAACCCACCAGCCCCTTGCGATCTAGTTTTATGCATCCCACCGTTTTTTTCAATTCTGAAATACATCGGTCTCTCCCCCTAAACCGGGGAAATGACGAGATGTGTGGTTATATTATATCACGCAGGTATAGGATGAGGGACCGATGTATTTCAGAACTGTAGTAAAAACGCGGTGAGTTGCACAAATGTAGATCGCAAGGGGCGATTGAACCAATCGGTATATACAGGATGGAGACCATATAGAATTGATAATATATTAGTCATTGCCCCTCGTGCAATTTCAGGTTGTAATTTCTAAACGATTTCACTATTATACCTTATATGTACATGGTAGGTCCCTGCTGGGGAGATGTAGTGTTTACACTGCGCTATGTCTTCTGGTATAGGCTAGAGCAATTTGTTACTTTCATTGGCGTGTCTCAGTCTCATCCTTGGCTTTGACAATATGAAAGTGACCGAGGTATGAGCGGTGCTAGTAATACCATTCCTTACGCAGCCATTTCCTCTTATGAATGGTGTGAAAATATCGCTCATAGGGTAGGTTGGTGCATGCATTTTAGTAGGCTTGACAGCTGCCTCTGTGTATCCGTGGTAGAATGTCGGCCTCCGGATTCCAAGATGGCGGGTTCAAACCCGGCAGAGGTAGTCGGATTTTTGAAGGGCGAAAAAAAGTCCATTCGACACTCCATGTCGAACGATGTCGGCATGTAAAACATCTCTGGTGATACATTTGGTATTTACCTGACAAAATTAATTAAATCTCAGCCATAGACGCCCAAGAGAGATCCGGTTTACTCTGTCTGCCATCTAGCGGACCTAGAGTAAAACGGAACGTCGAAATTGACGAGCAGACAGCCAGATGGCGTCAAATCGAAATGTCTGCAAACGGTAGCTGAGGCCATACGATTATTGTTATTTTTATTAGTCGGCTTGGCAGGCTGATATCCAATAGCAACTACTGGCTTGGTGAGGAAAGCAACCGGAAACTACCTCACTCCTCATTTCCCCAGTACGCCTCTTCAGTGACTCCTAGGCTACATGTTGATAGCTTTCGGTGGAACTGTGCAGGATCAAACCAGCCTTCGGGCTGAATACCCAACAGGCAACAGACATGCGCATGGTTGGTTCTATAAATGAGTTAATGATGGGTTTGTCTCACAAAGTAGACCGCCGGGATGAGTGGATCAGACGGTTGAGGCGCTGGTCTTCTGTCCTCAAATTGGTTGGTTCGACCCTGGCTCAGTCCGGTGGTATTTTTAGGTGCTCAAATACCGTGTCGGTAGAATTACTGGCACATAAAAGAACTCCTGGGGACAAAATTCTGGCACCTCGGCGTCTCCGAAATTCATCAAAAGTATTTAGTGGGACATAATAAAATAAAATAATTATTAATACAAAGTAGACAAAATTATTTGACTAGATTATTTGGTAGTGTTCCCGCAAGCATTGGAGGACAGTTGTTAGCGGAGTGCGGCAGCAGCGGACACTAGTAACTAGAGTGGGGTGTCAGTTTGTGTACTTCAATAAGAAAGAATGGCATGGAATTCTAAAATATATTACTTCAATATATTCAATATTCTTTTCCCCCTAGTGCTAAGAACCACACACAGGTGCACTAGGTAGTATAATTGTGAGAATAAGAAATTTCACAAAATCAAAATACAGAGGTAACTAAAGTGACCAGCTTTTGAGAGCTATTTATTTGTTCAACAGATGAAATGATAGCCACGGGCTTTACAATAAATTTTACTAATTTCTTCACAGTCTTTTCTTTCTAATAAAACGTCATGATACGGTCCCCACTGAAACTTAAACCTTGATATGTGCCCTCAGGGTCCAATAATTTGGAGACTTCTCGTTTAAGCATATCAACCTGACAACATTTAAAAGAAATCGCTGACAATCATTGCTGTGGCTTCTCCTTGTAAGCTATGAAAGTCAGTGTTCCACCAACCGAGTCCCAAAAGCAACAAATGGTCATTCATCAGTAAATATCCAGTTGTTGACTACCTAAATCACGAAATCTGAATTCCAGATATTAATGAGGTACGAAGTGTTGAATATATGCCATGCTGACTCACAAGCACTCGCTCGTTTTAGCAGCGTTTCAACCTACCGTTGCAATGAATCCTTCTCTGACTGACAGACATTTCACATTTACGGAGGGCAAACAATTTGGATAGCACAAAGCTTTTGTGAGTCGTACATCACTTTAAGATAACAATTGCAACATATGGCACAGCTATTAGTCATTTCAACTGTCACCGAAATCACGGTTGACAAGCCGGCCTAGGGGGTAAGCTACCGCGCCAAGACAACGCCTTTGCTTAAGTCAACACCATAAATACGTTCCTCTGCAGTAACTCGTAATTTACAGGGTAATTTACTCACTGACCCCATCAGTTTGTTTTAATAATTATTTTTACCCTGCTCCAAAATAGAACTGGATTTTACATCACAATCATTTCATTACGAGACAGTTTAATCAGGCTGAATAGAGCGCTGGCTTACTACTACTACTACTACTACTACTACTACTACTACTACTACAGGTACTACTACTACTACTACATGCTTTACGTTTACCGAGCAAGTGGCTGTGTGGTTAGGGTTACGTAGCTATCAGCTTGTGTTCGGGAGATAGTGGGTTCGAACCCCAGTGTTGGCAGCCCTGAAGATGGTCTCCCATTTTCATAACAGAAAAATGCTGGGGCTATACCATAATTAAGGCTACGGTTACTTCCTTCCAATTTCTAGGCCATTCCTATCCCATCGTCGCCATAAGACCTATCTGTGTCGGTGCGACGTAGAGCAGATTGCACAAATAAAAAAATAAAAAAGAAGATTTACGTTTCTTGTTACCTCACTGGTGTGGTGTAATCGATTATCTCTTGTCCTCCTGCTTCCAAGGTAGCGGAATCGATCTCGGTTGAGGTTGGTAGCTTTTGGGGATATTTAAACGTGACAATTCCGTGTCGTGACTTTCCAGTACGTTAAAGAACTTCGTGAATCAAAAGTCTGACATCTGGGGATATACTAAAGGCAGTGGGTTGGGATATAGTACCATATCTGAAATACTTATTTGATTATTGTTTGGTTGAAGGAGCTATACCAAATGAATGGAGAGTTGCTATAGTAGCCCCTGTGTATAAAGGAAAGGGTGATAGACATAAAGCTGAAAATTACAGGCCAGTCAGTTTGACATGCATTGCATGTAAGCTTTGGGAAAACATTCTTTCTGATTATATTAGATATGTTTGCGAAATTAATAACTGGTTTGACAGAATGCAGTTTGGGTTTAAGAAAGGTTATTCCACTGAAGCTCAGCTTGTAGGATTTCAGCAAAATATAGCAGATTTCCTGGATTCAGGAGGCCAAATGGACTGTATTGCGATTGACCTATCTAAGGCATTTGATAGGGTAGATCATGGGAGTCTACTGGCAACAATGAGTGCTATTGGACTAGAAAAAAGAGTGACTGAATGGGTGGCTATATTTCTGGAAAATAGAACTCAGAGAATTAGTGTAGGCGAAGCTTTATCTGACCCTGTAATAATTAGGAGGGGAATTACTCAAGGCAGTATTATTGGACCTTTATGTTTTCTTATAGATATCAATGATATGTGTAAAGAAGGGGAATCAGAGATAAGGCTGTTTGCAGATGATGTTATTCTGTACAGAGTAATAAATAAGTTACAAGATTGTGAGCGGCTGCAGGGTGACCTCGATAGTGTTGTGAGATGGACGGTGGGCAGTGGTATGGTGATAAACGGGGTTAAAAGTCAGGTTGTGAGTTTCACATATAGGGAAAGTCCTCTCAGTTTTAATTACTGCGTTGATGGGATGGATGTTCCTTTTGGGGATCATTGTGAGTACCTAGGTATTCATATAAGAAAAGACATTCATTGGGGTAATCACATAAATATGATTGTTAATAAAGGGTACAGATCTCTGCACATGGTTATGAGGGTATTTAGGGGTTGTAGTAAGGATATAAAGGAGAGGGCATATAAGTCTCTGGTAAGACCCCAGCTGGAGTATGGTTCCAGTGTATGGGACCCTTACCAGGATTACTTGATTCAAGAACTGGAAAAAATCCAAAGAAAATCAGCTCGATTTGTTCTGGGTGATTTCCGACAAAAGAGTAGCGTTACAGAAATGTTGCAAAGTTTGGGCTGGGAAGACTTGGGAGAAAGGAAACGAGCTGCTCGATTAAGTCAGTGGAGAGATGGCGTGGGAGGACATCGGTAGACGAATAAGTTTGAGTGGTCTCTTTAAAAGTAGGAAAGATCACAATCTATATACAGTATATATAATATGAATTTTGTCTGTACATTGCTCAGAATTCAAAAAGGATGGTATTTCTATACCGGTCATGCCCACAGTAAAAAGGTAATGCACTTTTTAATTTTCCATAATGTCTGTCTGTCTGTCTGTCTGTCTGTCTGTCTGTCTGTCTGTCTGTCTGTACACGCATCACCAGAAAACGGCTGAAGAGAATTTAATGAAAATCGGTATGCAAAGTCGGGGAATAAGTCGCTACAATCTAGGGCATAAATAATTTTATTTACACTGATTGAAATGGTAGTTTAGGGGAAGGCCTAAAAGTTAATTCTGAAATATTTATGTTATTAATGGACTTATTTTGATGAAAATCGGTATGCAAAGTTGAAAAATAAGTCGCTATAACGTAGGCCCAGTGGTCCGATGCCGGGCTGAGTGGCTCAGACGGTTAAGGCGCTGGCCTTCTAACCCCAACTTGGCAGGTTCGATCTTGGCTCAGTCCGGTGGTATTTGAAGGTGCTCAAATATGACAGCCTCGTGTCGGTAGATTTACTGGCACGTAAAAGAACTCCTGCGGGACTAAATTCCGGCACCTCGGCGTCTCCAAAGACCGTAAAAATAGTTAGTGGGACGTAAAGCAAATATTATTATTATTATTATTATTATTATTATTATTATTATTATTATTATTATTATTATTATTATTATTATTATTATTATTATAGTGGTTTGAATCCGTGATTTTTTTTTTTTTTTTTTTTTTTGCTATTTGCTTTACGTCGCACCGACACAGATAGGTCTTTGGCGACGATTGAATTGGAAAGGCCTAGGAATGGGAAGGAAGCGGCCGTGGTCTTAATTAGGGTACAGCCCCAGCATTTGCCTGGTGTGCAAATGGGAAACCACCGAAAACCATCTTCAGGGCTGCCGACAGTGGGGTTCGAACCCACTATCTCCCGATTACTGGATACTGGCCGCACTTAAGCGACTGCAGCTATCGAGCTTGGTCCGTGATAAATTAAAAAACAATACAATAACATTAATGGCTTTACGTCACACTAACTACTTAAACGGATTTTGGAGACGGCGAAATGTCTGAATTTTGTCCCGTAGGATTTCCTTCGTATGTTAGTAAACCTACCGTCTCGCGACTGGCGTATTTGAGCACCTTCAAACACCACTGGATTGAGCCGGGATCGAATCCGCCAACTTGAGCTCAAAAGGCAAGATTTTTACCGTCTGAGCCCTCAGTCCGCTTGATAAACTACTCATAGTTTTAGTATTTTTATACTTAAGACATCGTATATTTCGTGCGATTGCCGGGCTTAAATTCACGAGAGAGTCGGAAATCGAACAAGGGGCAGCCTAATGGTAACCGATTATGTTTCGCAGGACAAAAGTAAAGAAAATCCTCCTTAGTACAGTCCACGAAGGCTCCCGGGGAAAGTCGAAGGTGAAGGCTTCCGCTATTCGAAACCTCGGCCTAGCAGCCGCCTTTGCCCTCAGGAATTAACCAGGACCCTTTTTTTTTCAAATTTACTTTACGTCGCACCGACACATGTAGGTCTTATTGAAACGATGGGATAGGAAAGGGCTAGGAGTGGAAAGGAAGCGGCCGTGGTATTACTTAATGTAAAGCCACAGCGTTTGCCTGGTGTGAAAGTGGGAAACCATGGAAAATTAACTTTAGGACTGCCGACAGTCGGGTTCGAACCCACTACCTCCCGAATTCAAGCCCACAGCTGCACGAAGCTAACCCCACGGCCAAGTTGCTCGGTGGTCCTTAATTCTACAGTATAGTAGGCTGAGTGAACCCCAGACCACGTGCCTCGCCAGAAGTGCAATTTCCATTTTTAGATCTCTCCCTTTTCTACAAAGGGGAATTGGACCCACTTCCTTCCAGCTGAACCGAGCACGCCTCTAATGCCTTTGCTTGGCAGCCTCTGAACTCCTATGCCATGGTGATAGCGAAAAGGTGAGTTTTTTGAATTGTGCAACATTGGTAGTTCTATAGCGTAAATATCTTAATCGAAATACGGAAAAATACGTATTTTAACCATGTACTGTGTACATACTGTGTACACTATGCGCAAATGGTTTGAGCCCTGTGGCACGAATCGTATCTTATGAACTGTATATGTCAGGAATTGTTACTGGATACCTTGCATCATAATCACTTGAACGTCTTCTCACATGTAACATTAACATCTTGCTTCACTCTTCAAAGATACCATTTTTTTAACATTCTTGACTGTGGCGTCGGAGTCTTCAAACCTGCCTCAAAACACGTTGGTCGGTAGCAGCAAAACTGCCCAGAGCCTCCACAGGGCCGTAGTAATTGTGTTTGTCTCCACAGCTAGCCTTGTATTCTCCAAATTGTTCCATTTTCTTGTCTCCCCCTCTTCTCCTGGCCCTAATGGCAGCTAAGTGGTGGGCGAGCCGCATGCGAGTTAAACCAAAAGTAATGTTTGCTTGGATTCCTACAAGTTACCTACTTCTCCTAGAGGGGAGAAGATTTTATCTAACAACCCTTTAATAGAGTTTCCAACTATCACTTTAACTGTTCTGTTAATTGGTCTACGACAGAGGCAAATCCTTCTTACAAGTTCAATTATTTAATATTTACGTTGGTTGGTTAGTTATGCCAATATTCCGTTACATTTTCCGTAATCGAGAACGAGGCTTCCAAAAAAAAAAACCATTTCTTCCTTATTCTGATCGCTCATCCATTTTTCGATAATGCCATATTACAAGCAAATGTCCCCTCTCAAAATTGAAGAATTCAGAAATATCAATGTAGCTGTCTCGGGGTTCAGATCTCTTACGATCGGGCTGAGTTGCGTAGACAGCTGAGGCGCTAGCCTTCTGACTCCAACTTTGCTGGTTCTATCCTGGCTCACTCCGGTAAGATTTGAAGATGCTCGAATACGTCAGCTTCATTTCGGTGGATTTACTGGCACGTAAAAGTACTCCTGCGGGACTAAATTCCTGCACCTCGACGTCTCCGAAAACCGTAAAAACAAATAACATAACTAGATCACTTAATGAGAGATTTCACCGGGCGAGTTGGCCGTGCGCGTAGAGGCGCGCGGCTGTGAGCTTGCATCCGGGAGATAGTAGGTTCGAATCCCACTATCAGCAGCCCTGAAGATGGTTTTCCGTGGTTTCCCATTTTTACACCAGGCAAATGCTGGGGCTGTACCTTAATTAAGGCCACGGCCGCTTCCTTCCAACTCCTAGGCCTTTCCTATCACATCGTCGCCATAAGACCTATCTGTGTCGGTGCGACGTAAAGCCCCTAGCAAAAAAAAAAGTAGAGATTTCCCCATTACCTGTTCACAATATTTATTTACCCTTCCTCTTTTACCATCCTTGCCATTCCCTTTAGCAAATCAGCTTCCTATAATCACTTCCTCAATGCGACGAAAAGCAGATTATGGAATTCGGTTAGGAACAACGTTCGTAAAAAGAAATGGTTAGTGTCATTGAAATATTCATAGAGAAAGTACCTCTTAGATACATATACCAACGGTTTGAATCGTGAAGAATGATATGACAATATTCAAATATTTTCTTTCTGATGTTAATGTGGTTTAATATAACAAAGGACCATGAGTCATAACTTTGCTACTACTCAAGACAAGTAAATGAACAAATAAATTAATAATCATGACGATTATGACGACGACGACGACCACCACCACCACCACCACCACCACCACTACTTTTTGAGCCAAACATCAAGGTCATCATCCCTTCAGATTATATACAAATATCTTCGGTATTGAGTGTATGCCTTGCAGCGTTGAATCTGCAAGCCTCTGTGAACTGACTCCACAATCCCCTCTTTGTAACTAGCTCTGTGGTCTGGTTTAGTTCCATACCTCTTATCTTTATGTAATTAGAAACTAAGTCTTACCATCGATACTTTGATCTCCCTTTACTTATCTTACCCTCCATGACCGAATCCGTTATTCTGCTAGGTAACATATCCTCCTCCATTCGCTGCACATGACCCACCACCGAAGCCGGTTTATGCGTGCAGCTTCATCCTTCGAGTGCAATCCTAACTTAGCCTTTAAATCTTCACTCCAAGTACCTTCCTGCCATTGTTCCCAGCTGTTTTTACCAGCGACCGCTCTCGTTACTTTCATGTCCGTTACTTCTAACTCATAAGATGTCCTGAGTCCACCCATCTTTCAATCTTGTACAGAAAAATCGGTCTGAAAGCAGTCAGATATAAAGATAGTTACGTCCAGGAACTGGCATCTTTCTTACAGAATACAGTTCATCGCAACCGCGAGCTCCCTGTGTAAGCTTTGTTGTACCTTCATTCAGTCTCGCTTACTACAGTACCATGCTAGTAGAATACACATACAAAATACTTCAAATAATCCACCCGTTCTAGTTTCGTATTCCCGACATGACGTCACGTTAGTCTTGTCATTATTTTCAAGTTAGGAGATCAAGATTGCAGGCATTCATTACAGTTTGCCAGTAAGACCAAGTCGTTGGCATAGGCCAAACTGCTTACTACATTTTCACCTAACTTAGCCCCTCCCTGCGACGTTATACCTTTCAGTAGATGATCAAAGTAAACTATGAGCAGCGAAGGTGAAAAATTACAGCCTTGTCCAATCCATGTTAGTACCTGGCCTCGGTATGGCTAACATCTTTTCCTTCGGTACTCTTGTCATACGACTTCTCTAGAACGACAAAGCACAAACGTAACTGTTTGTTCCTCTCGAAGACTTTTCAATTACCTAGCGTGTACTGAAAACCTGGTCTTGACAGCCCCTTTGTGATCTGGAACCACACTACTTTTCATCCAACTTACTCTTAACTATTCATCGCTCCCTCCTTTCCAAAACGCCATTGGACAGCAGAGGAGAGGAGGCCATGGCTCTAAGCCTCTGTATTCGCCTCTGCTTATAGATAGGTGCAAGTACTGCTATCGTCTAATCAGAAGGTACCTCACTAACACTTCATTCTAGGCCTATTACTCCTCACGCCTGGTTCCCACCGTCGGCTGTCCAGAGATTGGTTTTACGTGGTTTTCCATTCCCCTGCACTAAGGCGAATGCCGTGACAGTTCCTAGTATAGGCCACGGCCGCCAACCCCCTCACCTTCTCCGTGCATCTCCTTCACCGTAACAAATCTCCCGGCCTGAGAGATGGCGTTACCGTCTAAGAGGCCCGCCTCCCCCTTCAGGAGAGGAATGAAAACATTTTGGTAGTCGTAGTAGTTGCCTTGTGTACTGATCAATGAAGTACCTCAATGGTTATTGGAATCCTTCCAGTTCTCTTGCTTATGATAGGTGCAAGTACTGCTATCGTCTAAACCAGGGGTCTCCAAATGGCGGCCCGCGGGCCGCATGTGGCCCGCGAAGCCTTTTTTGCGGCCCGCGAGAGCACTGTAAGAAATAATGCGAAGAAAAGTCACAAACATTTTTTTAGCTCGTTCAAAAACGTATTAACTTTTATACACCTTATAGACCCAAGTCAGAACTAATACTAGTTCCTCTTTCAAGTATTCACTTGTTCTCAACAGATTATTTTTTATTGTTAAACATTTAAAATCCAAATTTCAAGTAATAATGTTGTTATTTTTGCGTCCCACTGACTAATTTTGATGGTTTTCGGAGACACCGAGGTGTCAAAATGTTGTCCCACAGGATTTCTTTTACGTGCCAGTAAATCTACCTACACGAGGCTGTCGTATCTGAGCACTTTCAAGTACC
This sequence comes from Anabrus simplex, assembly GCF_040414725.1. NCBI lineage: Eukaryota > Metazoa > Arthropoda > Insecta > Orthoptera > Tettigoniidae > Anabrus > Anabrus simplex. The sequence continues at coordinate 429,647,727 of NC_090266.1, read as the reverse complement.
TCCGGACTAAGCCAGGATCGAACCTGCCAAGTTGGGGTCAGAAGGCCAGCGCTTTAACCGTCTGAGCCACTCAGCCCGGCTCCAAATTTCACTCTGTTATGAAATTTTAAAATAATGTTTTAAGCAATTAAAATGATCAAACCCTCATTTCAATAGAACTATTCATATTATTTCATAATTTTACGAAAATTGGCCTATTCAACTGCGGCCCGCGAACATGACTAAGGTTTCCAAAATGGCCCTCGAGCCCTTACAAATTGAAAACCCCTGGTCTAAACAGAAGGTACCATACTAACACTTAATTCTAGGCCTATTACTCCGTGACCGAGCAAGTGGCTGTGCGGTTTCGTCACGTAGCTAACAGTTTTCATTCGAGAGATAGTGGGTTCTTTTTTTTTTGCTTTGCGTCGCACCGACACAGATAGGTCTTATGGCGACGATGGGGCAAGGAAGGGCTAGGAGTGGGGAAAGAAGCGGCCGTGGCCTTAATTAAGGTTTGCCTGGTGTGAAAATGGGAAACCACGGAAAACCATTTTCAGGGCTGCCGACAGTGGGGTTCGAACCTACTATCTCCCGAATACTGGATACTGGCCGCACTTAAGCGACTGAAGCTATCGAGCTCGGTAATAGTGGGTTCAAACCCCACTGTCGGCAGCCCTGAAGATGGTTTTCCGTGCTTCCCTATTTTCACACCTGGCAAATGCTGGCGATGTGCCTTAATTAAGGCCACAGCCGATTCCTTCCCACTCCTAGGCCTTTCCCATCGTCGCCATAAAGCCTACCTGTGTCGGTGCTACCTAAAGCAAGTTGTAATTATAAAAAATACCTCCTTCCCTCTCCTAGCCTTTTCTTATCCCATCGTCGCTATAAGACCTGTCTGTGCCGGTGCGACGTACTGGTAAAGCAGATTCTGAACCAAATTATTACTCTATGAAGCCATTTCAGCCCTCCATTCCCACAATATTTCACTATTTCAGATTTATTTACGTCTATTCATGCAGTTTTTCGACATTGTAGTTTAGTTATCTTCCATTCCTCTTCTTAGAGTTTCAGTTCACTAACATCATTGTCCTCTTCCCCATGAGCTCGGCTCTTCAAGACTTCAACAGAAAAAAAAATCCTTTTACTTTGAGATTTTCAAAATATTCCTAACATATTTTCACTGATTCCCTGGGATAAACTATGAGTCCAATCCCTCTGCGCAAAAGCTAAGGGCCTAGACAATTTTCCAGTCACACTCATCTCGAATTGCATCGATATTTTCCTGCCGGCTATTTTACACTTCCTTAATTTTTCCTTGTAGAATGAAATCTTTCCTGCCCTTTGGAAATATGATGATATACGAGTACTTCCTGTATCCAAGAAGAAAGTACCTGCATCCTGCAGTGACTTTAAGCCGATCGGCATAGTTTATGCTTTAAGAGTAAAGCCCAGCCGCTGCATGGATTAATGGTTAGCATGCTGGCCTTTGGTCTAAGGAGGCCTGAGTTGGATTCCGAGCTGGGTCGGGGATTTTAACCTTAATTTGCCCATTCCTACGGCTCCGACCTGGGTCTTTGTGTCGTCTTCATTCATTGGAATTCTTCTTAGGTAGGGCCCCGTTCTCACAGACGCGCAGGTCATCTACAGGCTGTTAACTCTAACGACCTGCACCAGGTCTCTACGGAGGTCATACGCTATTCAATTAGTAAAGCCGTGGAAAATATAGTGCACGAACAAATGTGTGACATTTTGAATGATCTGAACATCCTAAATCCCAACCAATTTGTGTTCAAGAAAGGTCAAAGCGCAGCAGTGGCTCTCTCAACATCACCGACGATATACGATCACCGGGCGAGTTGGCCGTGCGGTTAGGGGCGCGCGGCTGTGAGCTTGCATCCCGGAGATGGTAGGTTCGAATCCCACTGTCGGCAACCCTGAAGATGGTTTTCATTGGTTTCCTATTTCCACAGCAGGCAAATGCTGGATCTGTACCTTAATTAAGACCACGGCCGCTTCCTTCCAACCCCTAGCCCTTTCCTGTCCCATCGTTGCCATAAGACCTGTGTCGGCGAGACTTAAAGCCACTAGCAAGGAAAAAAAAGATATACGATCAGCTTTTGACAGATGACGACTCACTGTCTAGTGCCTGTTTGATTTCAGCAAAGCTTCCGACTGTGTAAACCATGAATTACTTCTAGCGACGTTAAAGTCCATCGGGTTGTCACAAAATGCTTTTGTCGTAGTTTGAATATTCCTTGTTCCTTTTTCAGAAAGTTTTCTTTGGTGGTATGTCTCCAGTTTGGCAATTAGTGAAAACCAACGTACCACAAGGTTTTGTGCTTGGTCCTCTGTACTTTTCGATATCTGTCAGTGATATATCCAGAGTTTAAAGAGTAAGTTTTAACATATGTTGGCTTACGCTGAAGATATTCAGGAGTACATCCATTTAAGCCACAGTACAGCACATTCGCATATAGAATATGCCAATGAAGATATTAAGTGGATCCAAAATCATAACCTTCTAGTAAATATTTCTAAGACTCGGCGAATTTCTATTGTCTATAACAAGCAGCTAGACTCTGTCGATTTAAATTCTCTCCTGCCAGTAAAATTGCTAGACATTGAAATCCCCTAAAGCAATACTTTCAAGAATTTAGGAATGCTTTTCGATAGAACTTTAGCTTGTACGTGGCACACAACAGCGATGGTAAAAAGGCAGTTTTATCGATGTATGTTTTGAACCGTAATGTTCAGTATATTCATCCCAGTATGCGTAAGTTACTTATCGAAGATCTAATATTTCCAATCATCGGCTATGGGTCAGCTGTATACAGTGATTTATCTGATATATTGAACATAAAATTGCAGAGTTCAGAATGTTGTGCTCTTTACATTTTGGATGTTGGACTTGATGAACATATTACACCTTATTACATACAACTTCTGTACTTAAAACTTCGAGGACGTAGGTAGCTCTTCATTGCGCTACATAGGCACAAGATATTGTGTACCCCTGCAGCCTATTCCGATTAATGAATACCATCCATGACAGAAATTCCTATACATCGAACTGTAAAATACAATAGATCTTTCACCTGCACGGCATCACGGCTCTTTAATACTTTTCATCTTCATCGATTCAAGCAATCTGCCAACATCCTGTCTCTCAAAAAATACTTAACGACCTGCTTCCCGGATGAATACATTACATTCATTTGCATAGTATATTCGCTAAATCATCTCATTTGCCATAAGCAATTGTTATTATTACTATTTTATTTTGTTGAAATCTTAGTAGTTTCGTTCCCTTATACCAGGGCCTCTATGCACTGTGCACGGTGCACAAGACGATTTCGCTTGGTTGACCAGAGTGCAGACCCCAACTCCTCGATTTGGAACAATAGCGCTGTTTCTCTCTTTCCCCACGCCTGTCTCGCTCGCTCCGCCTGTCTCCCTCTTCCTCACTTGCTCCGTAGAGCTCCACATCCGAGCCGAGTTGAGCCGAGCTTAGAAGAGTAGCCCAGAGACGAAGCGTTGGTCCGAGGCGAACCGAGCGGGACCGATGCACAGTGCACGGACCTCTTGCGCCTCGATTTGCACGCGTGAGATTTTGGGCGTTTGAGAGGCCCTGCCTTATACATTCATTCCTTTCTAGTGGTATTTCCGATAATCAGATTGTTAATTATCGTTATATATCCCTATTGCAACCAAGTTAACCTATTTCAGAGTTTGTAATACTTAAGGTGAACCACTGTATATTATTTGCAAGTAGTTTATGTGTATGATGTTTATGTATTTTCCTCAAATTTCAAACTTTAGATTTTAAGTTTCATTTTCTCATTCTTTTTATTTTCTCCATAATAATTGTTCTGTGTATTATTTTCAATGTAGATACTACATAAAGGGGGCGTAAATTTGCTCGTACAGAGAGTTGGAACCATTCCTCTTCAGACATAAATATTGGCTGTGGATGCAAATTTCTATTGTAAACACTTTCACGAAACAACTTACAGGACCTCATTCTTGCGGCGAAAACTTCATGGTGAAATTTCTGCACAAATCATACTTTACATGGTCGAAATGTGGGCCGATCCCATGGACATGTTCATTTCCTGCGCTATACGATTAAGTTATTTTCTGGGACTTGCTTCTAAACGCGTCCTAATATCCCCAAGTTTATCTTCAGTTAAAACCAGTCTTTATCCGCTTCCTCCGTTCATCGCAAACTGAACCTGTTTAATGCCACTTTTTTATCAACGTCGAAACGCATGATATTCTAGGAATGCTAAAGTTAGGATGTTTACGAGCAAATCTCGGAACGGATCTTTCATAACTGTCTTTCCTAAAGTAAAATTCCACCAAATAAATTCGCTGTTTAACCGAATACTTCTTTCTACAATCGATTGCTTAATACACAAGCAATATATACAATAATACAGAAGCACGGAGATCGATAGCTGCAGTCGTTTAAGTGCGGCCAGTATTTCAGTATTCGGGAGATAGTTGGTTCGAACCCTACTGTCGGCAGCCTTAAAGATGGTTTTCCTTGGTTTCCCATTTTCACACCAAGCAAATGATGGGGCTGTACCTTAATTAAGGCCACGGACGCTTCCTTCCCACTCCTAGCCCTTTCTTTTCCCATCGTCGCCATAAGACCTGTCTGTCGGTGCGACGTAAACAAACTTGCAAAAAATAATACAAGAGCAACAGTAGCACATACGTTCCGGTACAACTCTCAGGGGCAACTATCTGCTGGGATGATTTGTACGGTCGGGGGAGCAGAAGTCGACCGACGGCTGAGTTATGTGGAAGATTCCTCGTCAAATGAGAGCATTTTGTAATGAGAAATGGTTCGTGTTGTCATATTTGCACGGAAGTTTGATGTTGTTCCGTAATGTGCACGAAGGAAATAATACAGAGCTATTTCGCTTCACCATCGTTAAATATCATATATCTCGGCCTAGATTGAACCCTTTGCATTGGGAAGACAGACATGAAAGTAGCGAGAATGGTTACTGATACAAACAGGTGGGAACTATGGCAGGAGGAATGCCTCTCGTCACTGATTTAGGTGTCGGATTACCCTGGACCGAAGGATGTCAGTCAGTCAGGACATGTTATCTTATATATACAGATGTGATTCTAGTTGATTATATGTGATGAGTACCTAGTTGTTGATCAAGCGTTTTCGTACGTGTAACAGTTATTTTCCCTATGATGTTACGTTTATCATGTTAAACTAGCAACCATTTTTAAAATATGTATGTGATACCAACAGTCCGGCTACTTCGACTACGGTCTGAGTATAGGAGTTCGTCTGATATTGTTCATTGAGATGTGTTCTTCTACTGTCACTCATCTTTGCTAGATGGCGTTACTGTCATGTTCATAGTCTACAAACACGATAAGAGTATTTGCCTACTAGCTGTCGCTATCCTCTATTCAGAACGTGAAGGCTACATTAATATATTGTAACCTTTCCAAGGCATCAGTACATGAACCAGTTACCATTGTTCATAAATATGACGTTAGAACGGAGCACCATCGGTGAGCTTCGAACTCAGCCCGGTTTGTCGAAGCCTCACCCTCCCCTACTGGAATAGTTCGCTAGCCGAGTCGGTATTGCATTTTCGGGTCTGTGGACTGTCCGATGGGGCGGTAAGTCCTTTAGTAATAGTCTCTATAGTAGGGGGAAAAGTTAATTATGAGAGGAATACCATTTCATTACTAATGAAAAGAGAGACAATATCTTGTATAACAAATTTTACTTATACTAGTGAAACACATTATTTACATGGGTATGCCATACAAACACCTTACATATAGTAACTTGGGTGATCTTGACGTTTAAATGTTCGGTAGTCCCTTTCTACACTTCATTATACGTTTAAATATTCAAACTTAAGAAGGCGTTCCCTCTTGGGTTATTTACACTATCTCAGACTTTGAGAGACGTTTTCTCTCTAATTATTTCACTTTACACTTACACTAATCACTTTACACACAAATCTATTCAACATAGGCATACCCAGCTGTAATTCTGTTTGTTTGTCGAAAAATAATATATTCAACTTGCATCAAATTATGATATAAGTTTGCTAGTATCGTATGAACTGAAATAGGCAATTTACACTCCCAATCCTTTGAAAGTCGCGTTACAACACTACCTTAAGTTAAACGTTGCCAAATATGCAGTATGATAAACACACTCATTTCATTAGGATTTTTATCAACGCATATACCAGGACATTATTTACACAACGATGTTACCTATGGACAAGCATTTAGCGACTTCAATACCAGACATCATAAACAAAGTATTATAGCACTACCTGCAACAAATGGACAAGAATATATACATTTCACATACACACAATGGGCCGCAGGTGGCCTTATTTACCTGCCGCTTGTGACAGTAAGTTTTACTGTCTCCTGCAATGAACTCAGGACCTTCTGAGACAGGGTATATCTGACCTGGAATTCCCTATACGCTGTGAATAATTAAAGAAATAAATTGGAGGGATCCTTCATTTAATGCTCATTTGGAATCTCTGCGACGTTGGCTCTACTTAAATTAACACGCGTAATCTTTGTGCCGAAAGGAAAAGAAACTCGCCACTTGTATCTGTTCTATTTCACTGAAGAAAACGCCTTCACTCCCCCGTTTAAAGGGGCTCATAAAACTCCAGCTGTGAGCTGTCCGTGACCCACTTCCAAAGAGCTGTTCACTAAGCCTTCTCGGGCAATGGCTTCACGGCAAATAATCTATTCACTTCTTTCTATACTGGCCACAAATGGCATCACACAAATCACGGCCCTATATCCGGCCTAATCAACATATTCACATCGCGATATGCGCCTCGCGTGTCTTAATGACAGATTCCAAGGAGACTTCACATTTCATTTCACAATATATCTTGTGGCTACAGCCTGTTCAGCCATTTCATTTCCTCTCGGTACACTGACCACGATGCAAATTTAATGATGATCTCCTGCCACCAGGGTCCAAGTTAACTTGCGTATTCGCGAACTAATTAGCGATGTAAGATATATACCCCAATCTCATGCTCTCTTCGTTGTTCCAGCAGCTTTAATTTCTAGTAAGGAGGATTTCCTAAGAGCTTGTGAAGTACAAAAAAAATCAGTTACTGAGATATCTTTGAGGACTCCTATTGGCTGTAGAAAGATGATAATTGGAGTCGTTTACGTAGAATATTTAAGCCCTTTTACTTGACAGTACTTCACGTATAATTAATCTGAGGTCCTTAAATTTACGTCATGCATTATCAAACCCTTGTAAAAAAAATGGAAGTAAAGTATGGTCGTTCCCAAACCATGAAGAAAGTATTCTATAAAAGACCCAAATAAAATGAAATTATAATTATTATCCCTCTGAAATGGCGTGCTTGCAGTCTACGTTATATTTAAGTGAAAAATTTACATATTTACAATGGGACACGACCTTCAAAGAAATAAATACTTGGAAATGTACTCAGCCTTCTGGATACCACGTTCACAGCTTTACAGGAGGGCACTCCATGGATTTAGACTGCTTGCATCACGTCATCGGCGATGTGAAGACCCATGATGACATCCTGGCAGGTCTTACACATGACAGCGACGTTCCAGACGTTCTCGGCTACCAGGCGAAATTCCGGCAAACAGCTAGATGACTCGTTCACTCCGATACACAGGCAAAATTCTGGCATTCAACTGGACGTCGGCGTTCACTCCGGCGTTCACGTAGACATGTAAATGAGGGGAAATTATCTCAAGTGAATACGTTAGTTTATCACACACCACAATTTGAACATATGGTTGGATTTGCTCAATAGCACGAGCATTCCAACCCAATGTCGGTAATGTCCCAGAAGCCCGACATTAATCCCTTCTCATTTATCTATTCTTCTTGTAGGCAGCGATTATAGGCCCAGAAATTTCACTAGCTTCCCTAGAAACGACAGTGGTTAGGCCACTAATGTATTAGCATTCTCGTATTCATGATGCTAGTTCAGGCCTGTTCTAATGCACTTAGCCGTGAGTCGAGCTCTCAACTGTACTACGGATTACTTTAACGTGGCGCTGTCCTCAATTAGGTCTACACTGAGCCGTTCACTGACTTTCTTGGTAATTCATATTGATATCAAGCACGTTCGCTCCACCCACTTCGCTAAGTACGTCCCTATATATGTTAACTGAGCCGCATTAACTTAGACACATAGGAGGCTCGATGTACGACCTTTTCTACACACGGACATCGGTTATTACGGTTTCGTACCGTTCCTATTTATTAATTTGCGGCACACTGTACACGATAACATCTCACTCAGAGGGTGATTATTTCCACATACTCACAGACTTTAATGAATCACTGTATTGCACTGCTCGAATTACAAGATTATTTCTTCACAAACGACTCACACACAAACCACGACGAAATACTACCGTATTGGCGCTACATTGCAAAAGCACTGGGTAGTGTCTCCTCCTCAGCTCATGAATATATAGGCGCGCTACGCTAGAGACCCGAATGCTGAGGGTGGGGGAAAAAATGCAATCCTTTCTCACACATTGGTCCGTTAATACGCAACATACAGTGACGAACAGGATATCAAAATGTAGCTCTTGTATTCCCATCTCCACTGAGTGACTGTTATTAAAATAACTTCGTAGGTTTTGAAGCAATCTTAAAAGCGTGCTTTAGTCTCTGGCGGTGAATGATGACGAGCACAGGGGATTCCTTGTGTTCCTTGGCACGGTTAGGGTCCAACATCTGTTAGTCATTAAGACGCGCCCTTGTTTACAGCGTAGTTACCGCTATGTCAGTTAAGTAGAGCACTTCTCGGTCCCATAATTATGCGTAAAATTCCCTGATTCAAATGAATGTTTGCGCTTAATTATCCATTGGGTATTTTGCGATTTATGAAAATTAACAGAAATAAAACAGTTGAATGCGTTAAGTTGGCAGTGGTGAATAAGCGAGGAAAACAGGGTATAATGTTAGTTTTCACGTTGGATCTACTCTCTGGGCTCAGCTAGTGACCTAGATTCTTTGTCACGTGATAACGCGTATCGTTTCATCTCGCTTGCGGTGGGAGTGAGAAAACTTCCCGTACAAGCGCTCTTGCACCGCCTTGCTGCTAATTACCAGCAACTAGAGGTGGGTCGCGCGACTCTGGATATTGCAACTCGAGTCCTGGAGCGGGCAGAAAAATTCTAACTTGGGCAGTTTTTATCGTAGAATAACGCGGAAAACGGCATATTTCATCTCCTGGATATCATGACATACCATAGGTGACGTTGTGAACGGTCACATCCCTCCCCTGCTTAAAATAAGAAAAATCACGGGTAGGGATTTTTCTTACCAATCACATGGTTCTCGTGTTGTTAAATGTGAGTGTATCGTAGGATAGCATTTTCTTGTCTCAGAGCGTACCTTGACATAAGGATACGCAAGTATTCTTGGGTCATGATATCTCGTCTTTCCGTGCATGCTAGACAATCTTCATCTCCCGACTCGTCAATGTTATCATCCATCCCATGGTGATCTTCTAGTTCCATGTAGTTTACTCCATTCATTTCTTCTTCCGGATCCTCGTCATCCGCGACGTCCACTCCGTCGTCGTCCTCGTCTTCTTCTGCAGGTTGTCCTTCATCTTCTAGGTCATCTGGATCGTCTGGATTCTCCTCCGGTAATTGTCCTGGCACATGGTATAATTTTAGATTTGAGGCGTTATACATAGCCTCAGTTGTCCCATCCATGGATTGTACCTTGTACGCGTTATTTTCTAAATTTTGAATTATTCGATAAAGCCCAATATACAGCTCTGCAAATTTGTGGTAAAATTTCCGTGGTGGATCCGAAGTTGCGGGACGTTTGACCAATATGAGTTCTCCCACACGTAGAGGTCTGTGGAATCGTTTGCGTCGCAATCGTCGTAACCGCTTCTCTGCCTGTTTCTTCAGAGATTCCAACGTATCTCTCACCCTCAACTCTACTGATGGTCTTGGATCTTCTGGGCATGGCACGACATCTTTCCATGGTATAGTTTTAGATTTGACGTGTTTTGATGGCATATCCTCTATTCCTTATACTAGTTAAATTAAGGTTATTTCATATGTACACAATGTACATTTCAAGTCGGATCGTAGCTTATCATTAGTGTATCGATCCTTCCTCTTGTTCGCTCAACCCTACTCCCAAAGCACGAGGTCTTGGGCTGAGCATCCCTGGTACTTCATTCTGGTCATGCGACATAGCAAATTTCTCCTTCTTAGTGCGCTCCCTAATTCCCGTAGTAAAAGTGGTCTTCTTAAGTCCGTAGTTTGTCTGGAACACTGTATTGAGACGAAAATTTCCTGATTTCCCGTGTCTTCTAAGTACTCTCTGACGTATCCTTTCATTGACTATTTTCTTCTCTAGTTTCTTCCTGACGAACTGAATATTGTAATGCGACCGGCCTGATTCAGTGACGCATCTTCTCAATATCCTAGATAATCGCTGATAACTCATAAGGTTGTCCATTCCTCTGGTCCATATCAAAAATTTCTGGAGCTCTTTGATCATGCCTTCATGAAGACCAACCTTAAGTGTACTCTTCCGGATTACCGGCGATTCTCTCATCTTCTTCTCCTTCCTCCGGTATTTCACCTTATCCGCCTTCTTCTTCTTCTTCCGTCGTCTCGTCATGTCCTTCTGAATTCTCTTCATTTCTGCAGCGTTCCCTTGTCGAATATTCAGTTGCCCTGTTGCTTCATTCACTGCTTTGTCATTTACATCCTTTTGAATTGTGTCGAAAGTAATTTCATGTTCTTTTTCCTCGGCGGTGACCCTCAATTCAACCTTCACTCGGTCCATCTGCTGGTCGATATATTCTTTGCACTTAGTCTCTGTGCTGTCCCGAACCTGCTTTATCTGTCCTTCCATTTCTTCTATTTGGCTTTCCTGAGCTGTCATTTTTATTTCTATTTCGGCTGTACGCTCATCCAGACGGCGACTGGTTTGCTCTAGCTTCAACGCGAGGGAATCTATGCGTGTCGTCACGTCATCAATGCGGGAGTTAACATGTTCTTTGAGCTCCGCGGCTTGGGCTTTACACGACGCCTCGTATCCGTCTAACCGTGCAGTGAGCTGACCTACTCGACTATTGTGCTGGTCTAAACGTTCTTCAATTTGTGTGGTTGCCTGTCCTAGTTTATTTAATAGTTCTGCCTGCCTATCACTATCAGCCTTTAACTGCTCCTTTAAGAGTCCTGCCTGTCTTTCACTATCGGCCTTTAGCTGCTCCTTTAAAAGTCCTGCCTGTCTTTCACTATTGTCCGCATTAGCCTGTTCCAATTTCGCAAGACGCTCATCAAACTTCGCGCTCTGTTCCCTGAAAAGCTCTGCCTGCTTCTCACATTGTTCGGCCAGTAAGGCGGCCATCAACTGTTTAATACCTTCCACATCCATAATACTTCACTTCTTGAGAAATGTGTGCCCCCCTGAATTAAGCTGCTCGTGGTATTTCAGTTCATACGATTCAGTTCCCTAAACTTAGGAAGGTGTGCAATTTTTGAAAATGACCAAGTCGTTTTACGCCAAAATTAGCTTCAAAACAGCTGCGTCACACCTCCTAATAATTACTTGTGTTTCCCTAGTATTTTCTTACGTAACTCATAAGCATTATCCCGACATATTGTTTTTTTTAAATAATTAAATTTATGTACCCCTTTATTAAAATAAATATTACCTAAATCCGCGACCTAAATGGGCTCGGTACATTACGTGTGCCAGAATTGTGATGCACTTAATAAACATTGGATGTTTTCAGCCTCGAGATTTGGAAGATGCTTTAGCAGACAATTCCCCGTCTCGAACTGACAACATTGCACTGTTCATTTTGAGAAAAAAATTATGAGTGATGAGGCTTCCACTCTAGTCCGCGATATCTACTCTGTTTACATTGGATGAATCCTCTAAACTACCAAGGCCTGCTACAAGCGCATCGCCTTCGGCATGAACCTGTGACCAGAAGAATTTGAAGAACTCAGTCCAGTCATTTTATCCTCAACAATGGGAAGGTCATTTTATTGCTCCCCTGAAGTTACACAACTCCATAACTTTTTTCAGGTCCGCCATACTTCTGAGTGACCATCGTGTATATTTCCACTTAACCTGGTACACGATCTCTTCATTCTTCTCCTTACATCCGTTAAATTTAATTTATTCCAGTCACTCATTCAAATATCATTGCGCGTAACGTAACTGTCTATGGTAGCGGCTTACGCATTCCATCCGACACATTATCCATATTAACTATCACGTTCACACGCTCTGATTCTATTTTGTATTCCTCTCTCCTAGCAAATTTAATATACGGGTAAAATTTGGTATTTCCATTCGTTCAGTTCTAACCGAATCAATTTGATAATCCTACTACCTTAGGTACTCCTTTTATAGTAGTGGTATTCGAACTTGTGCCATAATATTGGCTATATCAATATTTATGGTGCCGTAGGGCTTTACAAACTTGCCCCAACAACGGGACGCTAAATTATGCGTCGCGAGAACAATATGTAGCTCGCCCCAAACAACAATAAGGCCACACGTTACGGGACGCCAAATATGTAACCTTTCCAAGACATCAGTACATGAACCAGTTACCATTGTTCATAAATATGACGTTAGAACGGAGCACCATCGGTGAGCTTCGAACTCAGCCCGGTTTGTCGAAGCCTCACCCTCCCCTACTGAAATAGTTCGCTAGCCGAGTCGGTATTGCATTTTCGGGTCTGTGGACTGTCCGATGGGGCGGTAAGTCCTTTAGTAATAGTCTCTATAGTAGGGGGAAAAGTTAATTATGAGAGGAATACCATTTCATTACTAATGAAAAGAGAGACAATATCTTGTATAACAAATTTTACTTATACTAGTGAAACACATTATTTGCATGGGTATGCCATACAAACACCTTACATATAGTAACTTGGGTGATCTTGACGTTTAAATGTTCGGTAGTCCCTTTCTACACTTCATTATACGTTTAAATATTCAAACTTAAGAAGGCGTTCCCTCTTGGGTTATTTACACTATCTCAGACTTTGAGAGACGTTTTCTCTCTAATTATTTCACTTTACACTTACACCAATCACTTTACACACAAATCTATTCAACATAGGCATACCCAGCTGTAATTCTGTTTGTTTGTCGAAAAATAATATATTCAACTTGCATCAAATTATGATATAAGTTTGCTAGTATCGTATGAACTGAAATAGGCAATTTACACTCCCAATCCTTTGAAAGTCGCGTTACAACACTACCTTAAGTTAAACGTTGCCAAATATGCAGTATGATAAACACGCTCATTTCATTAGGATTTTTATCAACACATATACCAGGACATTATTTACACAACGATGTTACCTATGGACAAGCATTTAGCGACTTCAATACCAGACATCATAAACAAAGTATTATAGCACTACCTGCAACAAATGGACAAGAATATATACATTTCACATACACACAATGGGCCGCAGGTGGCCTTATTTACCTGCCGCTTGTGACAGTAAGCTTTACTGTCTCCTGCAATGAACTCAGGACCTTCTGAGACAGGGTATATCTGACCTGGAATTCCCTATACGCTGTGAATAATTAAAGAAATAAATTGGAGGGATCCTTCATTTAATGCTCATTTGGAATCTCTGCGACGTTGGCTCTACTTAAATTAACACGCGTAATCTTTGTGCCGAAAGGAAAAGAAACTCGCCACTTGTATCTGTTCTATTTCACTGAAGAAAACGCCTTCACTCCCCCGTTTAAAGGGGCTCATAAAACTCCAGCTGTGAGCTGTCCGTGACCCACTTCCAAAGAGCTGTTCACTAAGCCTTCTCGGGCAATGGCTTCACGGCAAATAATCTATTCACTTCTTTCTATACTGGCCACAAATGGCATCACACAAATCACGGCCCTATATCCGGCCTAATCAACATATTCACATCGCGATATGCGCCTCGCGTGTCTTAATGACAGATTCCAAGGAGACTTCACATTTCATTTCACAATATATCTTGTGGCTACAGCCTGTTCAGCCATTTCATTTCCTCTCGGTACACTGACCACGATGCAAATTTAATGATGATCTCCTGCCACCAGGGTCCAAGTTAACTTGCGTATTCGCGAACTAATTAGCGATGTAAGATATATACCCCAATCTCATGCTCTCTTCGTTGTTCCAGCAGCTTTAATTTCTAGTAAGGAGGATTTCCTAAGAGCTTGTGAAGTACAAAAAAAATCAGTTACTGAGATATCTGTGAGGACTCCTATTGGCTGTAGAAAGATGATAATTGGAGTCGTTTACGTAGAATATTTAAGCCCTTTTACTTGACAGTACTTCACGTATAATTAATCTGAGGTCCTTAAATTTACGTCATGCATTATCAAACCCTTGTAAAAAAAATGGAAGTAAAGTATGGTCGTTCCCAAACCATGAAGAAAGTATTCTATAAAAGACCCAAATAAAATGAAATTATAATTATTATTCCTCTGAAATGGCGTGCTTGCAGTCTACGTTATATTTAAGTGAAAAATTTACATATTTACAATGGGACACGACCTTCAAAGAAATAAATACTTGGAAATGTACTCAGCCTTCTGGATACCACGTTCACAGCTTTACAGGAGGGCACTCCATGGATTTAGACTGCTTGCATCACGTCATCGGCGATGTGAAGACCCATGATGACTTCCTGGCAGGTCTTACACATGACAGCGACGTTCCAGACGTTCTCGGCTACCAGGCGAAATTCCGGCAAACAGCTAGATGACTCGTTCACTCCGATACACAGGCAAAATTCTGGCATTCAACTGGACGTCGGCGTTCACTCCGGCGTTCACGTAGACATGTAAATGAGGGGAAATTATCTCAAGTGAATACGTTAGTTTATCACACACCACAATTTGAACATATGGTTGGATTTGCTCAATAGCACGAGCATTCCAACCCAATGTCGGTAATGTCCCAGAAGCCCGACATTAATCCCTTCTCATTTATCTATTCTTCTTGTAGGCAGCGATTATAGGCCCAGAAATTTCACTAGCTTCCCTAGAAACGACAGTGGTTAGGCCACTAATGTATTAGCATTCTCGTATTCATGATGCTAGTTCAGGCCTGTTCTAATGCACTTAGCCGTGAGTCGAGCTCTCAACTGTACTACGGATTACTTTAACGTGGCGCTGTCCTCAATTAGGTCTACACTGAGCCGTTCACTGACTTTCTTGGTAATTCATATTGATATCAAGCACGTTCGCTCCACCCACTTCGCTAAGTACGTCCCTATATATGTTAACTGAGCCGCATTAACTTAAACACATAGGAGGCTCGATGTACGACCTTTTCTACACACGGACATCGGTTATTACGGTTTCGTACCGTTCCTATTTATTAATTTGCGGCACACTGTACACGATAACATCTCACTCAGAGGGTGATTATTTCCACATACTCACAGACTTTAATGAATCACTGTATTGCACTGCTCGAATTACAAGATTATTTCTTCACAAACGACTCACACACAAACCACGACGAAATACTACCGTATTGGCGCTACATTGCAAAAGCACTGGGTAGTGTCTCCTCCTCAGCTCATGAATATATAGGCGCGCTACGCTAGAGACCCGAATGCTGAGGGTGGGGGAAAAAATGCAATCCTTTCTCACACATTGGTCCGTTAATACGCAACATACAGTGACGAACAGGATATCAAAATGTAGCTCTTGTATTCCCATCTCCACTGAGTGACTGTTATTAAAATAACTTCGTAGGTTTTGAAGCAATCTTAAAAGCGTCCTTTAGTCTCTGGCGGTGAATGATGACGAGCACAGGGGATTCCTTGTGTTCCTTGGCACGGTTAGGGTCCAACATCTGTTAGTCATTAAGACGCGCCCTTGTTTACAGCGTAGTTACCGCTATGTCAGTTAAGTAGAGCACTTCTCGGTCCCATAATTATGCGTAAAATTCCCTGATTCAAATGAATGTTTGCGCTTAATTATCCATTGGGTATTTTGCGATTTATGAAAATTAACAGAAATAAAACAGTTGAATGCGTTAAGTTGGCAGTGGTGAATAAGCGAGGAAAACAGGGTATAATGTTAGTTTTCACGTTGGATCTACTCTCTGGGCTCAGCTAGTGACCTAGATTCTTTGTCACGTGATAACGCGTATCGTTTCATCTCGCTTGCGGTGGGAGTGAGAAAACTTCCCGTACAAGCGCTCTTGCACCGCCTTGCTGCTAATTACCAGCAACTAGAGGTGGGTCGCGCGACTCTGGATATTGCAACTCGAGTCCTGGAGCGGGCAGAAAAATTCTAACTTGGGCAGTTTTTATCGTAGAATAACGCGGAAAACGGCATATTTCATCTCCTGGATATCATGACATACCATAGGTGACGTTGTGAACGGTCACAATATTGATTATAGCATTGATTACAATATTGAAAAGGTACTACATATTTTAGATCTAAATGGAAGTCCGACTCGTTGGCTGAACGGTCAGCGTACTGGCCTTCGGTTCAGGGGGTCCCGGGTTCGATTCCCGGCCGGGTCGGGGTTTAAACCTTAATTGGTTAATTCCAATGGCACGGGGGCTGGGTCTTCATCATCATTTCATCCTCATCACGACGCGCAGGTCGCCTACGGGTGTCAAATAGAGAGACCTGCACCTGGCGAGCCGAACCCGTCCTGGGATATCCCGGCACTAAAAGCCATACTATATTTCATTTCATCTAATTGGAAAGCACTCTGCTGGAGTGATTATGGAGTTATGGTTTCTAGTAATTATACGATTACCAACACCATCAAAGACGTGTTCATCTGCTAGTGAGCCCTGAAGAAGTTCGTTCTTTTGCAACCATGCCGTGGATTTTTCATTATGCGCTCAATTATTCTACACCATCAAGAGAATTACTGGAATAACGGCTACCTGTGCAGACGTGTATAACCATCACATCTGAATAATTAGAATGGTAATTGTTTCATTGCAGTCTCTTGAATAATAGCTTTGGATTAAGCTAGCAGTCTTAATTGGCCTTCCAGCTGAGAGGACATCGTTACGAATCATCTTAGCTCTTTTGCACTAATTAAATTGTTAATAGTGCTTCAGTTATAAAACGCTCATCCTGTCATTAGGGGTTCTTTACTGGAAAATTCTCTCTGACTCCATGCTGTGACAATGTCCTGTCTGTGTAAGATGAAGAATGAGCAAAAGGAGAGAATTTATGTGATTCACCGTGTACCCATAGAAACTAAACACCACTGACGGCCTTCGTAACAGACAGGGTTAGGCAAAGTTCCACCATAAGACTTAGAAGCTGCACCGTTTGAAGATCAGAAATTCAAATCCCGCCACTAGTAACGACTATCAAGAATCTGATATGCTGGGAATGTACAGACTTTTAGCAGCCTTGTTCTCGTAATGGCTGCACATAGAGTTAATCTAGCATTCTTTACTCCACTTGACTGTACTGAATGTGGTGATTATGAGCAAGAACATAGATTTTTTCAATTACTTTGATAAAGATCAGATTGTTTTGGCAGACAATTTGATCAGAATGTTTCAGACACGCCACAGATTTAAAGGTGTTCACGTACAACTGTGGTAAATAAATATCAATCAGAAGATGGCGGAAATGAATACAATGTATTTTTTGTTGGACAAAGATTATTATTAGTCGAGTGATATTTTCTATTTCTTCTGTGGGAAGACCAGAAATCTACTTGCCGGGCTGAGTGGCTCAGATGATAAGTAATATTAAAGTCTTTGGCTCAGACGGTTGAGGCGCTGGCCTTCTAACCCCAACTTGGCAGGTTCGATCCTGGCTCAGTCCGGTGGTATTTGAAGGTGCTCAAATACGTCAGCCTCGTGTCGGTAGATTTACTGGCATGTAAAAGAACTCCTGCGGTACAAATTTCCGGCACCTCGTCGTCTCCGAAAACCTTTAAAGTAGTTAGTGGGACGTAAAGCAAATAGCATTATTATTATTATTATTATTATTATTATTATTATTATTATTATTATTATTATTATTATTATTGGAAATCTATTTACTGCATTGTACACGTTAACACCATTTTTTTGCTATTTGCTTTACGTCGCACCGACAGAGATAGGTTTTATGGCGACGATGGGACAGGAAAGGCCTAGGATTGGGAAGGAATCGGCCTTGGCCTTAATTGAGGTACAGCCCCAGGATTTGCCTGGTGTGAAAATGGAAAACCATGGAAAACAATCTTCAGGGCTGCTGACAGTGGGGTTCGAATCCGCTATCCACCGGATGCAAGCTCACAGCTGCGTACCCCCCTAACCGCACAGCCAACTTGCCCGGTTCTATTTATTTGATAGTGATAAAGAATGATCGTCGTCTTTAAAGAGAAGCAGGGCGTAATAGCCAGTGACATCGTTGATTACTTCTCATCAAGGAGTCTACGGTTTTAATCCCGGCCAATGCATGAGCGATTTTTGAAATGAAAATTCACTTCTTTCTAGTTTACATTCCGCGTAAAAGTGGAGGTAACGTGGCTATGATAGCAGTGACAAATCCAGCCCCATGGCTAGATTGTTAGCATGCTGGGCTTTGATCCAAGGTGTGTCGGGTTGCATTCCCGGTCGGGCCGGTGATTTTAACCTTAATTGGTTAATTCGTCTGGCTCGGGGTCTGGGTGTTTGTGATGTCATTAACATCAGAAATCGTGTTAGGCATGGCTCCATCCTTACAGACATGCAGGTCGCCCATAGGCCGTCTACTCGATAAAGACCTGCACCAGGCCCCTCCGGAGGCCATACACCATTATTGTAACCGTGACATAAAACTATAAGCTTTTGTTGTTGTTGTTGTTTTGTTGTTGTTTTTGTTGTTTTTTTTGTTGTTCTTGCGTAGAGAGATCAAATATCCGAAAGAAAAATGGATTGGAATAAATTACCTGCAGCAGCCTTTGATAGATTCCCTTCCGGTATCAAAACGTTTAAGATAAGTAGTGCTAGTGTAAAGTGAAAAGTAAAAGTCGTAAATGACGGACGCTGAATTTGTGATTTTCTGCTGGATTTAGAATGGTAAACTCATAGTATTTCTTGTAATATTTTCTTTTCATGGATTTGCTTGTTCTGCTCTTGTTGTTGTAGTTGGTGGGTAGTTATATTTTAACTTTATTATCACTTGAATCAGTCATTTAAGAAAGGACACATGTCCTTAGAAAAATGTACCACTCCATGACGCGCTAATCCTGAACAGCGTTCGTAATGATTCATCACAATATTTGATGTTTTGCACTGCCTTCGTATTCATCTACAGTGAAACAGAATAAGTCCAGTTACTCTTACAAAATTATTATTGTAAATAGTTTACTTTGCTGTTTACAGTGCGTGTCAACATTGTGTATGGTGTTCGCAAAATGTATCAGTCATGTATATCGAGATCCCATTCTTTACGCCTTGGCATGGTCTGTGAGCAATCTTGTGGGGGGCGCAGTAATTAAATGTGGCTGGAGAACTTTGGCTCTGTACCCGCATATGGATGAGTGTAACCACTAGTATGCGAGGGAACAAAGGCTTGCAGTGGATGGATCCTGGGATAAATAGTAGCTTAACATTACCCCCGATCAACCCCTACCTCCTGCAAGTGCCTTTACGTTCAAGCACCATAATGTATTCCCTTAATGTTCCTCGCGCCTAAAGGTCGTGGGTACTTTGCATTGAAAGGTCTTGCGATAGAGTCTAGTTTACAAGCTTGTTACACGACATTTAGAAGTGACGTCACAAAGGCCCTCGAAATCAATGGCATGGAAGTACTCTCTTGGCTCTGCAGCCATCTTTACAATGACGTTTAACGCGTCTCCCGGTGAAGTAGAAAATGAGGTACGCCGAATTCAAAACCCTGACGCAAGGCAAATGTAAAATATATTTTTCATTCTTATCTTAACTTCAACATTGCATAGAGGGAAGAGTTCAAGATGTGGCGATACTCTGTCTCTGAAGGGTGAGGTCTCGAATTTCGGCGTATCTACCCACTATGGTGGTGTTCTTCCAGACATGATTATTATTATTATTATTATTATTATTATTATTATTATTATTATTATTATTATTATTATTCATATAATTTTTTTTCCTTACGGACAGTGTTTCAACTCGAATATCTCATGATGACACAATTTTCACTTCTTTCCATTCTTCCTCTTCTCTTCCCAAAATCTCTTCATCCTTTGGCTGTGCTCATGTTTCATTTGTTCTGTCCACAATGTCCTTGTCTTCTTCTTCTCATTTACTATACATTTTGTATTCCTGATTTTGTTTCTGAATTATTTTCTGTCTCCTATCATTTGCCTGTTGATCCCCAACTGCCTTAAGTCTTCCTCTGTTTCATGATACCAATTTGTTTTCTTGCTTGAACTGTTTAAAAATAAAAATAAAAGTTAAAACCTAACTACCCAGCAACACCAACTACAACTACAAGATTACACCAAAAAATGCCATGGAAGGAAAATATTACAAGAAATACTACTCGTTTAACATTCTAAATCCAGCATCATCATATACAATTCCACACACAACTTAACGTTTTTCCAGTGCTGAACACTACGGCTTAAAATACTATAGGTTGAGCTTACTACTAGCTTAGTATTACAAGTTATAATAAAGTAAAGTTAAAACAAAATTAACCAACAACAACAACTACAACATCAAGCAATTCCGTGGCGGGAAAATATAATCAGAATTACTAATAGTTTAACATCCTAAATCCAGCATCATTATATACAAATTCACACACAACTTACGTATTTCCAGTGCATAACACTACGGTTTACAATACTAGAGGTTGAGCTTACTACACTAGTGTCCAAAAGTTAAGCATAAGTTACGAGTAAGCAGGGCAACAGGAAATGGACCGCAAATCGCACAACGTATTCACCTACCAACCTTACGTGTTCGCTCTGTATAGGAGAAGTGTGTTCCCTGCTTTGCCCAGCGGCGTAACCGCGAGGTAAACACAGCCAGTGCCTGCGGCCCATATTACCTCAGTCGTGTTTGCCCTGTTATAGTGTGCGGAGTATAGCCTCGTGGTGAACGTGACAACATAATGGCACAACGAAGCCATTCCGACCCCGTTTTGCAGGGTAGAATACTCGGCCACCTGGAAGCAGGCCAGGCACAGACCGCAGTCGCCGTATCCTTGAATGTGCCACAAAGTATCATTTCCAGGCTTTAGAGACGATTTCGAGACACAGGAGATGTTAGTCGTAGGCCATTACCAGGTCGACCAAGGGTAATCACCCCCCCCCCCCCCAGCACTACCGATGTCTTGCCTTGACCGCCCGACGAAATTGGAGTGCACCTGCAAGACAATGGTCGGCGGAGCTTCCAGCCGTCTCAGAGGTTGTCGTTTCCCGGCAAACTGTGTACCGGAGGCTCATGTGCTGTTTGCCCGACGTCCAGCGGTGTGCGTCCCGCTCACTCCAGCACAGAGACGGGCCCGTTTTCTGTGGAGCCGTCAACATCGAAACTGGACCATAAATGAATGGAGGCATGTGTTCTTCACAGATGAATCCCGCTTCAGTTTGCAGAACGATTCCCGTCGCACATTAATCTGGAGATAACCGGGTAGCCGATACAACTACAAGAACATCGTGGAACGGTACCAGTAAGGTGGGATGGTTGCGTCATGGTGTGGAGCGGCATCATGTTGAATGGCCGTACAAACCTGCACATCTTCATGGGTGTCCGAAGAACACTGTTAACACACGGAAAAACAGGAATGAGGTACTGAGACCACATGTTCGACTCTTCAGAGGTGTGGGTGGTCCAGACTTCCTCTTAATCGACGATAATGCCCGACCGCTTCGCACTGCTCTGGTGGATGAATTTCTGGCTGGGGAAGACATTCATCACATGGACTAGCCAGCGAGGTCTGCGGATCTGAATCCTATATCCTACAGGCGAATTGGATCCCGTCAGCCTCCACCAAGGACCCTCCAAGACCTTCGCGTTGCCCTTTCGGAGGAATGGGATCGACTCCCACAAGAGCTCTAGGACCATCTGATATAGAGCATGCCATGTCGCTGCGAAGCATGTGTAGCCGTTAGTGGTTACCATTCACCCTATTAACAGCATAATTTGTTGTGGAAGACATTGCTAAGTTTTGTTAGTTGTTGTCAAAGGTGTACCTTAGCTATCAGAACCGTTCTGACACTGTTTTTTGGAGAGGTTGTGTGACGGATGGTGCGTGATTTAGCTTCCGTTTCTTCAGCAATCCGTCTGACATTCCTATTAGGCAGTATGGCCTCGTTTAATTATTATGATTAACTTTTGGACACTAGTGTATTTGCTTAACACAGCCATTTAAGAAAGGGCACATGTCCAGAAATGTAACTCTTCAGGAGGAGCAAAAAACTCATTTAAAAGCCAGTCTTGCTATTTACGTTACACGCATGTGTTTTTACCGTTAGTGTTGATGGTAGTGGCTAAGTTACTTGATAAAATATGGAGTAAAGATAAAGAAAATGGATATGTGCCCTTTCTACAATGATCGCTGAAAGAAAATCAGTTTTTCAACAAAAACACATTGTTTACTCAGATAAGTTAAATACATCGTGTCATTGTTCTACATTAAGAATCATTTGAATTATGACAGGCAATCAGGATCATCGTTAGTCACACGAACAGTTCGCCACACAAGTATGTCATTGAAAAAGTCTTTGTAATCCCCCAGAATGTCGCTTCTAGACACTTTAAGTCATTCTTCTTGTTCCCGTCAATAGGAATTGGTTCTTCGTAGGCTAGTTCGTTAGGAAGCTGGACGTTGCTGTCTACTTTCAAACGGAAGGTGTGTTCAATAAGGCTGTTGATGAACTGTTTCGTCCGTACGGTTCCTGGATCTTTGGCAGAGTAAAGGAAGTGCACTGCCCTTCCTCGAGATTCATCCGATAGTCCTCCCTTCTTATACAGTTTCGGCCACCATGCTGTAAAGTTCAGAATATTATTAGTCTCTACCAGAATTAGTGAACTTGTCATGATGTTTAGGTGCCCGTACGATGCTTTGACAAGATTGCTTTACGTCATAAATTCGATCAATTTCTTTTGCAGGTCTGTTGATGATAGCAAAATCTCAATCACAGACCTGAACGAGTGCTATTTCATAGGGAAGTAGTGGCGACTGGTGACATGTGCCCTTTCGTAAATGACTTCCAAGCCACACACAAATCAACCTTATATATCAGCCTGTTACTGGTTGGATAAGTGTTGTTTCTTTTATGGAAAGGTCACCAGCACGAGAAGAATTTTAATCTGCAATAATAAAAATAATCGACAATTAGGACATGTGTCCTTTCTTAAGTGACTGATTCAAGTGATAATAAAGTTAAAATATAACTACCCACCAACTACAACAACAAGAGCACAACAAGCAAATCCATGGAAAGAAAATATCACAAGAAATACTGTGAGTTTACCATTCTAAATCCAGCAGAAAATCACAAAGTCAGTGTCCGTCATTTACGACTTTTACTTTTCACTTTACACTAGCACTACAGATCTTAAACGTTTTGATACCGGAAGGGAATCTATCAAATGCTGCTGCAGGTAATTTATTCCAATCCTTTATGCCCCTGCTTACGAAGGAAAACGTGCCCACTTGCATTATACTTACTCCAAGTCAATGATGACTTTCTTCAAGTCCCGAGAAATTTATCAAATCTCAGGCCTTAATACATCTGTGGAATAACTCCAATAAAAATAGCGACACTTATGACTGGAATATCCCTAGACTTGAAATTGAAACCACCAAATATTACAGCAGCTACTTCAGTACAGATACGAAAGGTATAATTCCACAGTTTCTTGTACGTCTATTTTAGGAATATACCTGCCGCAGCTGTGAGCTTGCATTCGTGAGATAGTGGGTTCGAACCCCACTGTCGGCAACCCTGAAGATGGTTTTCCGTTGTTTCCCATGTTTACAGCTGGCTGTACCGTAATTAAGGCCACGGCCATTTCCTTCCCACTCCAACCCTTTCCTATTCCATCTTCCCCATAAGACCTGTGCGTGTCGGATTTTAACCTCCATTTGTTAATTCCAGTGGCTCGGGGGCTGGGTGTTTGTGCTGTCCCCAACATCGGAGGTCTGCCTTACGAGGGCTACATCCGGCTAGAAATAGCCACACGAAATTATTATCATCAATCTCTGTTCCCACACCTGTAGGGTCGTGGGTGCGAACTGTGTCGCACTGACTTGATAATGTAGTATGTTGTCCGAATATGAAGAGAAAAGTGTTGGGACAAGCGAAAACAGAACCGAGAAACCAGAAGAATTAATCTGAAGCGAATAAAATCCCCGACCCGGCTGAGAATCGAACCCGGGACCCTGTGAAACGAAGGCCTCAACGATGACGATTCAGCCAAGGAGTCTGACGGATAAATCGGAGTTATATTTTTAGAAAATAAAAGGCAAAAACTTTGACATGAAACTCAGTATGTTTTCTCACTTACCTTACACATTAGTGCAGGCTGTTTGGCCGACCTCGGAGGCGGAGTCGATTTGTCCTTGGTATTATGTTCCCAAGATAGTGGGTTCGATTATGTCTGAGATTTGTGACATTTGAGGGTGTTACATGGATTTTCCATGGTTTTCCACTTTCAGACTGGCCAAATGCTGGGACTGTACCTTAATTAATGGTACGGCCGCTTCCTTCCCGCTCCTAGCGATTTCCTATCCCATCTTCGCTCATAAGACGCATGTGTATCGGTGCGACGTAAAGCAAATTCTAAAGACAAAGAAGACACAGCCATATCCGTACAGGCCATGAAGGCCTTTGGAGGAGTGGAAGGTATAGGCCTCCACTCTCCGTAACATCTGCACCAAGTGGTTTAGAGTGGTTAGGTGTATGTCAGGCCGGCTTTGCCCCCGGGAATTAACCTGTTACTTATTTTTGGTGCTGGCTGAGTCAACTCTTGAGCTATGTACCTCTCGTGAAGTGGACTTCTCGTTTCTAAATTTCCCCACTACCTGACGGGGAATCAAACTCTTGATTTTTCGGGTAACTTACAATGAAATATTTACCTTAATATTGCTGACGTCTCGACATATCAGCAACTACATGTTCTTCGAGTCCTCCGTTGTTTACTCTCTCCAGTCTTCATCAGATATTTCATCTTTCCATGGCTTTAGCAAAAGAACCTCTTCATAGTCTAATTTTGCACCTTCCAGGTAGTGAACAGTTAAGCGCGTGCTGTGGCTACCGTTGTTCCTGCACCCGTCAAAATGAAGTAACACGTCCATACATCTAGTCGGGAACTTTGTAAAGACGGAAAGTAAAATTGCCACTTCAAAGTGAATGAAGGTATTCAGGTTTTCTCTTTTCACCGTTTAGATTAGTTTTCTATTCACAACTTGAGAATTCTGTGTAGTATTTCTCTTATTCTTACTTTTTTGACGTGTTTCCTAGAATAACTCAAGTTATAACTTAACTTTTTGCCTCGAGATTTTCTGTGTTATTTCTCTTTTTTGTTTGTTTGTTTGTGTAGTTGAAAGACGTAGAAGGAAATCTTATTTGTAAATTTATTTTTCTCTGCGAAGTAGTCTTGTTGTTTGATTCGTTGGATTTCCTGTTGCGCAACTGGAAAAGGAAACAAGTTAAGCGGGAGCGCCGACATTGCGTCCACCCGAGTGGTTCTCGAGACCATTGAGGCGTGCTGTCCCGACTATAGTCCATTGTCTGAGAGCACAGACTTCCTGGAGTTAGGCCGTCATATTGCCTGGTCTCTTTCACCACCGCCTTAATGCACTGTTCTTATATCTTCCTTACTTAATTCCAAATAATACCTGAATATTCAAATATTCATCATCATCATTACCGTGATCGATGTTGTTGTTGTTGTTGTTGCATCGTACAATACAGGTTTTCTATAAGTCAACAAGGACAACATGTACTCGGGACTTGAAAATTTCTCCAAAAAATAAATAACTAATAATAATAATAATAATAATAATAATAATAATAATAATAATAATAATAATAATAATAATAATAATAATAATGGCTTTCGAAGAGGCCTAGTGCAAGTCTTCCGAACTGACACCGTATAGGCTACCTGCGTATCTGTGAGGATGGGGCCCTACCTCGGACGAAAGGCCAGCATGCTAACCATTTAGCCATAGAGCCGGACATTTCAAAATATACCTCGGGTTAATGTGGAAATCCATATTCAGAATGATAGCTGAGAGTCACCGTGACCAGTCAACTTAAGCTTCATATTTCTGCCATTGTTCGTACAATTCCATTCGATACGGAGACGATTTTGGAGTATCCATGTGACTTACTCGTCTAACCGAGTGAGTTGGGTAAGAAGTGTGGATTGTGTAGCTGTAAGAGTATATTCGGAAGAAAGTGATTTCGAACCCCACCACAAACACGTCTTAAGGCCTCACACGAGGCGAATGCCGGAGTTCTATATGAATTGAT
Source organism: Anabrus simplex (assembly GCF_040414725.1). Lineage (NCBI taxonomy): Eukaryota > Metazoa > Arthropoda > Insecta > Orthoptera > Tettigoniidae > Anabrus > Anabrus simplex. The sequence goes on along the minus strand of NC_090266.1, from coordinate 429,621,250 downwards.
ACAGAAAAGCAGTTTACTCACTTTTATCGTTAGCTAGGGGACGTGATAGCTAAGTGCCATCATTATCTCCTTCTCCCAAAGCGACCGGTGTTCGAATCCCGGCCAGTGTAGCCTATGTTGGATTACTGAAATGAAAATCTTATCTCCGAAGTTATGCGTAAAACTCTGGCTATTTAACAACAGTCACATAAAATTCTAGAAAACCTTCTCTCTCCACCGGATGTCCTCTGGTGGCATACATAACCAATTAAAACTGGTGCCCAGTCAGATGGCGTACAGATATTGGAATGTCACATGATCAGCGTGGTGACATCCTCAGACCTATCGCTTGGCTTCCATGACCGGGCCTGTTGCCTCTCATATCACGTCAGACATTTTATCAGTTTATCCCACAAGGCTGAGTGAACCGATTCCAGCGTTAGACTGACCGAGAATCGAACTCGAGGCCTCAAGGAAAGAGGCAGGCATGCTACCCCTATAGCGCAGGACTGGCCATAACACTATCTTCTTTGCCTGTAGGGTTTAAGACTGGTGAGCGCGAGACAACCACGAGACACTACCAGAGTCCAGCATTACCTACCAGGCCCCGTCTGTTTTTACCTTCCTGCCGAGTGAATTGAATGCGGTGTACGGGTCATGTAGGGTCGAGTAGCTGTAAGAATTAATTGAAGAGAGGGTCGGTTTGAACCCCACAGTCGGTGAACTTGAGGATAATTCTCCACGGTTTCGAATTTTTACACGCGGCAAATATCTGTACTGTACCATAATTAAGGCCACGACCACTTCCTTTCCTTTCCTAACCTTTCCTAGCTTTCTTCAATCCCAGCGTTGCGTTGCAGAAAACCTACCAGGTTAATTTGACGTTAGAACACTTGCAAAGGTATAATGAAATAAAGAATCACCTACCCTATTCAACACTACCAGTAAAATTCTGTCCCTATCCGAGTCGAGGCTTAGACATCATTCACTTTTCGAAATTTGATGGTAATTTTTTCCTTTAGCCGATGGTAGAGCCTATAATTACTTAAGAGGTTTTCATTAAATCAATTTCATATTAATTTTGAAAAAATAAAAGAATCAATTTCACATACTTAAGTTGACCCAAATGTATTAGTTTTCAAAGTAGTATACTTTTAGACCGTTCATTTATTAGAAATCATCATCTATTAGTAATTACAGTAATAATAATAATAATAATAATAATAATAATAATAATAATAATAATAATAATAATAATAATAATAATAAATCTTTTGTGGGTGCGCTAACAAACCACGAAGTAAATCCAACCATTTTCATAAAAGACTGCTCATGCCTTCCACAGCTATCCCTTCATGTTTATACTATAGCATATAACCCTTTGTTCATCTCTTGTAATATCTCAGTCTTTCACAAAATTATTGCCCCCCCCCCACGGTTATATGGTTTAGAACGTTTGGATTTCATGAAAAAGTTTTTGTCTTTAATCACATCGTTTATAATTCTGAATTAGAAGGTTCTGGCTACCAATAATACAACGCTCAGAAATTTGTTCGCGAAGACATTAAATGTGCTCACTGAATGATGAAATTCAGGTTAGTGGTTACATTATACATCATCATCATCATCATCTGTTTACCCTCCAGGGTCGGCTTTTCCCTCGGACACAGCGAGGGATCTCACTTCTACCGCCTCAAAGGCAGTGTCCCGGAGCTTCAGACTCTAGGTCGGCGATACAACTGGGGAGAATGACCAGTACCTCGCCCAGGCGGCCTCACCTGCTATGCTGAACAGGGGCCTTGTGGAGGGATGGGAAGATTGGAAGGGATAGGCAAGAAAGAGGGAAGGAAGCGGCCGTGGCCTTATGTTAGGTACCATCCCGGCATTCGCCTGGAGGAGAAGTGGGAAACCACGGAAAACCACTTCCAGGATGGCTGAGGTGGGAATCGAACCCACCTCTACTCAGTTGACCTCCCGAGGCTGAGTGGACCCCGTTCCAGCCCTCATACCACTTTTCAAATTTCGTGGCAGTGCCGGGAATCGAACCCGGGCCTCCGGGGATGGCAGCTAATCACGCTAACCACTACACCACAGAGGCGGACTACATTATACATACAGTATTTATTATACATTCTTATCTACCATTTTAAGGTGTTCTGACAGATCCTGTAAAACAGTGATCACCAGTGCGTATTCTTTGGCAGAAAATTAAAACCCAACACCAAGAAGACATTAGTTTAGAGCATAGGTGGGCAGTGAGAGAGCCCTGCTCCTGAGCTATCGGCATGAGCGCGGGAAGAGCCGAGAGCAGCTGACTTCTAATAGTTTGTGTTGTAACAACTACATGGCGTTATGCGGAGAAAAGGCGCAAGCAAAGCCACACCAATGCACCTGGCTGAGTATATGATGTTTTCGCAATACAATCGTACGTTTCGTTTGTCGTTCATTGTTTATGCTGTGTTCCTAAACAAGCGTATATGTTGGCCTGAAGTATTTCCATGAGCACAGGTAGTAGGCAAAGTAGTATTTCAACGAGCTCGATAGCTGTAGTGCGGCCAGTATCAGTATTCGGTAGATAGTGGGCTCGAACCACACTGTCGGCAGCCCTGAACATGGTTTTCCATGGTTTCCCATCTTCACACCAGGCAAATGCTGGGGCTGTACCTTAATTAAGGTCACGTCCGCTTCCTTCCCACTTCTAGACCTTTCCTTTCCTACCGTCTCCATAAGACCTATCTGTGTCGGTGAGACGTAAGCAGCTTGTATAAAAAATTACAGTAGTATTTAGTTATCACGTGTCAAAATAATCAGTTTTGTTTCCTACGTATAACCCAATGAAATAAGTATAATTAAACGTATTTACTTGGCACAAGGCGTTTGTATACAAAATAACTTATTTTGTTTCCTCACCATAACTTAACGCACTTAATAGAACGAAACATTATGCGAAATGAAACTGTTGACATTTTAAATCTGTTCCGATACGCACCCCTTCACTAGTTCTCCCTGAGAGTCTTGTAAGCAGTTGCTAGGCTTTACCTTCCGTCAGAGCGTATACTCGGCTCATTTACCGGCCTGAGCTAGAGCGCTGCTCATTGAGTTCCGTTGTGTCCTCATTTGGTTTAGAGGAAAGCAATTTAGGCTGAGTAATTATGTAGTTAACATGTTTATTTGGTTAAACTTTCCAGGTCACAAGTTCAAGTATGCGCGAGAAGACATGTGACAAGGGGGTACGTTAATTACCGCTGTAGTCTTCACGATTTTGAATGCATGCAAACACGCATGTATTGTGTCGTACAGGTACCGTATGTGATTTTGTGCGATGGAGTTCCACGCTTGATGCATTTGTTCAGTTAAATCAGCAACGGTTAATGCTGTTATTGAATGACGCTTGAAATGTCGTCCCATAATATCCAACACGTGCTCGATGGACGAAAGGTCTGGTGATCTAGTAGGCCAAGCTAACTGGTCGACACTCTGTACAGCAGGTTGGGTGACAGCAGCTGTATAAGTAGGAGCGTGATCCTGTTGGAAATCACCCCCTTGAATCCTGCGAATGAATAGCAGCACTACCGGTTCAGTCGTAAGTCTAACACACAAATTCATTATCAAGGCTCTTGGCATAACAAGAGCGCTCCTGATGCCAAAGGAAATCGTACCCCAGACCATAATTCCTGGTGTATGTCCATAGTACCGACGCCGCAGGTAGCTTGGTTCCAAGCGCTAACCTGGCCTCCTCCTTACCAACCTACGGCCATCAGTGGCAACAAGACAAAAACGACTCTCGTCTGAGAACACAGCAGATCTCCAGAGCTCTAGCTCTAGCTTGAAACCACTGATGGCAGATGTCAGTGATTCGGAGCTAGTGGTATGAATGCTACAGGATGTCTGGCTCGGAGCTGTCCATCACCTAGTCGATTTGTTGCAGTTCACTGTCTCACTGTGATGCCATCTGAAGCTGTATTGGCTGCTGCAGATGCAGTGCGATCCAACACAGCGATGCGGCGAACATGGCGGTCTTCCCTATCCGTAGTGGCCGAGTGCGGCCGAACCCCCATCTTCTTGAGAAAGTGACTTCCCGTGACCATTGTTGCCAACACGATGTTCTGTGGATACATCCCTGCCAAGACTTTCTGCAATATCGTGGAAGAAACATCCACCTCCTCGTGGCCCTACCACTAAATTTATATTATATTCTCCTTTAATAACATTTAAGGTGAATTACCGATTTTCTTTGTGTAAGAGGTATTTAATCCATTATAAACGCATTTCCCCAACACAAATCCCGATTCCGAACAACGCAATCAATGGCCAGCTTTCATTTAACTAAATCACTGAAATAATTATCGCTGGGTGCTACTGACTATTTCTCTATATAGGCCTACTGTATTTATTGCTCCAATGCGGAGGCTGACCGCTTGCATGTTGTGTTGAATCGAGTTGCGAGTTATTTGTCCTAAGAAAACTAACTGCTGAATGAATAACACTATGCTATCGCTATCGTCGTAGTCAATGTTGCTACTAAATTTCCTGCTAGGAAGTGGATGATTTGCATATCAGATGACATACTTCATTAAAATAACTGATAGAATCTTTTAGTGGCAGCATTTGGAAGGGATCAGAACACTATTAATTCACGGCCCACTTCCTAGTACGCCTCTTTGATGATTAGCCATTCCTATGTTGGTTCCCCGCTACTTCTAGAATGTTTCTAACCTACTTTGCCTTTGGCGAATATTTCATTGTTCACTCCAGTAAACCCTCCCTTGTATCCCTTAATTTAATTTCCGGTATAGTGAAGTAGTAATGAGGGGGAAGGGGGTCGGATATGCGCTCCATTTCAACTAACAATATAAAAGAGGGGTTGAGAATATTTACGATGGACGAATGCACGGAGAATACTGAAGAGGGAATGTGTTCTCCTTCATTACTCACCCCGTATTAGCACAAATTTTACAGTGATGGTTGTTACGTCGTGCAGTCCAAGGAAATCACATTGCACTAAATTAACCCCCTTTCAATCAATACTAGGGTCATGCCAAGATAATAGGACTGTATTCATTCTTAAAGATATTCGAAGACATTTCTTTTCAGTTTCGAATTAATATAAAACATAGGCCCTTCAGTCTTTCGAAATTAATTTATGGTACATTTTCAAACTGCCTGAGAAAGAAAACATATGATACCAGAATTATATCTGAAAAATAATTAGTTTCCACAGACTGAAGAACCTAACAGTTATTACAATAAAGCATTCATTCTCTGAAAACTTCTAAGTTACAGTATTGCAATTCTTGGGGTTGGCTCATATTGCTTGGTATATTGCATTTCCTGTATATCACTCCCATCACTGTCCGACTTGTTGGCTGAATGGTCAGCGTACTGGCCTTTGGTTCAGAGGGTCCCGGGTCCAATTCCCGGCCGGGTCGGGGATTTAAACCTTCATTCGTTAATTCCAGTGGCTCGGGGGCTGGGTGTTTGTGCTGTTCCCAACATCCCCGCAACTCACACACCACACATAACACTATCCTCTACCACAATAACACGCAATTACCTACACATGGCAGATGCCGCCCACCCTTATCGGAGGGTCTGCCTTACAAGGGCTGCACACGGCTAGAAATAGCCATACGGACTTTCTCTTTCTGTTAAGCGTTAATGCGATCTCCTTCGTATACAAGTTTCACCTTTTGTTTTGGAAAATTTATTTACAGAGTCCGATGATTAATTACATACAAGGGAATGGAAATAATTGATGTTTTATAATTCTCTGTTTGCAGGGATCAATTTCTCCCTCCCTCTTATTTTCGTGCCAACGGCCGTAGCCGTGTTGAAACACCGGATCCCGTGAGATCTCCGAAGTTAAGCAACATTGGGCGTGGTCAGGAGTTGGATTGGTTGCCACGCGCTGTTGGTTGGGGGTAAGGGAATGGAGGAGCGGAAAGGAACTGACCACCCTACTGCACGTAAACTCCGGCTCAGGAACACCTCTGCGGAGGTTCGGACCTGCCTTCGGGCAGAATAACCCTTACCTTACCTTATTTTCGTGGTAGACTTAGATCTTTCAGGGACGAGCCTCCAAGGTTCCATGGATGGTCAAAATGCCATTTGTAACTTTCACTGTGGCTTCATTTGTTTCCACGTCTCCAGTATCATTAAAATTTGTATTTAACCATCGTCCCTTAGGCCTCGCTTTATTCTTTTTCCACTCCATAAACTGAATGCATTATTCTCTTATGTAACCTCCACTCGTCTAACACAACACCACAACCGTAAGTATTGTTATACCTGCAAATTAGTTCAACATGTTCTGGAAGTAAAGAGAGTGAAAGCTTCAAAAGCTGATATTGAGAAAATTGAATTCAGAATTTGGAAGGAATGTAATTCAAAGTATATCATCAAGTAATACTATTTTTAAACCTTTCCTAAAATATTAATCAGTCATAATTATGTAGTTGTTTATTTTTAACTAGTCTGATAATCACGTCGTTTTTGCCCTTTCAACAACATTCACCACAAGATTCTTCTTTCAAGCACTTGCTTACTGTCCTTGGAACAGATCTATTTCTTCTGTTTTAGGCGCAACACTTTTTTCAAATCAAACACAGAACCGAAATGTTTGATTTGAATGCTTCTCCTTCCAAAGTCAAGGGCTGCATCCGGCTAGAAATAGCCATACGAAATTATCATTACTTGCTCATCAGGAGCGGTTTTTTTCAATTTGCAGTACGTCACACCGGCACAGGTAGGTCTTATGGCGACAATGGAATAAGAAATGCCTATGAATGGGAAGGAAGCGACCGTGCCTTCATTAATGCTGTACCGAAATAGGTTTTTATTTAACGGACATATCATTCATTTTTTATAGCAAACGTCGGCTGACATCAAGAAATTGACAGGAATTATCTAAAGAAAAGCCATCACCCTAGGAGTGGAAGGAAAAGGCTTCCACTATCCGTAACCACGGCATTGCGTGGGATGGATTAGTTATTTCCATGTTCCACAACCCTTGCTTTAAGGAATTAATCTGGTACTCATATTTGGTGGTATAGGCTGAGTGAACCTCAGGGCCATGTGCTACTCCAGAAGGGGAAATCCCGTTTCTTAAAATGCATCGAATTTCCTGACGGGGAATCGGACCCACGAGCTTCTGCGTGAATTATAGCACGCCTTTACCTCCTCGGCTAGGCAGTTCCTGAATTAACCAAGAGTGAAATTTAATTTAATTTTCATTAGCCGCTGCTTGCGATTTTGTGAGAAATAAATGTGTTTCAGTGGACCGTAAAAGAATGGATAGCAAAAGAAAAGCTCGAAATTAGAAAACCAGCAACTTTGTGTTACAAGTATGTCACGCGGGGTACTAAAGGATTAAGAGTAACACGTACATAGCTTCAGAAATGTTCATGGATTGAAGAGATGATGTATTAATCACCTGTTGCAAGATAAGTGCAACAGACATGAATATGGATGATTTTAAGAGTGAATAGCACACACATACACTCATTCCTCGATCATGCGAGTTGGCCGTGCGGTTAGGGGTGTGCAGCTGTGAGCTTGCATTCGGGAGATATATGGTTCGAACCCTACTGTCGGCAGCCCTGAACATTGTTTTCCGTGGCTTCCCATTTTTCACACCAGGCAAGGCTATACCCTAATTAAGGCCACGGCCGCTTCCTTCCATCTCCTAGCCCTTTCCTATCCCATCGTCGCCATAAGACCTGTCTGTCTCGGTTCGACCTAAAGCCACTAGCAAAATAATAATAATAATAATAATAATAATAATAATAATAATAATAATAATAATAATGGCGCGTGGCCTCCGGAGAGGCCTGGTGCAGGTCTTTCGAGTTGCCGCCGTATCGGCGACCTGCTCGTCTGTGAGAATGGAGCCCTACCTAAGATGAAACCTAATGCTGAAGACGTCACAAATACGCAGCCCCCGACCCCTAGGAATTAACTAATGAAAGTTGAAATCCTCGACCTGATCGGGAATCGAACCCGGGCCGCTTGGACCAAAGGCTAGCCATGTAGCCGGACAGCTGTAATTATAGGCATTAGTTTTAATTAAATCACACGTTTGCAACACAATGTGCTCACTCTGGACATTAAAAGGCTAAATAAGCCTAAGGCATGAGCATAACATACACTGTTCATTGCTCAAAACATTTGCGCTTTGAAGTATACAGTTGAAAGGTTTATTTCCCATTCCAGTCAAACTTTTCTTGTACATGTCTTTCCAAATACACCCCAGAGAAATCGAAGCTAATACAGACTTCTCAAGAGAACTGGTGTATCATATGATAATATGCTATTATTATATCATATCAGTTTAAGATCTGATCTTTCGGATGCACCGTTACCTCACAACAACACAATTTTGTTCCTACACTGGAGTATATTCAAGATTACCTTGAAACAGCCAGTACTGCAGGCATCTGTAAGGGAATAAATGTGTTAAGGCAATCACAATTATTGTTTCACTTCTCAATCAACGTCTAAAGTGATACCGAACCAACTTAAATTTTTGGTAAAAGACATGGGCTATTTAGGCTGGAATTAAATTGGAAAGTTTTGACGATGTTACGAACAATGGCGTCGAGATTTTTCGCGTAAAATTCCAGCTTATTTCCTTGCTTGCCTCTCTTCCTCGTTTCTCCCTTAACAAGCGAATTTGAATACGAAAGAACGTAGATAACAATCATGAAGGAGGTAGAAAATCTCGTGAAGGGAAAAGAAAGCTTCGTGAAAAGAGGAAAAATTGGAGTTGAAAAGTACTAATTTTGTGGCGAGGGAGAAACCTTAAATCTGATTAGCCCCACCGCCTCTTCTCTTTGTGTGGGGAATGGAGCATAAATAACCCCTGTGAATATAGAAATGCTTTTATCAAGGCGTCGACCCATTTGGGACTCGTAACCCGATTACTTTCAAGTTTACTGAAACTGCTTTCGGAGGCTTGACTAGATACGTACTGTTACTACTTCTCCTGAGTGAAAATGCGTGGAAAAATTAACGTTTGCACTTTGATCTGCACCATTTATATATCGTGAAAAGTTGATGGGTTCACTCAACTGAAAAATAAACTACTTTGAAACTTGCATATTTTGCTAGTCGACCTACATGACCATGTCTTCTCAGGCATGTCCCATGTAAGGAGTACTGAGTTAAGTGTTTAAAACTCTGGCCAATGTGTGACTTGTAACACTGAGTTCTTGGGGCTTTCCTTGTTCACTAAGGCAAATACCGGTGTAGTACACTATCTCCAGACCGAGGATACCTTTTCTAATCCTTGATACGAATAATTCAGGTATATGAATGAATATTTATTTTCTGCAAATTTCTAATTCTTTGAACTACCTCTCGGTTTACATGAGTAGTTTTCTCTTCTAGGAATTTTGACCCTTTATTCACTTTTCATCCACCAACCTAAACCTACTCCGACTTAAATATTTATCCCGCACATTCTAGTTCCTTCCTCATTTTGTCATGCCCCCAACGTTTTATCTCCAAACTTTCAGAATACTGGATTACAATCTACTTTACGCCGCACTGACACAGATAGCTCATATTGCGCGTATGGGATAGGAAAGGGCTAGGAGTGGCAAGGAAGCGACTGTGGCCTTATTTAATGTACAGTTCCAGCATTTGCCTGGTGTGAAAACTGGAAACCACGGAAAATCATCTTCAGTGCTGTCGACAGTAGGGTTCGAACCTACTATCTCCCGAATGCAAGCTGTTAGCTTGCCGCACAGCCACATGCTCGGTTTTTATTTATTTATTTATTTATTTATTTATTTATTTATTTATTTATTTACTTATTTATTTATTTATTCATTTATTTATTATTGCAATTGCGAAATATCCCGTTGGCAATGGTCCGACCTGGAGGATTATTTTAAATTACTCCAGACATTCCTAAGTTAGACACCCCATGCTCCACTGTAGATGGTCTCTTAATATATGAAACTTAGGCTTTACACTAAATAGCTTACAAATTGGTTGGACACCTAACTCAATAACATGTTTTTTAAAATGCTATTTGTTCGGGGCGTCGGCTTAGAAAGACCTTTTGTCCCTACTTGCACCATATGTGAGGAACCTGCGTGTATTTTGTAAATGGCGGAAGTATAAAGTGTTGAATTTGAGAAAAGGAACGTTAAGGACTACACACGCACCCAGTCCCCAGGCCAGGAAGATTAATCATTTACAATTAAAAATAAAAATCTAAACAACTTGGCGAACGAAATGGAATTCGATGGGGAGCTATCAATATTAATGGAGCTTATGGACGAAAGAAAGTAGAACTGGCTCGGTCAGCAAAGAGGATGCATCTGGATGTACCAGGAGTAAGTGATATTCGGGTATATAATGTCGTGTGGCTATTTCTAGCTGAGTGCAGCCCTTGTAAGGCAGACCCTCCGATGAGGGTGGGCGGCATCTGCCATGTGTAGGAAACTGCGTGTTATTGTGGTGGAGGATAGTGTTATGTGTGGTGTGTGAGTTGCAGGGATGTTGAGGACATCACAAACACCCAGCCCCCGGGCCATTGGAATTAACCAATTAAGGTTAAAATCGCCGCCCCGGCCGGGAATCGAACCCGGGACCCTCTGAACCGAAGGCCAGTACTCTGACCATTCAGCCAACGAATCGGACGATATTCGGGTAAGGGGAGATAACGAGGAAGAGACAGGAAATTATAAAGTGTACTTGACGGGTGTTAGAAAGGTAAGGGCAGAGTCTCGGGTAGGGATGTTTATCAGGAATACCGTTGCACGCAACATAGTTTCTGTTAGGCACGTAAATGAGCGAATGATGTGGGTAGATTTGGCAGTTGGAGGAATTAGGACGAGAATTGTCTCAGTGTATTCACCATGTGAGGGTGCACATGAGGACGAAGTTTACAAGTTTTATGAAGCATTGAGTGACATCGTGGTCAGGGTCAACTGCAAGGATAGAATAGTGCTAATGGGCGATTTCAATGCGAGGGTTGGAAATAGAACTGAAGGATACGAAAAGGTAATTGGTAAATGTGGGGAAGATATGGAAGCTAATGGAAATGGGAAGCGTTTGCTGGACTTATGCTAGTATGGACTTAGCAGTTACGAATACATTCTTCAAGCATAAGGCTATTCACCGCTACACATGGGTGGCTAGGGGTACCAGATTCATAATAGACTATATCTTAACCGACTTCGAATTCAGGAAATCTGTTAGGAATGTACGAGTTTTCCGGGGATTTTTCGATGATACAGACCACTCTCTGATCTGTAGTGAACTATCTCTAGGCCTAGGGTAGAGAAAGTGAAATCTGTCTGCAAAAGAATAAGGGTAGAAAATCTCCAGGACGAGGAAATTAGACAGAAGTACATGGATATGATCAGTGAGAAGTTTCGAACAGTGGACAGTAAGCAGGTTCACGATATAGAAAAAAATGGGTGGCATACAGGGATGCTGTAGTAGAAACAGCAAGGGAATGCCTAGGAACAACTGTGTGTAAGATTGGAAAAGGCAAACATCTTGGTGGAATGATGAAGTGAGAGCAGCCTGTAAACGTAAAAAGAAGGCTAATCAGAAATGGCTCCAAACAAGGGCCAAGGCAGACAGGGATTTGTAAGTAAATGAACGAAACAGAGCGAAACAAATAGTTGTTGAATCCAGAAAGAAGTCGTGGGAAGATTTTGGTAATAACCTGGAAAGATTAGGTCAAGCAGCAGGGAAACCTTTCTGGACAGTAATAAAGAATCTTAGGAAGGGAGGGGAAAAGGAAATGCACAGTGTTTTGAGTAATTCAGGTGAACTCATAATAGAACCCAGGAAATCTCAGGAGAGGTGGAGGGAATATTTTGAACATCTTCTCAACGTAAAAGGAGATATTCCTGGTGGTGTTGCGAACAGCCAAGCTCATGGGGAGGAGGAAAATGATGACGGTGAAATTACGCTTGAAGAAGGCGGAAAAGATGTTCGCCGTACTGGGGTACAATGAAATTAAAGGTAGATTATTAAAATCAATCAAAGGCATTTATATTGACAATTGGGCTTCAGTGAGAATTGATGGTAGAATGAGTCCTTGGTTCAGGGTACTTACAGGAGTTAGAGAAGGCTGTAATCTTTCGCCTCTGCTGTTCGTAGCTTATATGGATCTTCTGCTGAAAAGTATAAAATGGCACGGAGGGATTCAGTTAGGTGGAAATGTAGTAAGCAGTCTAGCCTATGCTGACGACTTGGTCTTAATGGCAGATTGTCCTGAAAGCCTGCAGTCTAATATCTTGGAACCTGAAAATAGGTGCAATGAGTATGGTATGAAAATTAGCCTTTCGAAGACTAAGTTGATGTCAGTAGGTAATAAATTCAACAGAACTGAATGTCAGATTGGTGATACAAAGCTAGAAGAGGTCGATAATTACAAGTATTTAGGTTGTGTGTTCTCCTAGGATGGTAATATAGTAAGTGAGATTGAATCAAGGTGTAGTAAAGCTAATGCAGTGAGCTCGCAGTTGCGATCAACAGTATTCTGTAAGAATGAAGTCAGCTCCCAGACGGAACTATCTCTACATCGGTCTGTTTTCAGACCAACTTTGCTTTACGGGAACGAAAGCTGGGTGGACTCAGGATATCTTATTCATAAGTTAGAAGTAACAGACATGAAAGTAGCGAGAATGGTTGCTAGTACAAACAGGAGGGTACTCGGAATGATGAGATAAATAGCTTACAAATTGGTTGGATGAAGCTGTACGCATAAACTGACATAGGTGGTGGGGTCACGTGAGGCAAATTGATGAGGATAGGTTACCTGGGAGAATAATGGACTCTGTTATGGAGGGTAAGAGAAGTAGAGGGAGACCAAGACGATGATGGTTAAGCTCAGTTTCCAACGATTTAAAGATAAGAGGTATAGAACTAAATGAGGCCACAACACTAGTTGCAAATAGAGGATTGTGGCGACGGTTAGTAATTTCACAGAGGCTTGCAGACTGAACGCTGAAAGGCATACCAGTCTTTAATGATAATGTATGTATGTATATGTAATTAAAAACCCCTGACCCGGCCGGGAATCGAACCCGGGGCCGCCGGGCGACAGGCGGACGCGTTGCTCCCTACACCGCGGGGCCGGATTAATAACATATTAACTCTATATCAAAATTATAGGATATATGGTCCGGCTCCATGGCTAAATGGTTAACATGCTGGCCACTGGTCACAGGGGTCCCGAGTTCGATTCCCGGCAGGGTCAGAAATTTTAACCATCATTGGTAAATTTCCCTGGCACGGGGGCTGTGTGTGTGTGTGTTGTCTTCAACATCATTTCATCCTCATCACCGCGCGCAGGTCGCCTACGGGAGTCAAATCAAAAAGACCTGCACCTGGCGAGCCGAACCCGTCCTGGGATCTACCGGCACTAAAAACCATACGCCATTTCATTTTTATAGGATATGTGCACTTAATGCCTCCCATCAAAATTATACTGGACATAAATTTACTTCTTGGAATCGTTCTTCTTCTTCTTCTCCTCTTCTTCTCGTCTTCTTATTCTTATTATTACTCTTTTTCGCCTACCAAATTTAAGATACGACTACAGCCTTATAACGCTGTTATTTGGATGAAACTGATGTTGCTGACATTACTCAACATGGTAATTATCAACCCTCATTCTTCAGTTACTGACAAAACACTACTCAAGGAAAATCTACGTGGCCTAAAATATATCTAATCTACGTTGATCTGATATTGACAGGTACTCCTAAAAGAGAAAATATTTACAAGAATAAATATTTCGACAGACCTTGTTACAAGCAGCTCCGATGCGTTTTTCTCGTACATGTTCGTCAGCCAGCTCTCTCCGTGGATTACGAGACGCTCTTAATCTTGAAAAGCTGGATATAAAAGTTGGAATACTTGTAAAAATAAACTTACACTGAAATTTTTCTTTCACTAGATTTACCGAATTTAAGCATAGACGCTTCTATGTGTAAAAATACCACTTTCGATAGGACCCCTTCGGTTTGTTAGGCAATTCTCTGGTGATTAATATAGGTACTAGTAACAGACGTGCGCTTACCGGCGATCTGCAAGGTCACACGTACAAGTTCGAGCTATTCCCGACCGGTACTCGAGTAAATCTTATCACCTCCCACGCACTAGACATACCTCAAAAATAACTTTCCCATCTCTTTTAACTGTACTGTGAGGCGACCGATTTTACATAGAACCAACGAATGTGATCCTCCTGGCTGAGATCAGACAGACTTTACTACTCGTCTGTTATTACCCAACACTCGAAGTTATAAACCACACTATGTAAGGAACACTTTAAAGTTTTCGCAAGGCAGTTCAAAATTCGGACTAAGTCCAACATTCATCGAATGTAAGTTTGACAAAGCTTCACAATGGACTTCTAAATTTTTACACAAGTTTATAACGCGCGGCAGACCGACGTGGATACTGCTTTCGGATTCAACGAAGGATAGGTAACTTTACTGTGGCAGTCATTTTATGCATTTAGCCAGTGACGCTAAATAAAGGGGAAATATCAGGCTAGACAGTTTAGTTCTCGCTGATTTTCTAATTATTGAAATGTGAAAAGCGTTGCCAAAATAATCCCCCCCCCCTCCATGGAAATTCCCTAAGGTGTTCTCCAGTTGGCGTGGCAGGCGCTAAAATATCTCGTAATGGATACCGGAATACACGTAATAACCATATGTTTTGCATCTCTAGCTGGAAATGAAGATTAAAATTTTATTGAATTCCTCCTGTTGTGATATTACTTGAAGTCGAATAAATAGCCCTCTTTCTAGGGAGAAAATAGTGTCGTTGCGCAGGCAATGTTCATAACGAGCGCTGACATTGGCTGCAGATCATACATGGAGAACACTGTTCTGGATTATTTAGGCAGTCCGCATACAAGTATTTTTTTTTTTTCACTCTCGCTTACATTTTCACAGAGGTCTCCTCTCGTATACACGGCACAGACAATTGGGTGCAATATCTATTACTAATTTTGGCAGAAAATAGCTAAGAATAACTTTATCCTCGAAAGCATAGTGAAAATATTCAATAAGATATAGTCTATATATATGCTAGAGCCTCCGTGGCTCAGGCGGCAGCGCGTCGGCCTCTCACCGCTAGGTTCCGGTGTTCAAATCCCGGTCACTCTATGTGAGATTTGTACTGGACAAAGCGGAGGTGGGACAGGTTTTTCTTCGGGTACTCCGGTTTTCCCTGTCATCATTCATTCCAGCAACACTCTCCAATATCATTTCATTTCATCTATCAGTCATTAATCATTGCCCCAGAGGAGTGCGACAGGTCTCGGCAGCCGGCACAATTCCCATCCTCGCCGCTAGATGGGGCTTCATTCATTCATCCCTGACCCGGTCACTGACTGGAAAACAGGTTGTAGGTTTTCATTTTCACATATATATGCTATTTGTTTTACGTCGCACCGACACAGATAGGTCTTATGGCGACGATGGGACAGGAAAGGCCTAGGAATGGGAAGAGGCCGTGGCCTTCATTAAGGTACAGCCCCAGCATTTGCCTGGTGTGAAAATGGGAAACTACGAAAAACCATCTTCAGAACTGCCGACAGTGGGATTCGAAGCCAGTATCTCCCGGATGCGAGCTCACAGCTGCGCGCCTCTAACCGCGCGGCCAACTCGCACCGTCAATAAGGTATTTGGTGGAGTGAGAGTACCAACATCATGACGGGAGGGAGACATTTGCACTATACAGTATAATAAGAAACGGGGTGAGAGATCAGATCCAAGTAACTATAGAGGAATAATGTTGCCAGATTCACTAAGTAAGATATATACAGGGGTATTGGTAAAAAATACGAATGAAGTGGGTAGAGTGGTGCTCGATCCTGTCGGAACTCCAGTCAGGATTCAGAAAGGGAATGGGGAGAAGTGATAAAATAATGGTTGCAAAACAATAATGCATGAAGAAGAATGGAAGCAAACTATATATCGCGACAATCGAGAAAACGTTTCATTCGGTGAGTAGACGGGCTGTTGTATGTAAGTTGAGTTAGATCGGAATATTAAAAATTATGATAAGAGCAATTGAAAACCTATAGGCCTAATCGGAATATAAATGTTCTATCAAAGTGAAAGGCGGGATAATAGTGGGAGAGAGATTTTCAAAACTGTGTCTCAAACAGGATTGCAAACTATCACCAATATTATTTTGATGTTTATTAATAATATCTTCCAATCGGAAGGTTTTGAGAAAGGGGTCTGTCCGTGTCTCGAGAATCAAGATATTCAGGGTCTGATCTTCGCGGACGATATTATTCTACTCATACAAACATCTGTCAGAATGCAGAATAGTGTTAATGAGAGAGTAAATCATTGTAAACAGTGGAATTTAAACAATAATCTACACAGAACCAGAGTTATGGTGTGTAAAAGAAGTGACAAACTCTCAAAAAGCGAACAGTATTGGACGGGTAAGATAAAACTAGAAGTTGTAAAAACGATTGAATGTCAAGAGATGGTTGTAAGTAGCAATGGCAAATTGACAGAACAGATAAAGAGAGCAAAATTGAAGAGCGTAAATGGTTTGGCTAGTATAAAAGTACAGGATAGGAATATGCCGAACACCGAATATAAAATTTAGAAAAATGTATTTAATTCAGTAGTTAAAACGAAGTTATTGTAAGGCGCAGAAATTTGGCGAATAGATGACGAATTGTAGCATTATATGTAGTAGTAAGTAAATTGTCAAAATATTAATGGGATTGCCAAACTGTGCTGCAAACATTGAAGTTAGAATGATGTTCGAAGGGGTGAGTATACGGACAGATATTTTTAAACGAATAGTTAAATATTGTTTGAGACTAAAAACAGGGCAGGAAATGAAATTCTGGGGATAGCATACCAACATCAAATGAAACATCAAAATGAGGTTTACGGGGTGGATGGGGTGAAGGAACTACTAGATGACATAGGAGAAGGGCACCACTGAGTAGTGGTGGCTGGTGATTATTCTATTGGTGGTTCCAGCAAATTCAAAATATTGTGAACAAATCTATCGAGGTTGCAAGTACAGACAGTTCATATTTACCTAGGCAGTAAGTCCCATGAAATCACACTTTTAATTGTGCTGTTGTACAATACCGTTCTTTTAATGTACGTAGTATCAAGTGAAACGGATTTATACATTTAGAAACTAATATAAATATGTATTTTAATCCACATGCATTTTCTTAAAATTCCAGTTTTAAGAAAATTATTGAACAAATTAACGACCTCTCAGAAACAAAAAAGTAATGATGAAGAAAACATATGTACGGCCTGCTCACAAAAGTACTTTTTTCCAAAACCTCGAACGACACCTTTAAATGAACTAATAAAAAATAGTAACACGTGCATGCCAACATACGCATACACAAAAACACTCGGTCACATTTTCATTTGGCGCAAAAGTGAACTTTACAGAATGCTTTACCTGCCACTTCAAGGCTACTTTACACACATATACTGTATAAACTAGCAACATACCCGTGCTTCGCTACGGTATTATACTGCAATTTATAACTGAATGCTTAACGTTTTATATATAATCCGCTGAAATTCGCGATCTGACTTGTTTTCTGAGAGAATCCGCCAAAATTTGCGATCTGACTTTGTTTTCTGAGAGATTATGGCAAAGTCCCACCCATTTTCAATCTTTCTTTCCAGCAATCGATTTCGTACTTCCTGGGCTAGGTCTAGGTATTCCGCCCGGTCAGCTGGGTCCCTAAATCTTTGCCATCTTTTCCTATAAGCACTTTTAATATGGATCAAATACTTCAGGAGATCCGGCGTGGTGTCATCTTGGGTGCCTTCGCGGTACTGAACCCGCGGCCGGACTGCATTCGTAGTCATTACTCGGCCAGGACCTGTTTTCAGCGCGGTCCGCACATTTTGACGATGGTCCAGAACATTATTATTATTATTATTATTATTATTATTATTATTATTATTATTATTATTATTATTATTATTATTATTATTATTATTATTATACCGGGGGGTACACCTCAACTACGCTCTTTCAAAATAAGCGCCTTAATGAACTTCTCTATCGACCAAAATGTGAAATTGTTACTACATAAAGTTGGGACTTTAATCAGAAGATGTCACTACTGAAACATTAAGTAATTTGTGTTATTGTGAAGTTTCCTAAACTACCGAAAAACTATAGTAATGCACTTTGGTGCAAGGTAAAGGAAGTTGTTATTGAAAGAAATTTTGTGTTTATGGTTTTTCTCAAATTTCGTTTGTTTTCTTTATGCAATTCTAGGTTTGCAACACTTCTGTCTCATTCCACCAGTTTTGAGTCTGGCGAATGAAAATTTTCGGCAATTAATTTCCAGCCTATCACAGGCTTCTTGTTCGGTTTAAAGTGTAACTTTTGGGTTCAGCCAATAAAAATGAGAGGGTGTGTCCGGATTAGCCCAGAATTCTTTCGAACCTTCCCTGAGGGTATATAAGTTGCGGCTTTTCAAGTTTCCTCGTCTCTTGATCGTCGTCTTTCTGAGTGTGTGTGTTAAGGTAGTAGGCGGGACGCCTCATTCTTCGGCAGGCAGTACATCAGCCAGGTAATGGCCACCTAAATTCTTATCCGAGGGGAAGGTCCGAGTTTTTAACTATGTAACAAAACTTTTCTAAAATGTAAATTTTCTTTCGGCTAATGTAAAACTTCATAAATCTTTAACTGTAAGTCGGGGATAGAGAGTGAGTTACCCTCTCGAGCTCCCCTTCATCTTGGTTTGAGGTGACTACGATTTCGTAACTGTTTTCTTACTGTAACGTATTCAATTTATTTCCATTCGAGTCACCTCAGTAGCTTGGGACTAGCCCATGTTTCGTTGGGCCCAGAGCCCTGTTATGGTTTTAATATTTCATTATCTAGGAGCGCAAGTGTACGCCTCCATGCAGTTTGTGTTCGGGCCATTTATTTAACCTGTTCTTTTTCCGCAAAGGCCCAGTAGGTTGGGTACTAGATACACCTGTGTAAAACTATTTCCATTTGTAAATCGTGCCTTGTGAGGCCAGAGAGTGTAAGACTTTGATGTAATGTTGCCTTGAGTGGGATGTA
Organism: Anabrus simplex; assembly: GCF_040414725.1. Classification (NCBI taxonomy): domain Eukaryota; kingdom Metazoa; phylum Arthropoda; class Insecta; order Orthoptera; family Tettigoniidae; genus Anabrus; species Anabrus simplex. The sequence goes on along the minus strand of NC_090266.1, from coordinate 429,602,191 downwards.
AGAAATCGAGAGCATGTAAGCTCTTTTCGATGTTTTGTAATAGTGAGGGGTGCCTCTGGAAGGCTAAATATTGTAACTTCTGGAGCAAGTGCTCTTAAATCAGGATATTTCCGTCCCTGTCTAACCATTGAGATTTCGTGAATTTTGGAAACTGGATCTGGTATCCAAGAATTTCTAAACTAAGGGCTTGAAGCCCTAAAGCTGTAATATTCACTAAGCTTGGATTTTTCCAAATCTTGTTTCAAGATTGCTAATTTTACCCGTCATGTTGTTATGTTCACTCAGTGAAAAAATTGTTAAGTTTGATATTCTAAAAGAAATATAACCTTTTAAAGTTTTAATTCAGTTCTTGATATTGTAGTTAGACCCATTCAAGCCCGCACATTCTTTCACCTCTCTGCGTTCCACAGATACTCCGGAACAATTATTATTATTAAATGAAATGTCGTATGGCTTCTAGTGCCGGGATATCCCAGGACGAGTTAGGCTCGCCAGGCGCAGGTCTTTTTATTTGACTCCCGTAGGCGAACTGCGCATCGTGATGAGGATGAAATGATGACGAAGACAACACATACACCCAGCCCCTGTGCCAGGGAAATTAACCAATGATTGTTAAAATTCCTGACCCCGCCGTGAATCGAACCCGGAACCCCTGTGACAGAAGGCCAGCACGCTAATCATTTAGCCATGGAGCCGGACATTATTATTATTATTATTATTATTATTATTATTATTATTATTATTATTATTATTATTATTATTATTATTATTATTATTATTATTATTATTGACGTCCCGGTCCCCGCAGCAAGATGCAAGACCGCTACTTAGCGGTGAAATTACATCTGCTGCAATTGTCTTTGCTGATAATATGACCAGAACATTGGCGCGCGTGGCAAGTGCGCGGGATTTCTGGCGATACGAATGATATACTTCCGTGCATTATTGACCTTATTGTAGAGGTGAACAACTGCACGGTCAATATCATTCCTATCGCTTATTTCAAATGTGTTTAACTTTTTATTTATATGCCTAACTTTAATTTGTCCAAAGAAAAGATGGCTCTTGAAAACGAACCCAGGAAAGATTGAAAATGATCCGTGTATGATCAGAATCAAGTACATTATGAACAGTAAAATCAATTGGTCTCATCTCATTTTTCACACCACCGCCGTTAAGTTGATTTACATCCCCCCCCCCCCAAAAAAAGTCGTGATACTTTGTTTAAAGGAGATTCCAAATACCAATATTCACGTCTGTTACCTTCAGTTTTGGGATATAAGTATCCCCATAAAAAGAATTCACTTTTTTCCACTTCCTTCCACACTCCCGCCCCCTCCACGTTAAGTGAATTTTCCCCCCCCAAAAAAATACTTGTTTCTTTATAAGTAAAGGATCTTCTAAATGCCAATTATCACGCCTGTAACATCATCAGTTTTTGGGATATGTGTCCTCATAAAAGGAATTCACCCCCTTTTACTCCAGCCCCCAAGATATTTTTCCCCAAAATGCGTTTTTCTTTGTTTATAAAGGAGATCCAAATACCTACAGTATTTTCACGTCTGTAACATCTTCAGTTTTAGAGGTATCATTATCCTAATAAAAATAATTCAACCCCATTTTCAGTCATTTTTACCCCCCTACCCAAGTGTTTTTCCAAAAATAAAAATAATGCATGTTTATTTTTAATAAAGATTGAAAAATCCATTTTTCACTTCTCTAACCTGTTACGTTTCTGAGATATACTGTAGACATGCTCATTTAAAATTTCACCCCCACCTTTTTAGTTCTCTTAAGTGGCGTTTCCGAAAACAAATCACCTATGTTCCTTTACTTTTATAGGAGATTCCAAATACCAATTTTTACGTCAGTAACATTTCACGTTTCTGAGATATACTGTAGATATAGTCTTTCTAAAAATTCACCCCCATTTTTCACTCATGTTTAACCCTCGTTAATTGGATTTCCCAAAAACAAAAAACGTATTTCTTTATTTTTAAAGGAGATTCCAAATACCAATTTTCAAGTGTGTAATATCTTCAGTTACTGAGATATAAGTATCTTCATTAAAGGCGTTCAACCTCGTTTTCACCCTTTTTTCACCCCTCATAGAGGGATTTTCGGTAAACCAAAAATACCTTTTTCTTTATTTTTAAAGGAGATTCTAAATGCCAATTTTTACCTCCGTAAACTTTTAAAGTTTTGAGATATAGATACACTGATTTTAAAAATTCACCCCCCTGTTCATCCCCTTAGCGGCGGAATATCCAAAAATCCTCCCTTAACGAGCACCTACATTGTAATATAAATGTATCCTCAAAATTTCGTTTCTTTATTTTCAGTAGTTTTGGCTCGGCGGTGATGAATCCGTCAGTCAGTCAGTCAGTCAGTCAGTCAGTCAGTCAGTCAGTCAGTCAGTCATTAAGTCAGTCAGTCAGGACATGTTCTTTTAAATACGTATATAGCTTTGGAAGGAATATCCCCTGTAACCTATACTATTACACAAACACATAATTTACCGGGCGAGTTGGCTGTGCGCGTAGAGGCGCGCGGCTGTGAGCTTGCATCCGGGAGATAGTAGGTTCGAATCCCACTATCGGCAGCCCTGAAGATGGTTTTCCGTGGTTTCCCATTTTCACACCAGGCAAATGCTGGGGCTGTACCTTAATTAAGGCCACGGCCGCTTCCTTCCAACTCCTAGGCCTTTCCTATCCCATCGTCGCCATAAGACCTATCTGTGTCGGTGCGACGTAAAGCCCCTAGCAAAAAAAAAAACCCACATAATTTAATGACGTTACTCATATAAGCATATAAGCATAAAAGGTAGAAATTTTGACATTTTATTCTTCTGTTCTGGTACTTAAAGGTAAGTGTGTCGCCAACTTACAATATGAAAACTGAGCAAAATTCGTTTTCATTACAATAATCCTAAAATGTTACATTGCAAATAGAGAAAGATTTTTTCTGTTATTAATACGAGTTTGTAAAATAGTCGCTAGGTGTCTAACTTAACACGACAGAAAGAGGAATATCTAGTCATTAAAAGATACGTCCGTAACAGCCGTCAGATACAGTGAAAATATCGCTATATTGGTAACGCAGGTCGTTGTTCTACGTCGTGCTTGTCATATGCTGTACTCCAGCGGTTGAAATATAAAACAGTTTTGATTTGTGCCTAGTCTGTCCATGCTAGTGCTTGTTACATACTACACTCTAGTGGATGAAATTGAAGCGTTGAGTCACGCAGCCTGTGGCAGTCCTTCAGTCCTTAACAAAACGAACAATCCCAAGCCAAACAGTCTTTTGTATAATGGCTTATGTTCGGAAGCGGTGCCTGTGGGATCTGGCTCAACAACTCGGGCAAGCGCCGCCAGAGTGCATGTCGGTTTGCGTGCTCGTTCGAATGGAGGCAGAATAAGATATGCATACATTTTCTTGAAATTTAGTATAAACTGTTCTTGAGAGCACGGACAGGGTTGGACTTCACGGCTGGTCCCAACCGTCGGCTGTCCTGAGAATGGTTTTCCGTGGTTTTCCATTCTGCTGCACTAAGGCGAATGCCGGGACAGTTCCTAGTACAGGCCACGGCCGCCAACCCCTCACCTTCACCGTAACAAGTCTCCCGGCCCGAGAGACGGCGTCACTATATAAGAGGCCCGCCTCCCCTTTCAGCGGAGGAATGAAAACATTTTAGTAGTAGTAGTAGTAGTAGTAGTAGTAGTAGTAGTAGTAGTAGTAGTAGTAGTAGTAGTAGTAGTAGTAGTAGTAGTAGTAGTAGTAGTAGTAGTAGTAGTAGTAGTAGTAGTAGTAGTAGTAGTAGTAGTAGTAGTAGTAGTAGTAGTAGTAGTAGTAGTAGTAGTAGTAGTAGTAGTAGTAGTAGTAGTAGTAGTAGTAGTAGTAGTAGTAGTAGTAGTAGTAGTAGTAGTAGTAGTAGTAGTAGTAGTAGTAGTAGTAGTAGTAGTAGTAGTAGTAGTAGTAGTAGTAGTAGTAGTAGTAGTAGTAGTAGTAGTAGTAGTAGTAGTAGTAGTAGTAGTAGTAGTAGTAGTAGTAGTAGTAGTAGTAGTAGTAGTAGTAGTAGTAGTAGTAGTAGTAGTAGTAGTAGTAGTAGTAGTAGTAGTAGTAGTAGTAGTAGTAGTAGTAGTAGTAGTAGTAGTAGTAGTAGTAGTAGTAGTAGTAGTAGTAGTAGTAGTAGTAGTAGTAGTAGTAGTAGTAGTAGTAGTAGTAGTAGTAGTAGTAGTAGTAGTAGTAGTAGTAGTAGTAGTAGTAGTAGTAGTCTCGAGAGGAAAAATCTTATACTCTTTCTTTATTATGATGGTGCTAATACTTACCTGGCGTAGAGGCTACCATAATCAACAATAAGGGCAGAATGTAATAGCGAGAGAACAAGTATAGAATATTGTAAATTAAGTAACGTGTGCCATTAAGGACTAAAATTTTAACAAAAAGGGAAATGAGAGCTATAAATTTACCGAACACAAGACAAGAAAGAAAAAAGGTAAAATCGATGCATTTTATTCAGTTAAGAAAGGGAAGTGGCATACTTACTAGAAGACTGTAATGAAACAATAATGGTCAGATGGAAATATTTGCATGGGAAGGAGGTAAGTAACATTGAAAATGAACCTGAACTTTACACTCATGTTAAGTTATTAAACAAAGAATGGAAGACACCAGGGAGTATACCAAAACTACGTAATATTGTAAGAGGAATGTTGGAAAAGAAATCTACAGAAGGTGCAAACAGGAAGATCGTAAGTGAATACACCTGGGCAGACAGCGCAGTAACACACGTTATACTATTCAGTTCAGTCTAAGTAAGTAAACAGAGCGTCTAACCTCGGTCTCCAAAGCCAAACAGAGGTCCTATTCGCACTTCCTCTCTCCCATTAACCGCATATTATTTACCTTATTTCCGCTTTTGTTGGGCTTCCTTTTAAATTCGAATTTACGACCGTAAGGTTTAGTAGCGAGTGCGATAACGTTAAAGCGTTGAGTATATTGTACGTCTCAGTCCACAGCACTTGCATTGTTTTAGATTTACTTAGTGGTTGCGGCAGATTCCAGAGTACTAATGCTGCCTAGAGGAGAATTTAAAGGTTGGCCGATTATAATAGCCGGCGCTAAAACCGTGAAACAATTGGCAGCACAAGACAACTAACCCGTGAAATTTGCATTACGAATTTGTCCAGGCAGATTGACGTAGGATGCCCTATTACATTCTTGCATGACTGCTCAAGCTCGATAGACTATGGTCAAGGTCTTATTTATATCTGAATATCACGAGTTGTAACAACGTGTAACAGACTTCAAATGATGATGATAATGATGATGATGATGCTTGTTTAAAGGGGCCTAACATCTAGGTCATCGGCCCCTAATAGTACCAAATATAATGACAAATTAAAAGTTCAAAATCATCCACTGACTAAAATAAAAAATGTGATGAAGAATGAATGGAGGGATATGAATATAAAACACTCAGAGGATCCCACCCAAGAACTAACATAAAAATAGTATTACTGACCAAGGGACCACTTCAAATGCACAATCCTGAATCGAGGAGGCTTGTTGGCTAAAGGGGTCCAAAAACCAGGTCATCGGCCTCTCATAATAGTACTTATCGCTAGTAAAGTAGAACCATGGTATTTGTCATGTTGGGGTACTAGTCAAAAGTAGCGTAGACTCACTGTATTCCACACACGATGGTACAACTCACAAGTATTGTACGTCGGACAGGTAACGCAGACTTATGGCGTTTCTCACATAATGGCACCACTCATAGGCAACGCGAACCGATGGTGTTCAAAGTAGCGTAGACTCACGGTATTCCACACATGATGGTACAACTCACAAGTATTGTACGTCGCACAGGTAACGCAGACCTATGGCGTTTCTCACATAATGGCACCACTCATAGGCAACGCAAACCGATGGTGTTCCTCACCTACGTGTACTAATCACGGACGCCGCCCTATTGTGTTCCTCATATAGTGGGTACTAATCACAGGCAACGCAGACCCACGGTGTCGCTCATATAGTGGTACTAATCACAGGCAACGCCCAGACCCGTGGTGTTTCTCACAGTGATACTAATCACGGGTACTGAAAACCCACAGTGAACCACTCTCTGCTGCTACTAACCACAAACCTCTGGTGTACCTAATATAGTGGTACTACCCGCGAGTAAAGGCGACCCTTGGTGTTCCCCGCGAGATGGTACTAATCAAAAGTAGTTTCATGGTTCTAGTACAATCATTCCTCGGTCGCCCCTTTCAGTCGCCTGTTACGACAGGGAGGGGATACCGTGGGTGTATTCTTCATCTGCGTCCCCCACCCACAGGGGGTGACTGTCAAATGAAAAGGGGTCTCCTGCCAAGAAGTATAGTAGAATATTTCGTACCTGAAATATAATCACCAGAAGTGTTAAGGTAATGAGTCGGTCAATCCCATTCTCGAAAAATCTGACGAGCTATCGATGGAACCACATCTGTACCCAGTCACACACTTTGTCATCTGCTGCAAACCGATGTCCACGAATGTCTTTTTTCAGCTTCCCAAAGATTTAAAAAAACGCATGGGAAGAGATGTGGGATGTGGAGAAATTGTTAAAGAGTTTCCCATCCAAATCTCTGAAGCGTATTCCTCACGGAGCTGGCAATGTGTGGGCGGGCGTTGTCATGCGGAAGGACAATGTCGTTCAAGAGCATGGCCGGCGTTTTGACTTCATGGTGGGCCTCAGTTTCTTCAACGTGTCTTCATAGCGCAATGCGTGGATTGTAGCCCCGTGCTGGAGCTGAAGGAAAACATTAGTGGACATCGATGTGCATCGAACGATGACGTGTGTGATTAGGTACAGATGTGGTTCCGACGGCAGCCCGCTAGCTATATCATGAATGAGACTGACCGTCCCATCACCCAGTGGGATAAATGACTTAACAGTGTTCTGGTGATTACTGCTGATGTACGAAATATTCTGCTATATTTTAGGCAAGTGGCCCGTCTTCATCTTCCTGTTATATAGTACAGTTTTTCCTGTAAGAATTCGCACTTCTCAGGGACTGCTAAATAGTACCTCAAATGGGTACAATGTGGTACCAAGCATCCTTTCTATCTGAACAGGTTTTCAGCCAAACAATTTAAGTGGACCAGGTGGAAATAGAGAAGTTGTAGTTGTTACTTCTTGTGGATGTCTTGGTACATTGTGATCAATAGCCAAGTATGTTCTGTATGTGTGAAATCTCCGTGATAACCTGTTATGTACTGGCGTGAATCATTATTTTCTCTTTCCACCGCTTTTCCTCACACACTAGTGTTGGTGCAATATGCTTGGAATATGTGGACCTGGCCCGGTTTTGCGGTCGAATTTCCTTCCTGACACCAATCCTACGTTAAGAGATGTCTTCTCTTGCGTGTTTCTGTGGTTGTTGGTGTGTTTTGTGCGTATGCAGAGGCGAACAAAAACACCCAGTCCCCTATCTAGAGGAATTAACCAGACGTGGACAAAATCCCCGAAGCGATCCCAGGACTCTCTGAACCGAGGGCCTCCATGCCAGCCTTTCAGTCAAGGAACCGAACTTTGTACCGGCTTGAGTATTTCTAATTAATTCTGTTCCAACCATCGCCTGGAGATGAAGCCGAAAACCACGGACAGCAACTTTGGGATGACCATGGGTGACCCTTCCTTCCTCAGTTATCTGAGGCAGATTATACCCGGATCCAATCCTTCAAAAAATGTTAATTTCATAACAGAGCCGGGAATTGAATCATCTAGGTCAGTGAGGTGGGAATCTGCTGTTTTAACCTTTAGATCATAGGGACGTTTAGAGTTTGTATTTTTTTTTACGGGACTGTTGATCACGTGATCATAGAACGGGACGTTCAATTTTACATGGAATCCGAACCACAGGGATGCGATTTTTCATTTCCATTTTCGCCTTGTCACCTTCGTGAGATATCGGTGACAATGCCACTCGGCTAAACTCGTAGCTATCAAGGAGGAACAGGTTTATTGCTGTGTCCGCAAAGACAAGGAATATGAACTCCTTACTTTTGTAACTACAAATAAACGACTGACCGAGGAATCTTATGTAAACCACTTATTATTATTATTATTATTATTATTACATATTGGAAGGGAAGAAGCTTGTTTTTCCAAAGACTTACTTCTGTCGTAGTGGAACGATAATTAGTCTTTACATTTTGAGAATTTCTGGCTTCAGTGATTTACAATGAAAGAGTGAATGTGTTATCCCGCTCCAATAAATAATACTGCATTCGAGCAAAATATATTGCCCCGAGGAAAATAATGTTCCATTGTGTAAGACGTACAGTACTACCGCTGCGCTTCCAAGTCTACCGAGTCCTGAAGATATTTTGACAATTTAGTCGCACTGTAAATTTAGTTGTTGAATATACGGTACACACATATTCTTCATTATTCGTTCTGCATTTTGTGATTTGAACAAATCAAGTATTTTACTGAACATAGGAGCAGAAAATTGAGTTTATTCTTTTTTTGCTAGTTGCTTTACGTCGCACCGACACAGATAGGTCTTATGGTGAAGATGGGAGAGGGAAGGGCTGGGAGTGGGAAGGAAGCGGCCGTGGCCTTAATTAAGGTACAGCCCCAGCATTTGCCTGGTGTGAAAATGGGAAACCACGGAAAACCATTTTCAGGGCTGCCGACAGTGGGATTCGAACATACTATCGCCCGAATACTGGATACTGGCCGCACTTAAGCGACTGCAGCTATCGAGATCGGTAGTTTATTCTTTATTGTGTTTGTTAGCAAATATGTAATGTAAATATGTAATAAGTCGAGCGTTTTGAGGTACAATATTGTGTAATGTTGCTTGATGGTTGATTACGGAGGGCATGATAGCCCAGTGGCATCGACACTGGCTTTTCACCAAGGTGGCCTCAGTTCAAATCCCGACCATTGCCCCTGGGATTTATGAAATGAATTGCCATGTCCTTGTGGTTCAGATTCTAATGCAAAAATCGAGGTCCCATGGTTGTGAGCACGATGCCAACAGTCGTGCAAATGTACAAGCTCACGTTTTGTTTCTTTGGTTGATTGCGGAGTCTCTCAGAATAAAGTTATTCTATTTCTGGGCCTGCTTGCTTCCACGAATGAATGGGAACTGAAACGTTCGTTACTGCCAACAGTCCCTATGTTATTAATTCAAAAGCTATGATTTCATTTTTACCCTTACAGAGATAAAACACTCAAGCTGAGTTTTAATTGTGATAGACTCTTATATATGATATTAAATGATTATAAAAATGGGTAAAAATATATGTTGAATCAGAGGATCTTACACATGCCATCTTACCGGCACTGTACTTTCTTAATCGGACCTCAGTGGCGCAGTCGGTTAGTCGTTCTCGTTTTCTTCTCAAGATTGTGCGTTGTAACACGCCTCACGTCGCTATGTAATAATGTCTTGGAAGAAATACTGATCCTCATCACAGAGCAAAAATATGTGAAATTACTCGCACAATAGTGAACCTTAAATGACAGAAATTTACCGGCCAAAGTTTTAAGCTGAAGTATTTCACATAGCGGGTTTTCTATGCGTAACGACGATGTATTGGCTCGCTCGGTCGAGAGTGCCTTGGAAATTATTCCAACTTATATTCTAAGCATTCTAAGCAAGCCTCTGACCTATGGGAGTAATGGAGTCCCACTCCCATTTGGCAGGCGAGGGACTCCTTGGAAACAACTTGGCGAACGAAATGGAATTCGATGCGGAGCTATCAATATTAATGGGGCTTATGGAAGAAAGAAGGAAGAACTGGCTGAGTCAGCAAAGAGGATGCATCTGGATGTGCTAGGAGTAAGTGATATTCGGGTAAGGGGAGATAATCAGGAAGAGGTAGGAGATTATAAAGTGTACTTGACGGGTGTTAGAAAGGGAAGGGCAGAGTCTGGGGTAGGGCTCTTAATCAGGAATACCATTGCACGCAACATAGTTTCTGGTAGGCACGTAAATGAGCGAATGTTGTGGGTAGATTTGTCAGTGGAGGAATTAGGACAAGAATTGTCCGTGTATTCACAATGTGAGGGTGCAGATGAGGATGAAGTTGACAAGTTTTATGAAGCATTGAGTGATATCGTGGTCAGGGTCAACAGCAAGGATAGAGTAGTGCTAATGGGCGATTTTAATGCGAGAGTTGGGAATAGAACTGAAGGATACGAAAGGGTGATTGGTAAATGTGGAGAAGATATGGAAGCTGATGGGAATGGGAAGCGTTTGCTGGACTTCTGTGCTAGTATGAGTTTAGCTGTTACGAATTAGCTGTTACGAATATATTCTTCAAGCATAAGGCTATTCACCGCTACACATGGCAGGCTAGGGGTACCAGATCCATAATAGACTATATCTTAACAGACTTTGAATTCAGGAAATCTGTTAGGAATGTACGAGTTTTCCGGGGATTTTTCGATGATACAGACCATTATCTGATCTGTAGTGAACTAAGTATCTCTAGGCCTAAGGTAGAGAAAGTGAAATCTGTCTGCAAACGAATAAGGGTAGAAAATCTCCAGGACGAGGAAATTAGACAGAAGTACATGGATATGATTAGTGAGAAGTTTGAAACAGTAGACAGTAAGCAGATTCAGGATATAGAAAGTGAATGGATGGCATACAGGGATGCTGTAGTAGAAACAGCAAGATAATGCCTAGAAACAACTGTGTGTAAAGATGGGAAAAGGCGAACATCTTGGTGGAATGATGAAGTGAGAGCAGCCTGTAAACGTAGAAAGAAGGCTTATCAGAAATGGCTCCAAACAAGGGCAGAGGCAGACAGGGATTTGTACGTAGATGAAAGAAACAGAGCGAAACAGATAGTTGTTGAATCCAAAAAGAAGTCATGGGAAGATTTTGGTAATAACCTGGAAAGGCTAGGTCAAGCAGCAGGGAAACCTTTCTGGACAGTAATGAAGAATCTTAGGAAGGGAGGGAAAAAGGAAATGAACAGTGTTTTGAGTAATTCAGGTGAACTCGTAATAGATCCCAGGGAATCACTGGTGAGGTGGAGGGAATATTTTGAACATCTTCTCAATGTAAAAGGAAATCAACTTGGTGGTGTTGCAAACAGCCAAGCTCATAGGGAGGAGGGAAATGATGTTGGTGAAATTATGCTTCAGGAAGTGGAAAGGATGGTAAGAAAACTCCATTGTCATAAGGCAGCAGGAATAGATGAAATTAGACCTGAAATTGTAAAGTATAGTGGGAAGGCAGGGATTAAATGGCTTCATAGGGTAGTAAAATTAGCATGGAGTGTTGGTAAGGTACCTTCATATTGGACAAAAGCAGTAATTGCACCTATCTATAAGCAAGGGAACAGGAAGGATTGCAATAATTATCGAGGTATCTCATTGATTAGTATACCAGGCAAAGTATTCACTGACATCTAGGAAGGGAGGGTGCGATCAATCGTTGAGAGGAAGTTGGATGAAAACCAGTGTGGTTTCAGACCACAGAGAGGCTGTCAGGATCAGGTTTTCAGTATGCGCCAGGTAATTGAAAAATGCTACGAGAGGAATAGGCAGTTGTGTTTATGTTTCGTTGATCTAGAGAAAGCATACGACAGGGTACAGAGGGAAAAGATGTTCACTATACTGGGGGACTATGGAATTAAAGGTAGATTATTAAAATCAATCAAAGCCATTTATGTTGACAATGGGCTTCAGAGAGAATTGATGGTAGAATGAGTTCTTGGTTCAGGGTATTTACAGGGGTTAGACAAGGCTGTAATCTTTCACCTTTGCCGTTCATAGTTTACATGGATCATCTGCTAAAAGGTATAAAATGGCAGGGAGGGATTCAGTTAGGTGGGAACGTAGTAAGCAGTTTGGCCTATGCTGACGACTTGGTCTTAATGGCAGACTGTGCCGAAAGCCTGCAGTCTAATATCTTGGAACTTGAAAATAGGTGCAATGAGTATGGTATTAAAATTAGCCTCACGAAGACTAAATTGATGTCAGTAGGTAAGAAATTCAACAGAATTAAATGTCAGATTGGTGATACAAAGCTAGAACAGGTTGATAATTTCAAGTATTTAGGTTGTGTGTTCTCCCAGGATGGTAATATAGTAAGTGAGATTGAATCAAGGTATAGTAAAGCTAATGCAGTGAGCTCGCAGTTGCGATCAACAGTATTCTGTAAGAAGGAAGTCAGCTCCCAGACGAAACTATCTTTACATCGGTCTGTTTTCAGACCAACATTGCCTTACGGGAGTGAAAGCTGGGTGGACTCAGGATATCTTATTCATAAGTTAGAAGTAACAGACATGATAGTAGCAAGAATGATTGCTGGTACAAACAGGTGGGAACAATGGCAGGAGGGTACTCGGAATGAGGAGATAAAGGCTAATTTAGGAATGAACTCGATGGATGAAGCTGTACGCATAAACCGGCTTCGATGGTGGGGTCACGTGAGGCGAATGGATGAGGATAGGTTCCCTAGGAGAATAATGGACTCTGCTATTGAGGGTAAGAGAAGTAGAGGTAGACCAAGACGACGATGGTTAGACTCGGTTTCTAACGATTTAAAGATAAGAAGTATGGAAATAAATGAGGCCACAACACTAGTTGCAAATCGAGGATTGTGGCGACGTTTAGTAAATTCTCAGAGGCTTGCAGACTGAATGCTGAAAGGCATAACAGTCTATAATGATAATGTACGTATGTATATATTCTTAAACAGTATGTAGACCTACTAATTCTACATCGAAGTACCTCAATTTCATGAAGCAATGCCCGGTATTTTGCGGCAGATGATGTAAGAAAAGAAACCGTACTACGTAACTATGCTCAATGAATTTTAGAGTAATTTCATTAAATGTAGCTTTACATGATATGACTTGCATTTGCGTGGAATATTTAGTTTTTCCAAAAGTCTACGATGTTTTTTCTGTTTATCTATCTATCTATCTATCTATCTATCTATCTATCTATCTATCTATCTATCTATCTGTCTAACTTTGTACTGATAGTAATAGAGTGTAACATCGTATTGGAACCCCATATGTAGACGATGAAATAACCTCCTAGTACTTCTTTGAACAAATATGGGAAGACTGGGGCAAAAACACACCTGATAGTCACTAGCATTCGAACTTCCGATCTGAGAATGATGCAGTATCCCAGCCTTAACATGGAGTATGACTTAGTGTGCTCGAATATGAAGATGGACGGACGACTCGACCTTGGTCTCGCAGTCTTATCGTGGAGCGTGTTTTCGGGTGCTCGTCCTGGAACTTAGACCGTTTGTTTATTACGCTGTTAGAATTTTTCATAGCGTACTCTATTTATGCACCGTAAGCTACTGGATGAAGATCTGGCGTGCCGTCTCCTCCCTGTTAGGTACAGTACCAAGCCAGGCTCTGTTGTGCCAGTCTAAAAACAAGGAAGGAGCTGTAACGTATTAAAGCACTTGTCTCAGCCCTTCTCGACTCCACTTTTAATGCCGCCATCGAGACCTCTGATGGAGACATTGGGTTGGATAGACAGAGCAGTATGTTGTTGGAAGGCGCCATATTGAGTCCATTAAGCAAAGTGCATGTTTACATCGCGCCTCCAGCCTTCCCATTCCTGCCCATCCCTGCAGAGCCGGTAGGACATGGACATCGGGTGATATTGTGAAACGTTTCTCGTGTCTGGCATTGCACCCTCTGGCTGAATGGCCTTTATATTTGAATCGAAAAGGTTATATAATCATCACACCGGCTGAAATAGCAAAATACGGTGCAGATAGTGTAAAAATATTTGATTTTCTGTAAGACTAACTGAATTTACGAAATGAAACATTGAAATACTGCTAATGGTAATTAAATAACCGACCCACAAATTTATTTTGTCGAATACCGTGATCATCTATGTGCATCTACATATAAGTGGCAGATTTATTATATATATACACAAGTTGCTTTACGTCGCACCGACACAGATAGGTCTTGTGGCGACCATGGGGCAGGAAAGGGCTAAGAGTGGGAAGTAAGCAGCCGTGACCTTAATTAAGGTACAGCCCCAACATTTGCCTGGTGTAAAAATGGGAAAACACGGAAAACCATCTTCAGTGCTACCGACAGTGGGGTTCGAACCCACTATCTCCCTAATACGGGTTACTGGACGCACTTAAGCGACTGCAGCTATCGAGCTCGGTACAGTAAAACAATAAAATTAAAGGATGCACTAAACGAAGTTGACTTTCCTCAATCATTGCTATTGTAGTTCTTTCAGGCTTAGGTCTTCAAGTCAAGAGTCCGTTCACCTAGCATTTATTTGTTATTAATTGGATATATGATAGGGAAGTAAGTTGCTGAGGGCCTGTATGTTATGTACACAGAAAATGATCGTCTGGGAATGTATACGTGGTTGTTGATTCACCAGCGCGAAGGCTGTTTTGATACCCAACAGGCCCATCATCAGCTGTCACAGATATTTAGTTTAGGCCTTAATGAAGGGGTAACTAGAGAAATCAAGAGTGAGATAGTGTCCCATTTCTTTCCTCACAAGAGCCAGAAGGAGCGTACCACTTTGCCTAGCCCACTGAAAATCACGCACTAAACGATCCTACTAGTGACACTTCCTATTTATTTCTAATGTGTGGTTTGAACCAATGCTTATTAAAGAATAAGATGAGAAATATTTTACGAAAGACCACATTGGTGGAATGAGGTAAATGAAGATTAACGATGATTCTTCGATACAAACGTCCGCTGGTTTTTGTGTCAGGCAATGTACTACGTGCTTTTCACCTGGAATTTTAGCGGGATACCTTTGTAAACCATCTATACGATGACCGAGAGCGTGATTTTAAACTCATTCTCTTCTCATTTGTGCATCAAAGGTGAGTTTACCTCGTTGCAATCCCTCAGACCCGTCTATAATCTTCACAAAGTGAGAATCGAAGCTGAGTCAACCGAGTGGGAAGATACTACGGTAACTAGTAACTACAGTCACTGGTATAGGTACTTTTCCTGAATTCAAATTCGGTTTCTCTAACAGGTGAGGGACCACATGTGGACTGTATATTCCTATACGTAGTTGTGAAAAGCCTTATATTTGAAGAATATTTTCGTAACTACTCATCCCATACTAGCACAGAAGTCCAGTAATCGATTCTTCCCCACATTTTACCCATCAAATTCTCATATCCTTCAGTTCAATTTCCAATTCTCGCACTGAAATTACCCATTAGCACTAACCTATCCTTGCTGCAATAACTGCACCTATCTATAAGCAAAGGAACAGGAAGGATCAGTGGTTGAGAGTTGACAGAGTTTGAAAGAGGCCTCATTTTCGGTCTCCGTTTGGCGGACTGGTCGAATCTTGCAATATCTAGATTTGTGGGGCTTTCGGATGTGACACTGGCCCGATGTTCGACTGCATGGGAACGTGAGGGCAGGCATACTCGTCGTCAAGGTTCCGGTCTACCACGTCTGACCACCACGAGGGAGGACCGCCGTATTGTGCACCAAGAATATCGTAAACCCTTCACATCTGCTCCTGCCATCCGAGAACAAATAATAGACTCCCTGCAGCATTCTGTGTCATCCCGCACCATGGGTCGGAGATTAACAGCAGCCGGACTAGGGAATTGCCGTCCCATGTCTAGGCTGCCGTTAACACCACAGCACAAACGGTTGTGTTTTGTGTGGTGCTGTGACCGGGAGGCATGGACTGCTGATGAATGGCGTCGCATTGTGTTCAGCGGTGAATCGCGATTTTGGACAGCCCCGGATGTCCATCTTCTGCGAGTATGGCAGCGACCTGAGGTGAGGTCCTATTCTTCCAGTACTTTGGAGAGGCACAGTGGTGTTACTTCAGGCGTCATGGTGTGGGAAGCCCTCGGGTATGACTTCAGGTCACGGCTGGTAGTGATTGAGGGAACTCTGACAGCACAACTGCACGTCACAGACATCCTTTGCCCTAATGAACTACAGTATCGTGGTGCCATTTATCATAAAGACAACGCTCGTCCACACACGGCATGTGCGTCTGTGAACTGCCTGCGTAATGTCCCGTGGCCAGGAAGCTCCGCAGATCTGTCCCTAATAGAACATGCATGAGGCCAACTCAAACGCGAACTCCGTCCCAGTGCTAGTATCCAGGATACCAAGGACCAGTTACAACAGTTATGGGACAGCTTGCTTCAGGAGAGGAAACAACGGCTTTATGGCACCTTTCCCAAACGAATCAGTGAATGCATCCAGGCCAGAAGGGGTGCAGCGTCGTACTGTTAAATGGGCTCGTACTGCCAAGTTCTTTGTTAATTTGACTAGATTTTGTAATCACTGAAATTACATCACATACCCTCTCAACACGTGAAGTTTGATTTCGTTTCCTCCTCCCTTTCCGGATGTTTCAATTTGTTTGTCAGGCATTGTATATTTCTAAGACTGTTCTTTAATGTGACTAATTATCATTCTTATTTTGTAAACTTTCCCTGTTGAATTTCAGATGATAATTCGAATACTGAGGCTCTTAATTCTTTCAATATATTTTAGTACATTGTATTGACGTTGTTTCTCTCTTCTTTTCTAGGTGAGTATCTGTTCTTCATGGCTGATTATTGAGAGAGTGTATCATCTGTCTGTGAGTTACGCATATCTATCTTCAAAAATTAGTTCATTGTAAGAAATTCGCACACTGCATTCTAATTAATGATGGAGTTTATTTATATGTTGAACACAATACGATTTATAACTCCGTGGTACTAAGACAAAACCCGATACGTCAAAGAACTTGCTCCTTCAGGAGGCGATTTTAAAAGTAGGTGTGGTTGCTGAAAGTCATATTGTATTTCGATGACCGCTAAACTGAAGTGGCGTACACTTGTGAATGTAATAAAAAGAAGGAACAAATTGTATTCCTATTTATTCAGTAATTTCAGGGAATAAATAACTCGGTTGCCTCATTATGTACGTATTGAACATATCGGAATCTTTATTTTGGGGCCGGGATGAGTGGCTCAGGCTTTAAAGCGCTGGCTCTATGAGCCGAAGTTGGCAGGTTCAATCCTGACTCAGTCCGGTGGTATTAGAAGGTGCTAAAATACGACAGCCCCGTCGGTAGATACAGTGGCACGTAAAAGAACTCTAAATAAAATTCCGGTATCTCAGCGTCTCCGAAAACCGTAAAGAATCATAACGGGCTTTGCCATCATGCTATTCATCACACAATCTACCATAATGGCACTAAAACTGAAAATTCGATATTTTTGACATACCGGATTCTGCCTTAGTACCACGGAACTTTGACACACAGACATGGTACAGCGCAATTTGAAGTACTCGTACAAGCTCAATCCAGGTAAGTAGAATAACAAATCGTGTAGTGTTATAGTAATCCAATTTCGGGTATTATAGTTTAACTTGGTATATCTTTCACTAAAATTATGTGTTGTCCTCCATAGCAAATTGTTTTGTTTTTTAAATGCCAGAAACCATAAGAATAGTATTGATACGTTTTTCCTGTAACAGAAAACAATCAATTAGACTCTAGAATAGAGTACAGATTTTATAAAACGTAAATATATATGTTATTTTACACTTCTCAGAAATAATTCCCTTTTGTTATCTATATATATAAAATAAGAGTTTTGTCTGTACATTGCTCAGAATTTGAAAAAAATTGTAATTCTATATCAGTCATGTCCATAGCAACAAGGAAATGCACTTTTTAGTTTTCCGTAATTTCTGTCTGTCTGTCTGTCTGTCTGTCTGTCTGTCTGTCTGTCTGTCTGTCTGTCTGTCTGTCTGTCTGTCTGTCTGTTCACGCATCGCGAGAAAACGGCTGAAGAGAATTTAATGAAAATCGGTATATAAAGTCGGGTGATGAACCACTACAATCTAGGCTATAAATTATTTTAATCACGCTGAGTGAAATGGTAGTTTAGGGGAAGGCCTGAAATGTAATTCTCCAATATTTATGTTGTTAGTGGTCGTGTCTTAATGAAAATCGGTATGCAAAGTCGGGGTAATAAGTCGATATAATTTCGGCCATCAATAATTGTATTCTCGCTGAGTGAAAAGGTAATTTAGGGGAAGGCCTAAAATTTGATTCTTAAACATTTACGTCATTAGTGGTCCTATCTCATTGAAAAATGTTATACAAAGTCGGAGAATGAGCCACTACAATCTAGGCTATAGATCATTTTATTCACGCTGAATGAAATGGTAGTTTAGGGGAAAGCCTAAATTTAATTCTCAAATACTGTATTTATATTATTAGTGGCCATGTCGATAAATACTACATG
Organism: Anabrus simplex; assembly: GCF_040414725.1. Lineage (NCBI taxonomy): Eukaryota > Metazoa > Arthropoda > Insecta > Orthoptera > Tettigoniidae > Anabrus > Anabrus simplex. The sequence continues at coordinate 429,583,919 of NC_090266.1, read as the reverse complement.
GTTTTCCGTGGTTTCCCATTTTCACACCAGGCAAATGCTGGGGATGTACCTTAATTAAGGCCACGGCCGTTTCCTTCCCACTCCTAGCCCTTTCCTGTCCCATCGTCGCCGTAAGACCTATCTGTGTCGGTGCGACGTAAAACAACTAGCAAAAAAAAAAAGATAAATACTACATAACCAAAGTTATATAGAATTAAATTTCCGACCATTTATGCCTTACACATTTTTACCGTACCGGCTATGATGACACAGATTTTCATGAATTTGTATTTGTATTTTTGTTGCTAAGTCCATATCGACGTCGAGCCACGAGAAAATGGGTTAACAGAATTTAATGAAAATCGGTATATAGAGTCGGGGAATAAGAAACTACAGTCTAAGCTATAAACTATTTTATTCACCCTGGATAAAATTGTAGTTTAGGGGAAGGCGCCTAAAATTTAATTTTTAAATATCCATGTTTTTGGTCTTATCGAAAAGTACTACATAACAAAAGTTACAGAGAATACAGTTCCCGATCATGATATTTCATTTGATCGAGTATTTCATATGAAAGCATTGCTTTTAATCGCGCCATTCCTACTGACGTCATTGTAATGTATGTTCATTTCAGTTCAGTTTTATCGTACCGACTATAATGAGTGGTATTTCAGAGTCGGAAGGCTACAATATCGAAAGTGCATAACATTGATCAACAATAACAATACATTGACCATTGTTTGTTGTGATGTTATTTGTCTCTTATGCTGCCTCTCAGCTCCGATAGATGGGATTACTGCTGCGTACCGAGTATAATAGCCTGACTGAATATTGGCGGGAAATAGCCAAGGAGTTAGAAAACTTTCTTCTTTACATGCCATTCCTCTGGTTCATACATTTTCTGATACAGCTGGTATGTAACACACAGGTTCTTCATAGTATTCCATTTATTCGACACCTACTCTGACACGCTGTTCTGAACGAGCAGTGTGCATACTTAAGGCAGAGGCTGACTTGTAGTAGTAGTAGTAGTAGTATGGTCTGGTCTAGAATAACAATTTATTCCTATTCCAAATTATAGCACCACAATTCACAAAATAATTATTCAACCCTGAAAAGAGCCATTTCTTAAAAAAAGCTTCTTAATCTTCACTTTTATTGAATTCTACATTCATTTTATTCCAAATTATCAGTGAAGAGGGGGTTTCTCCTCTGGTTTGGAGGAAAAATTTGTCTCCAAGTCAGATAGATTTTCCGCCGCCTGTGACTCATCGGGTACTCCTAGGAAACAGATTAATAAAAGAGCATAGTTTTTGCCGTGGGAGTCTCCACTATTCGACCCTCTCCCCGCCGAAAAGAGACGAAGAGTGTTCACGAATCACGGCTGTCTGCAGCTTGGTCATTCCAGCTCTGGAACTTTGGACTGTTAGATCGGCAGTGTAGTCCTGTTCGTTAAAAGTGAGAAAATGTGTGATGTTTCATTTGATCGAGTATTTCATATGAAAGCATTGCTTTTAATCGCGCCATTCCTACTGACGTCATTGTAATGTATGTTCATTTCAGTTGGAAAACCCACTTAGACAGTCTCTCTGAGGGCGTAAAAAGGCAGGTGGAGAGTGAGAGTCTACCATTGCAATGAAAACTCCCCAACCTGATTGTGACTGATGGTATACAAGCGGGTCTTCCATTACAGTGAAAATTCCCTAACTCAGTCTTCATATGAGAAAATATGTTTGGTAACTTCCCTGTCGCGTTTCTAGGGTAACGTTAAGAGCTATGCAATTTAATACAATCTTGCTCACAACGTGTACACTAGGATTCCATAGCGAAGCACGGGTACATCAGCTAGTTTGCATATAAGTTCAAGAGTTTTAACACCCTCATTTTCTACCTACCAGGACACCCGTTAGCATTTCTTATTAATCTAAACCATCTAGGCTAGGGGCTACTGATTAGGCACTCTAAGGCAAAGTTTTATTTGCAGCTGAATGGCTGGGTCCTTTCCGCTCCTTATCTAGCCAATAACACGTAAACTACCCTTACGAGTAATCACTACCTCCAATGTTGCTTAAATTCAGACATCTCAGCGGATGCAGTGTTTCAACATGACTACGCCTTTCGCCATCGTATTATTACTGAATATTTGATTGCATTTAGTTTGAGAAAAATTTCTTCTACACGAGTTGGCCGTGCGGTTAGTGGCGCGCAGCTGTGAAGTTGTACGCGGGAGATACTGGATACGAAACCAGAGTGTCGTCAGTCCTGAAGGTGGTTTACTATGGTTTCCCATTTTCACACCAGGCAAATGTTGGGGCAGTACCTTAATTAAGGCCACGACCGCTTCCTTCTCACTCCTAGCCCTTGTCTTGCTTAATGTACAGCCCCAGCATTTGCCTGGTGTGAAAGTGGGAAAATACGGAAAACAATCTTCAGGGCTGTCGATGGTGGGATTCGAACCCACCACCTACCGACTGCATGCTCACAGCTACCCGACCCCATCCACATGGCCAGCTCGCTCGATTATTATTATTACTAATATTAATTAATGTTATTTGCTTTACGACACACTAACTACTCTTTTACGATTTTCGGAGACGCCGAGGTGCCGCACTTTTGTCCCGCAGGAGTTCTTTTACGTGCCAGTAAATCTACCGACACGAGGCTGACGTATTTGAGCACTTTCAAATACCACCGGACTGAGCCAGGATCGAACCTGCCAAGTTGGGGTCAGAAGGCCAGCGCCTCAACCGTCTGAGCCACTCAGCCCGGCGTTTATTATTATTATTATTATTATTATTATTATTATTATTATTATTATTATTATACAAGTTGGTTTACGTCGCAGCGAAACAGATAGGTCTTATGGCGACAATGGGAAAGGAAACAGCAAGGAGTGGGAAGGAATCTTCCGTGGCCTTAATTCAGGTACAGCCCTAGCATTTGCTTGGTGTGAAAATGGGAAACAACGAAAAACCATCTTCAGGGCTGCCGACAGTAGGGTTCAAACCCACTATCTCCCGAATACTGGATACTGGCCGCACTTAAGAAGCGACTGCAGCTATCGTACTCGGTGTTATACATTATAAGTACCTCTAGAAGACTACCTCGTTATCACCGGTGATCCAAAAATACATGTCGGTCGCGTAAAGGAAGATAATGCAGCCCACTTATACATTATACATTATACATTATACATTATAAGTACCTCTAGAAGACTACCTCGTTATCACCGGTGATCCAGAAATACATGTCGGTCGCGTAAAGGAAGATAATCCAGCCCACGGTTGACATAATTTCGGGGACAAGAACTACGACGGCCAATGAAGCCTTGATTATGCAGAAGCCCACGATCGGGACATCTCGAGCACCTGTCTTTTAAAATCTATATATAAAAACAACAGTTATTCGCATTTAATTACATATTACACACTCGTTATGTGTCCAGACCTTAAAGACGTGTTAGACAAAGAGGTCGTGCCATATGAAACTGTCGAGATAAAACACTACAACCGCCGGGCTGAGTGGCTCAGACGGTTGAGGCGCTGGCCTTCTGACCCCAACGTGGCAGGTTCGATCCTGGCTCAGTCCGGTGGTATTTGAAGGTGCTCAAATACGCCAGCCTCGTGTCGGTAGATTTACTGGCACGTAAAAGAACTCCTGCGGGACTAAATTCCGGCACCTCGGCGTCTCCGAAAATCGTAAAAGAGTAGTTAGTGGGACGTAAAGCAAATAGCATTATTTATTATTAAAACACCACAACCAGTCATTACAAGTTGCGTGTCAAATAGACGAATTCTTAACACGTCCTTCGTATAGGACCAGCGAGACTCTGGTGGCACTTGAAGTAAAAAGTCCAATGCTGTTGCTGGAAGAACATTACTACCGATCACTACAGTCGAAGAGAGCTGGATCAAACTGAATGAGGCTGCTCATGATAATGCAGCCCACTTATACATTATACATTATACATTATAAGTACCTCTAGAAGACTACCTCGTTATCACCGGTGATCCAGAAATACATGTCGGTCGCGTAAAGGAAGATAATCCAGGCCACGGTTGACATAATTTCGGGGACAAGACACTGCACGCTCTGTTCTTGGAGCAACAAAATCAGGACAGCGAAAAATTGGCAAAGTTACATGGCTTTGGAGTGATGAGGTGAAAAATGGGTACGACAGAAGAAACTTGCCGGCTTTTTGCCGACAAGGGACCGTCTCGTTAGAATGCTTACAAGATAACCCTTAGCGATGCAAAGAAGATCATAGCTACAACAAAATTACGCACTTCGTTTCAAACTTTCTGAAATTGATTTCTTTCTAGAATTGGCATTACGTCGCAACGACACAGATAGGTCTTATGGCGACGATGGGTCAGGAAAGGGCTAGGAGTGGAAAGGAAACGGCCGTGGCCTTAATTACTGAAATTTAATCTCACCAATAGTGTTTAAATAAATAGGCCCAAGAATACTTTTCTTGGTATAATATCAACATTTTTATAATATTTTGAAATTTTGCATTAAAACATTAGTGAAAAATGTACAGCAAATGCCTTTTTAAAATGTTATTTTGTCAAATATACCATTTCTGTTGCAGTAAAATATGTGTTCTTATTAGTTCATTAAGTGTAAAAAGATTTATTCAGCTACGTTTCATAGTTTCGGAGAAAAGGGAACATTTGTTAAAGAGAATGGAAATACCGGAAGTCATCAACGAAAGTTTGTCACTCACAAAACTCTATTTATAGATCCAAAATGCTCCAGGTCTGTAGTATTTGTCTTCCTCATCTTCTGATCTTCTCTTTTCACGCCTCTTCTGTTGCCTTCTTTGTTTCATTCCAGCCAGAACTTCAGTTTCGGTTGCAGCAACACGCTTTTGGTCGATATTTCTAAGGATGCTGCACGTGCAGACTCCAGTCTTGAAGCCCATTTTTTTTTCTTTTTTGCTAGTTGCTTTACGTCGCACCGACACAGATAGGTCTTATGGCGACGATGGGACAGGGAAGGGCTAGGAGTGGTAAGGAAGCGGCCGTGGCCTTAATTAAGGTACAGCCCCAGCATTTGCCTGGTGTGAAAATGGGAAACCACGGAAAACCATTTTCAGGGCTGCCGACAGTGGGGTTCGAACCTACTATCTCCCGAATACTGGATACTGGCCACACTTAAGCGACTGCAGCTATCGAGCTCGGTGAAGCCCATATTTATAATAGTATTAATTCTTCCTTCATTTCCATCACTGTAAGCAAGAAGGTTATTTTGACAGTAGAGAAGCCGCAAAAGGTGAATTTAGGACATCGTCTCCATATCATTGAGTTCAGAGATTCATTGGGATTTTGTGTTTTCCCATGGAGACATCGGCGGAGAAGGTGTGAATCTCAAAAGGGCTCGGTAGACCGGCTTTATTGCTAATGCAGTTGTTTCAAGTAGACTGTGTGACTGGACATCAGTTAACCTAAACCCAATACCCCCCTCCATTAATTTGTCTTCTAAATCATAATCACAGTCGTTGTGAACTTTGCCAGTGACGGTACAGTTATATTACGCTTTCCAATACAGAAATCTGCTAATATGCACGGATAATAAATAGCAATAAATACACGAAGACTTGAACTGGTACGACGGCATGTTGTGAAAATTGAGCGTGGCCTATGTGCATCAACAAGAGCTTTAAGTTATTTAATAGACTTAGAGATTTAATTCACATTCCAAACTTTGGGAATATAATCTGAAAAGGCTAAGCAACGAGATATGAGAGTTAAAAATCGATATTCTAGTGTATTTCATTGACCCCCCCCCCCATTTAATTTCCGTTGTGTGAAAATAGGAAACTACGGAAAACTATCTTCGGGGCTGCCGATGGTGGGATTTGGTACAGTACTTACGTAATGAACAATCGTTATGGTTATTTTGTGATAATTATGCGATTGTAGCAACTGGATTTGAGTTTTGCAATTGATGCGTCATTTTGTGAGAAATATCTTTAGGAGGATAAGTCATTATTCATAAAGTTACGTTCCACAGACTAGTGTTGCAAATCAACTCGTAGAAACAGACATTGAAATAAATACAGATTACCTGTGAAATTTGATACGGTAATTACTAAGGACTCATGACCGTCATGCCCATAGCCTCTACATGAAACAGCTGTAGATTCAGCATTAAAACCAAAGCGGAGTACCCTGAATAATACCCACTACAATGTCTCTTTAGCACTCATAATTAGAAATACGTAAATAGATAGTAATTTAAGTACTCTATGATCCCGTGATTCTTTGGACAGTGCATGAAAGCATGGCTTTATTACGTCCAAAGTTGTAACTGCCTTACTTCGCCATAATTCTAATGCGCTATTCGTAGCAACTTCATCTGTTCCTGTTTAGAGCCTGCATACTGAAGCAAGCACACATTCATAATTATAATATTTTATAGCGATGCGCGCATTCTTTCAAACACTGTCGCATTAAACCGGTCGCAGAGTTTGCTGTCAATACAAATTTATCCTAACATGACACGGCATTGAAGTTACTGAATACCTCAGTCGTCCACTACTTGCCATCACTTCACAGCATGGAGATCGCTGCCGCCGTTAACTTGATGGACGCACGCAATTGTCTGCCGACGAACCACTACAAGAAAAATGTTCTCGACACCTCACTCTGTTGTACTGACAGTTACTGCTTCATTTCCCTTTCTAGATGGTTATAAGTCATCCTTAGTCCAGGACACAATCACATCTCCCCCGCTATCTTCTCCTTTGTTTTGCTATGTGGTGAACGTCACTGTAAGTCATAAAGTTTTCTGATGACGATAGGATAGGAAACGGCTAGTGCTATGAAGGTAGTGGACTTAGCTTTATTTCACGTACAGCCTCGGCATTTGTTTGGTGTGAAAATAAAGCACCACAGAACCGTTTCAGGGCTCACGACGGTGGGGTTCGAACTCACCATCTTCGAAATGCAAGGTTACAGCAATACGTCCCGTACCATGTAGCCAACTCATTCGGTGTCATATTCTCCATCCATCCAACCTTCGTATCTGTAAGGTGTTCCACATCTGGGAATGGAATTCCCTTATACGATACTCTTTTGCTATCACAATCTAGAACGTTCATTTCTACGAGTTGCGAACTATACATTCAGGTCTACCACACTTATTGTTCATCAACACACTTTTCCTGGAAAAGACAAAATCTAAAAAAGAAAAACCTCGCCGTTTCACAAGAGTGTGTATATCGTTATCACAGGCAGGAGACCTCCAGTTTGTGTGGAATCTTAGATAAATGAACCTTATTTTTTATATCCGTCTATGAAGATTACGCTATTCACTGTATTCTGTTCGTTTATCTGAATTAATACCAATTAATGTCTGTATTCATTTATTTATTTATTTTTATTTATTGAAAATTCAGCATTTCGTGAATCAGCTTCCATTAGAACTTCAAGGCAGACTGTGTTAACCGCGGTGTTAGGATCTAGAATATCATTAGCCAATAGAACAGGGTATAGTTCAATCGTCAGGGTAGTTCCCTTGGACTGTAATAGGTCGTGGTTCGGTCCCAGTTTGGCATGTGCTCAAGCTACACTATATAAACGAATATCTGATTAATAATACGAAGGTAAAACAGACATCATACTCACTATACTCCGAACTCCGGCTGATCAGCAGGAAAGTTAACTCGTATTATAGCTTGATAAAAATAGGACCTGCCTGCATATATTCTGAGAGTCCATAAATGTGCTTGAAGCTGTCGTTAGTCCTATAAAGGATCACTTATTTTTACTTTTACACTCACTACCGAGTAAAAAGCTGCGTGGCTTCATAAACTTGTAAAAATGGACATAGCGTTGATTAAACCGATCTTTTATAAAATACCTTCATACACATAATCATTCTAAGTTTTTATCCATCTGGATGTCTTTTGAACGTGGAGAAAAGTGAAATCAGATTTCCCCATTTTGTTGTCATCCCATTCAGCCATGAAATAATAATAATAATAATAATAATAATAGTAATAATAATAATAATAATAATAATAATAATTTTGCTGAAACCCGTCAAGATATGGCGGCCAGTGGGGTAATATTTATTGAAGGATTTCCTTACATACGACATTCCTTGTACTAATTTTTTTACAAATTTATTTACATCTCACGGACACATATACGTCTTACGGCGATGATGGGATAGGAAATGGCTTGACGTAGGAGGGATGTGACCGTGGCCTTAATTAAGCTACAGCCCCAGCATTTATCTGGTATGAAAATAGGAAAAAAAGGGAAATCAATCATCCGGGCTGCCGACAGTGGGGTTGGATCTTACTATCTCCCGAATGCAAGCTGACAGCTACCTGACCCAAATCATGCGGCCCATTGCTCGGTGGATTCCTTGTACCTCAAACCTTGTGTACCTTTCGGCACTACTGTAACTTAAAAATCTCGCTGTCTTGACATTGCAACATTTAACTGGCCATGGCTAAAAACTGGCTGAGGTAAACAAAGACCTTCACGTCCCTTGGGGTTCATTGATCGCGATACAAAATGTCAAGCGAACTGGAAACTGATGCCTCTTGAACGAAAATGGAATTGTTTTATCGGATGTTGTTAAGTCAATTCGAGGGATTAGAGCTCTCTGTCCAGCTTTATCTTCGCTTATTATTTCCAAATATAAACAATTTTTGCACATGCTTCTTACAGTTAGACCCTAATCTGGTTCCATTTTGGAGCCGTTAGGAAACATTCAGATTTCTAAGGAACGTAACTATGGCTCCAAGGTTTAGAATAAGAATATGTGGAGGCAAAATATTACTTCCAAGGAATTCAAGAATTGTGTAGGAAATTGAAGTAGCTAGCTTTCATCTTCAGTATTAATCTGTTGTCGCTAGTGTATGGTTTTGAATTACCGGGTATAAGTCCAATGACTTTCAAATTAAATAATTAATTCATTCATTCATTAAGAATGGCAACTTTCGGGAAAATGATATCTTCCGCAGAAGTGAACGTTTCGCCGTTACTGATTTCATGCAAAACAAACTAGCGAATTCCATTCCTTTTGTGGTTTTGCCCGCATATTTTTATGTAAATTCAGTGGCGTATTTGGAAAAGGATTCAAAGAGGAGATTATTTAATACAGTTATAAACAAATAGGTCTAGGAAACCGAGAGGAATCGTCGTGCTGACCACACGACACATCATAATATGTAGGCCTTCGGACTGAGCAGCGGTCGCTTGGTAGGCCATGGCTCTTACACCAGGGGGTTTGGCTTTTTATATGAATAATTGTTTGGCGATATGCATGTGGCAAAACAGACAAGACCTGTATGAAATCTCTCCCAAGAACAATAATTTTCCCACTAGAAGGAATGGAATGTTGTTACATATGATATAGTTTAGAAGACTATTCATACACAGTAATGCATGACTATTTGCCATTGGGGCTCTATCCCATATTGAGCCGTGCTTATCGAATATCTAATATTTAATTTTAAACCAGACACCCAACTCTCATTTAATTTAGAGGAATGTTGAACGTAATGTGCACTGTTCAACACTTCCCTGTCTAGGAAGTACCAGCTGACCAGTAACACACTGACTGCGCATGCGTGGCTACTCCCCTTCTACCTACACTATCATGAATGCTGTTCAGCGCTCTCACGGTTCAGGCGGGCTTGGGCTCGACATTACGCGAGCGCATTAGCCAATCAGAATGCTACATTTTTCTTTAATAATTTAAAAATACAATGCAATACATTTTTACGCTTTTAAAGACTCCCTGAAAATCTACAGGCCAAGAGCTTTCGTCAAAATGTTCTACGACGTCCACCGGTTCAGCCGTTCTCTCAAAATCGATGTAACTAAATCAGCCTAGTCTTTTAAATATATAGATAATTATATTAATAATAATATAATTATAACATATAATACATTATTATTACGGCGATACCCGTGGAGCAGAAAGAAGTTAAAGAAGGTGCCAGGGTGAATGGGTCTATCTACAATATCAAAATTAATTTAAAACTTGAACTGAAGGTTCTATTTCTTTAAAAACGACAACTCAACAAATAACAACATGTCAGGTACAAAAGCAATCTTGAAACAAGACTAAGAAAGTCCAAGATTAGTTATTTTTACAGATTCTAGGCTTCAAGCCTCTAGTTTTACAATTTTACAAATGGAAGAGGTATTATTTAGTTACGGGCAGAAATCCCCTAGTTCAAGAGCACTTGCTCCCAAAATACAATGTCTAGCCTTCCAGAGGCACTCGTTACTATTACAAAACTTGAAAAAGAGCTAACAGGCTGTCAGTTTCTTATTGCCCACTTCAGGCAACGTTACACACAACTCTTACACTTTTTGGCCTCTCTTGGCACAATTTACAATTGACATTACTTTTACAGGGGTATTCATAACCCAACCTACTGGGCCTTCATGGAAAAAGAACAGGTTAGATAACTGGCCCAAACACAAAATGAATGGAGGCGTACACTTGCACTCCTAGATTATAAAGAATAAAATCCTAACGGGGCTCTTGGCCCAGAGATACAGGGGCCAATCCCAAGCTACTGAGGTGACACGAATAAAGATTGAATAAATACATTACCGAAAGGGAGAAAACAGTTACAAAACGTAGTCGCCTCAAACCAAGATGAAGGGGAGCTCGAGAGGGTGGCTCAGTCTCTATCTCCGATTTACAATTACAGCTTTATGAAGTTTTACATTAGCCAAAAGAAAATTTACGTTTTAGAAAAGTAGGTTACATAGTTAAAGATTCGGACCCTTCCCATCGGATTAAGCTGCGGAGGTAGCTACAACAAGAAAGATGTAATTTATGTGGCTATTACCTTATAGATGTTCTGCTGCCGACGAAAGAGGCCGCCAGCCTCCTGCTTAAACACACACACTCAGAAAGACGACGATCGATTGGCCAGGAAACATGAAAAGCCACAGCTTATATACCCTCAGGGAAGGTTCGAGATCATTCAAGACTAATCAGGACACACCCTCTTCATTTTATTGGTTAAGTTCAAAAGTAACACTCAAAATCGAACAAGAAGTCTGTGATAATTTGAAAATTAATTACAGAAATTTTTCATTAGCCAGATTCAAAACTGGCGGAAAGGAAAAGGAAGTATTGCCAACCCAAAAATAAATGAACATAGATCAGTTACAAAATCCTAGAAATACTAAACTTCTTTAAATTATCAGTTCTTCCACCTTGAACCAGAGTGCACGATCATAGATTTCATTAGTATCATCTATAGAAAAAAAAGTCCAAACTTCTTGATGTATATCAAAACAAAACAAGGAGAAATTCAGTCAGTTTAGGAAACTGCACAATAACAAAATTACTTAATATTTCAGTGGAGACATCTTCTGATTAAAGTTCCAACTTGTTGTGTTATCAGTTTCACTGTTTGACCAATAGAGGAGTTCATTTAGGCGCTAGTTTTGAATACGCGGCGTTGAGGTGTACATCCCGGTACAATTATTATTATTATTATTATTATTATTATTATTATTATTATTATTATTATTATTATTATTATTATTATTATTCGAGGAAACCATTACAGCATGTTGAAGACCTCTTTGTCGGAAGAATTTATCTAAACATTTCCTTCCGTGTGGATGGATAACTATCAAATTGAACCTGTATTAATTATTAATTCACCCCAATGTTTACAATTGAAACAATAACACAGGCTAGTCGGGACTTAATCTGCATCATTTTAATGATCTCCGGCTCGTTGGCTGAATGGGTTTGACTTCCGGCAGGGTCGGAGATTTTAACCTTGAATTGTTATTTCCCTTGGCTCGGATATTAGGTGTTTGTGCTGTCCCCAGCACTTCTGCAACTCGCACACCATATACAGCACTACTCTTCACTGCAAAAACATGCAATTCCCATACACAGCAGATGCCGCCCACCCTCGTTGGAGAGTCTGCCATACAAGGGTTGCACCAGGCGAGTCGAACATATCCTCGGCCACTCGCGGCACTAAAAGCCATGCGATAGATAAATACATTTTAACGACATATTTCTTGTCATACCTTCATACCTTGGAACGTATTCTAATAGTTTTTAGGAATAGCAAACCGAAAATTAGGAATGTTGGACAATGATTTCCATGATACTTGTAAATAATTTATAATAGGGCAATGATAACCAAATGGCAGGATATTTTCTGGTGATCTCAAAGCTGGCCCCCGAGGTCTCCGTATCTCTTACCTTCTGAGTATTACTTGATAGGTCACATGAAAAATATGTTATGTGTGACCGAAGTGGAAACTGGGTTACGCAATTATTAGGAAGAACGTCTGCCGCTGCAGAGAACGTAAAGCGTCATCTCGCTACTATAGGGGCTGCTACACATTCATTACGGTGGAGGGCTCAGAAGTGCACGGAAGCTCAGAGAGGACATTGGAAACCAAGCCTGCACTAATCGCAGGAAGATTGCTCTGTTCACTATATTCTGTTCTGTTTTCTTTTTCTCTTTCCTCGCTTTCATACTGGTTTTCGTTGTAATTTTTGGAGACCGCCCATAATTCCTTTCGTTATGAAATCCAGATAATTGTCATATCGTCGTTGCCGGGACAAAACCTCCTATGTGATAATATTTTTGTAGATATACTGACCCGCAGCACATACATTATGAAGAGCGAGAATGCCTTGACAATATTCACACAATATTGCACCTTAGATAACAGAATCTTACCGGCCAAAGTTCTAAGCTAAAATATTTCACATAGGAGGTTTTATCCCGTCAACGACGATATGTTATGTGTTTATTATTACTCCACCGATGAAGATGGCTGTTTGGTTAGGAGCGCGCAGCTGTGAGCTTACATTCGGGAGATTGTGGGTTCGAACCCAACTGTCGAAAGCCCTAAAGACTGTTTTCCGTGGTTTTCCATTTTCACACCAGGCAAATGCTGGGGCTGTACCTTAATTTATACCACGGTTGCTTTCTTCCCACTCCTAGCCCTTTCCTGCACCATCGTTGCCATAACACCTATCTGTGTCGGTGCGACGTCAGACAACATGTAAAATTTACGTATATACTGTATATTATTATTATTCCGTTCTAATATTTCCTGTTGTAGAAATCGTTGTCCAAAATTTCAAATCATCACGTAAACTATAAGAATCCATACGATCAGATTTGTAACCACTCTTCAAGATCCAGTATCAAGTCACCACGCTGTACGAATACACTGCTCAAAAAAAGAAATTCGGCCAGGTCTTTAGATGTCCTTAACTACAATGAAATCTACGAGTGCCTCAGTTCTATGTGTCTGCGACGGTAGATCTGTGTAGAATGTAGTATTTACAAGTCGTGGCTGATCATGCGGACCGAGGCAGGCATCAGAGGGAGAGAGTTGTCGAATGAAACCAAACCAAAACCCATGGCACTACAGCACTTGAAGGGCCTTGGCCTACCAAGCGTCCACTGCTCAGCCAGAAGGCCTGCAGATTACAAGGTGTCTTGTGGTCCGCACGACGAATCCTCTCGGCCGTTATTCTTGTCTTTCCAGACCGGGGCCGCTATCTTGCCGTCAGATAGTTCCTCAATTCTAATGACGTAGGCTGAGTGGACCTCGAACCAGCCCTCAGGTCGAGGTAAAAATCTCTGACCTGGTAGGGAATCGAACCCGGGAGCTCCGGGTGAGAGGCAGGCACGCTGCCCCTACACCACGGGGCCGGCAGTTGTCGAATGAAGCCACTCATATGCTTACACTGCCTCAAGGAGGAGGCTACTCGCAGAGGCACGTTGCCAGAATACTACGGGTTGATCAGATGCCATCCGTGAAAACGTTTCCAGGAGGCATAACCTCTCTTTTTTACAACTTGCTTAACGTCGGACCAACACAGATAGGTCTTATGGCGACGATGGGATAGGAAAGGGCTAGGAGTGGGATAGAAGCGGCCATGGCCTTAATTAAGGTACAGCTCCAACATTTGCCTGGTGTGAAAATGGGAAACCATAGAAAACAATCTTCATGACTGCCGACATTGGAATTCGAACCCACTGTCTCCCGAATGCAAGGTTACAGCTGCGCGCCCATAACCGCACGGCCATCTCGCTCGTTCGTAACCCCCTTCTTGCCAAACCTGAGCCCAATTTCTTACAAATACACGACTATAACAATCGGAGGGTAATCACGTGCATTAAGTGCATTGGGTTTTTTGTCATTATTTCCCAACTTCCTAAAATTAAACAACTTTGAAATTAAAATACACATTCTTTTTCATCATCATCATCATCATCATCCGTTTACCCTCCAGGGTCGGCTTCTCCCTCGGACTCAGCGAGGGATCCCACCTCTACCGCCTCAAGGGCAGTGTCCTGGAGTTTCAGACACTTGGTCGGGGATACAACTGGGGAGAATGACCAGTACCTCGCCCAGGCGGCCTCACCTGCTATGCTGAACAGGGGCCTTTTGGAGGGATGGGATGACTGGAAGGGATAGGCAAGGAAGAGGGAAGGAAGCGGCCGTGGCCTTAAGTTAGGTACCATCCCGGCATTCGCCTGGAGGAGAAGTGGGAAACCACGGAAAACCACTTCCAGGATGGCTGAGGTGGGAATCGAACCCACCTCTACTCAGTTGACCTCCCGAGGCTGAGTGGACCCCGTTCCAGCCCTCGTACCACTTTTCAAATTTCGTGGCAGAGCCGGGAATCGAACCCGGACCTCCGGGGGTGGCAGCTAATCACGCTAACCACTACACCACAGAGGCGGCCGTATCAAAACTTAAGTTCCCAAAAGGGAATCATAATTCTCCGATTGCATTGTGGCTCAGATAAGACTTGCAGTGGGGTCTCAACGGCGCACAGCCGTGAGCGCCTTGCAGAAGTGTGGCAGTCCAACAGGTGAGCAAGCAGCCATACTGGTCCGAAACGCAGGTTATTTCACGATTTTAAAAGCCTAAAGAGCATGTTTACTTTGTACTCGCCGTCAGTGAAATTAAATCATGATAACCTTGTGAGAACTTCAGTGTAATTCGTGGTTTCTATCTCTAATTTCCAGTTGCAATGTTCAGTGCATTTGGCCATGTTGTTAAATCTCCTATTACTGAAAAATAATCATTGTCATGATGGTGTTTCTAGTTTTTGATTGGACGTTCTTTGCGTACAGATCGATTGGTCCTGTTGGAAACAACTCATAGGACACATGTCAAGTTAGTTAAGCGGGACATCGATGTGAATTACGGGTCACACTATCTACGTGTTGTGTTAACTTGTTAAAACATGAATACTCTCGCTGTTTGGTTACATGCTCGTCCATTCAACATTTTCTGTTTTCATTGTTATTACCAGTTTCCTGATGTGGATTAGCGGTGATTTGTTTCATTGTTTGTGTAGTGAAATTGTACCGGGTTAATGGCTACATCACTCCATCGGACTGAATTCAGTTCTCCAAATAGAAATTTGAATTCATCTCACCCCTCTGTCTGTGTCCATGTACTTAACCATTTACACCACTCTAACAGATCGTATCGTCGCAGTTTCCGAATAGCTCTCAACCGGCTGGAGCATTTTAGCCAACTTCTGCTCTGATTCTCACGATCCGTTCACTTACCACCTCTACCCACCCCTCTCTCTCCCCTTCCAACTACCCACTTCTCCTCTACTCATCATGGTTTCCATGGTAACGAGACAAGCGCGTCAACCGTACTCGACCCGACACACACGCGCCTAGGCACGCCGATGTTCAAGTGTCAGTTAAAACAATAGCGCATCTAATTGCGAGATTGGATTACACAGGCCGCTCGTTACATTGGAGAGGCTTATCACGTACCGAGAGAAAAGTTCACAGATTGACAGAGCCGAACTGAAAATCAGTTTATATTGTTGGAGTGAATTCGTGAAGCTCGCAGCAACAGGCGTTCGACTGCATTTAAAAAACATTAACGACCACGATGAGACACAGTCACTCGGAAGAAGTGTTTAAGGAATGGGAAAGTATTTTGTAGATTGGCTAACACGCATCAGATATATGGCATTTAGTTTACACTTACAGAAACTCAAGTTGATAATATTTTGATATCATTTTGTTATCTACATACTGTAGCACACACACACACACACACACACACACACACACACATATATATATATATTTGCCTAAATGCGCTCAGTCATCACGATAACAACGGGACCGGGCGAGTTGGTCGAGCGGTTAGGAGCTCGCGGCTGTGAGCTCGCATCCGGGAGATAGTGGGTTCGAACCCCACTGTCGGCAGCCCTGAAGGTGGTTTTCCGTGGTTTCCCATTTTCACACCGGGCAAATGCTAGGCCTGTTCCTTAATTAAGGCACGGACGCTTCCTTCCCATTCCTAGGCTTTTCCTGTCCCCTCGTCGCCATAAGACCTATCTGTGTCGGTGCGACGTAAAGCACTAGCAAAAAAAAAAAAAAACCAGATATCAATGGACTACATAATATATAAGAGTATATTTGGGGCAGAGGTTTCTGCTAGGTTATACGAAGTAATAGCAAATACATATTCTTGAATAATTCAACTCCTGCTGTAAGGTGTGGACTTCCGGTGGTAAAAACACGGTAAGTGGGCAATGGTTAGGAGCAATTGGTCATGGCTTCTATGATAAATGTTATGAAGCTTGGTAGCGTTGGTTGGTCACGAGCTACTCCGATACTTATTTTGTATGCCTCTTGGTAGCGTTCATACCCCCTATGTCTTTCTCTGTGTTGTGGCAGGCTGAACATGTTTTGAGATAGCGCATTTGGCAACTCTGCATCTTGCCTTCTTTTGATGGTTGAAAATGAAGGATTCTATGTGTCTGCTGTCACAAAAGATGGTAATCCATTATTTAAATATGCCTGTGGAAGATGTATTTATTGACGGGGTAGCACTTCCTCACCATGTGGTAGTTATCAGGAAAGACGGCAGTTCTCTGGTTACTTGCCGAGTACTTGATTGAGCTGTCTAGGACTAACGTGTTCGTACAACTTGTGAACTGATGGCGGGAGGCGATTTATTTCCGTATATGTTCCATTATTACAAAATATCTCCATGCGAAAACGGATAATTCCGCTAGTGTAAACATAAATTTATACCAAAAATGGAATTTATAGTAATATGAACTATACAGTAATCTACTGGATAAATTGATACCAAGTTCGAAATCCGAGGATGAGGATTGGAGTTATACCAATCGTGTTCTCATCTCGTGAATATCTATGATAAAAACATGACTGATCCCCTCATGCAGATAGGTTCCCAGTGAGTAGTAATTTTCCTTCCTACTTTGTTCCCTAGAATATTTTCACAGTTTCTTTATTTGATTATGTTTCATTGTGCCGATGATCTCGGAATGCCTTTGTCTTTCGTAACCACGGATTAGGTCGAAAAGGAAAGCTGACAGTATCCTTGCGTGTGGTCTTGCGATTCTACCATACTGGCCTTTGTCGTCCAAATATAATACTTATTTTTCCTATCGAAGGCTTTTGTTCTAGAGGTGTGGTAACTAACTTCATTTCTAATTTATCACCTAAGCGAACTGGGTTTCAAACCCAGCCAGTGCAGGTCAAATTTTCGAAATACAGATTTACGTCCTTATGGAGAATTGCCGGTCCATTGCCTTATGATCGCATGATTCTATTTGCAAGTTAAATACTCATGTTCCTTTTGTAATGCGTAGAGTTATGTCCTTACTGCAGCAGGCGTATGACCTTCAGTGAGGCCTGGTACAGGTCTCTCGTGTTGACACCCACAGAAGATCTGCGCATCTGTGATGATGGGACCCTACCTAAGATGAAATCTAATGTCGAAAACGGCACACACTACCAGTCCCTGAGCCAGAGGAATTAACCAATGAAGGTTCAAATCTCTAATTCGACCAGTAATCGAACCAGGGACCCATCGGACCAAAGACGTGCATGCTAACTAGTTAGCGACGGAGCCAGACATGGAAGCAGATGAAAATCGCGTATCTCCCGTTTATGACGACTGGATTGAATCCCGACGCTATCAATTGTAGTTTAAGATTAGTATTTACGAAAATCTCTTCGGTAGATTTATTGGCATATCAGTGATCCCCTTAATAATAATAATAATAATAATAATAATAATAATAATAATAATAATAATAATAATAATAATAATAATAATAAATTACGTACCGGTACCTTCTTTTTATATCGGACACTCCAAAATTTGCACGGGGTTGGGACCACATGAAGATTCAGTCCAGTTTTACGAATGGCCTTTCCTGACGGTAGCGCTGTGTGGAGGGATGAAAGTACTATTACTTGTTTCTACGTTGGTTGGTAGTGTGGTGCGTTATGAGGAGTAAAATGAAGAAGTGTGTATTAGGACAAACACCAACATCCAGTTCCCAACTCAGAGAAATAACCAGATGTGGCTAGATTCTCCGGCCCTATTGGGAATCGAACCTAAAATCCTCTGGTCAGAAGGCCGTACGATCAAGGAACCTAATAATAATAATAATAATAATAATAATAATAATAATAATATCCGTCTCAGTGGCGTAGTGGTTAACGTGATTAGCTGCCACCTCCGGAGATCCGGGTTCGATTGCGGCTCTACCACGAAATTTTAAAAGTGGTACGAGGGCTGGAACGGGGTCCACTCAGCCTCGGAAGGTCAGCTGAGTAGAGTTGGGTTCGATTCCCACCTCATCCATCCCCGAAATGGTTTTCCGTGGTTTCCCACTTCTCCTACAGGCAAATGCAGGGATGGTACTTAACTTAAGGTCACGGCCGCTTCCTTCCCTGTTCCGCGTCTATCCCTTCCAACCCTCCCATCCCCCACCGTGGCCCCTGTTCAGCATAGCAGGTGAGGCTTCCTGGGCGAGGTACTGGTCCTCCTCTCCGGATGTATCCCCCGAGCCAATGTCTCACGCTCCAGGACACTGCCTTTGGGGCGATAGAGGAGGGATCCCTCGCTGAGTCCGAGGGAAAAACTGACCCTGGATGGTTAACAGATTAAAAAATACATAAATAAATAAATAAATTAATAAATAATAATAATTGTACCGGGCGGTACACCTCCACGCCGCTAATTCAAACATTGCGCCAGTCGAAACTCCTCTACTGGAGAAAGCCTGAACTTTAACAACCATATTAATTCCTAGGTTTCTCAGAAGATGTCTCTACGGTAAATTTTGAAGTGTTCTGAACTATGCTTGTTGCGATTTGTATTTGTTTGCTCTGTAGTAAGAAGTGTGAACATTCTCATTTAGATGGCACAACGTAAGAACTACAATTGTGCACCCTAGTGCGAAGTGAAGGAACTTTTTTTTGAAGAAATTTGGTATTCATAAGTTTGTTCTTTGTTAAAATTCTTTCAGTCATTGTTTGGGTTGGCAGTATAACCCTTCTCTTTCCGCCAGTTTTGAATTTGACCAATGAGGAATTTCTGTAATTAATTTTCCACCAATAAGGTGTTTCTTCTTCATCTGGTGTATTAGTTTTTGCTGTTACCCAATAAATTTTGTGGGCGGGTTGTAATCATTCATGAAACGTCTCGAATTTTCCACGAGGGTATATAAACTGCTGATTTTTAGGTCTCGGGGCCACTTCAGTAACATCTCTCCTAGTGTGCTTATGTAGCAGGGGGCGGGAAGCGCCTCTTTCTTCGAGCAGCAGTTCATCCATAAGGTAATGGCCGTTTTATAACTTCATTTCTCGCTAGCTCAGCAGTTTAACCCTCGGGGCAGGTTCGAAAACTTTTCCCATGTAACCCATCTTTAAAATGTAATAGACACTTGGTAAAACTTCGGTTCTTTAACTATAAATTGGGATAGAGAGTGCTAACCCTCTCCAGCTCCCCCTCCTATTGTTTTGAGGTGACTTTATTTTCACAACCGTTTCTTCTTTTTTTAAATGTAATAAAGTCTTCTTATATAAGTCACCTCTTTAGTATGGGATTAGCCCTTGTGTATACGGCCTAGTGCCAAATAGGTAAAAGTGTATTAGGAGTGCAAGTTACGCCTCCAGTCAAGTTGGAATTTTGGGCCATGTAATTAACCTGTTTTTTTTTACTGAATAGGCCTTAGTAGGTTGGGTATCATTACCCCTGTTCTTGTGTGCCCGGAGGGCAGCTTGAAGGTGAAGTTTGGTGTGGCCTTTGAATAGGCTTGAACTTTGAGAGCGGGTTGCTCTTTCTTGAATTTGGTTTCTGTGTGCCTCGAGCAGGCTTAACTGGGTAATTGGGAGCTAGTGCTCCTTGGCATGATTGGGGTTTTCTGCCCCTTTGTTGAACCTTGTACATAGGTTGGGCTCATTGCTCAAGGATTGCGTGTCTGGGGGCTCGAAGCCCAAATCCATTAACAAATTGCAATTGTACATTCTTAATTTGTTGATATGCTACTGAGTACCTGTTATACTTGTTATTTCTTGATCTTGAAAAGAAAATATAACCTTTGTTAAATTTTAAATTAACTTTAATTTCGTAGTTGATACCTGTTCCACCGAGCACCTTCTTTCATCTCTACTGTTCCACAGATACCTCGGAACAATACTAATAATACCCTAAAAGGGAGTTCTTCAACATACCAGAATATCTCCTGACACTGAATTTCACATTGAATTACTCTTAAATGCCTGCCGACAGTGCTGGAATTCGAGTTTTAAACTTTATGCATAAAAGACAAGGAGATCTGTCAGAACGAGCCAAAGGAAATTTCGTTCGAAAACCTGAAATCATTCTAAAAGTCTTGGCTCGACCAGAGATTGGAGTAAGACCCTCTGTATAGTAACTGCTAGACTAAGGGACCATCCATATTTTCCAATCCTGTTACATACAGGGCATCAAAATTCAGTATTCCAACTTCTAGTGGTGACAGAAGAGGCTGAAACAAACGTGTTTTGATAAATAACCATGGGTCTGAAACGAATTATTGACTGGCAGAATCAGAAACTCTACCGTTAGGGTTTTAATTAATTATGACTGTCATTCTTTAAAACCACCCATATAACATATTCTGTTAAACATGCCATAACGTCGAAATGCAACGCCTGTGCTGCGACAAAACGCAGCATATTTTCGTTCGTTTAGAGCAGACCGGAAGAATTTATGAGACTCCAACTGAATCCGAGGAAAAACTCGTCGCTTCAGTGCTTGCATCTGCGTGCTCTTTACGCCACATGCCTGGGGTCTTTGAGCGTGTACGACAGGTAAAAATGGCACGTCGTTGCAGAGAGTGCATTGAAGCAGGAGGACGCACTTTTGTAGAATATTTTATCTTTTGGTAAAGGGTTACAATTACACTGATGCGAAATAATTTTATTTTCAACCACATCAGAACGTATTTCAAGTATTGACTTCCGATCTATTGTTATTTAACAAAAATGTCCGTTGTTGTCTCTTTTATTTAAATTGAATAGACCCTGTACCAGGACTGTTTGAATATCCATTGAACTCTTAAGATAACTGTGAGGTCTTAGATCCATAATTCATACTTTCGTCACAGCTATCTTGGCAAGTACGATATCCAAAAGTATTACCGGACGGTCTTGGGATCTCCCGGCGCTAGAAGCCATACGCCATTTCCATTTATCGGACGGACTGTACTTGGTCCACAGAATTCTTGCTTATGGAGCCAACTGTCCATTTTGCCATTCACTGCACAACCTGCTTCGACCCCTCTTTCCCTTAAGAGTGCCATAATTTGGTAGCAGTTCGGTGCGAGGGACGCGATATCCGATTGGTAGAGTTACTGGCTTTTTACCCCGGGTGGCCGTGGTTCGAATCCAGCCCCACTACATATGAAAAACCAAACCCCATCGCACTACAGCCCCTCAAGGGCCTTGGCCTACTAACCGACCGCTGCTCAGCCCAAAGGCCTGCAGATTACGAGTGTCGTGTGGTCAGCACGACGAATCCTCTCGGCCGTTATTCTTGGCTTTTTGGATCGGGGCCGCTATCTCACCGTCAGATAGCTACTCAATTCGAATCACGTAGGCTGAGTGGACCTCGAACCAGACCTCAGGTCCAGGTAAAAATCACTGACCTGGTCGGGAATCGAACCCGGGGCCTCCGGATAAGAGGCAGGCACGCTACCCCTACATCACGGGGCCGGCCCAGTACATATGGGATTTTGAAAATTAAATGTCACATCCTTATGGTTTGGTTTCAATGAAAAACTGATGGTCCCGTGGCTATGATCAGTCATGTAAAACCACAAACTTGATTGCTTAACACGAGTGAGAGGCTCGGACTATAGGTAAGGTGATAATATTATTATAGAATTATAGTTCACATCTCAAGCTTCCAAGCTGGTTGCATATGGCTCATTTTGAATATGGTCTGATATGACCATTACAGTGAACCACGCCACTGGAAAGCACTTCTTCAGTACTGTACCGACAACGTTTCCCCACATGGACTACGTTCACAGTAACATCCCTCCGTGGCCAATCGGTGTGAAGGGATGATCGTCGATCTAAAAAATAACTTTGTTATTGGTTTAACGTCGCACTTACACATTGAAGGTTTTCGGCGACGGAAGAATGGGAAAGAGAAGGTAGCGGCAGTGGCCTTAATTTCTTGGCGGAAAAATGTGAACCCACGGAAAAGCATCTTCAGGACTCCCGACGGAGGGATTCGAACACACTAGCTCCCGAATACAAGTTCACAGCTGCGCGCCCCTAACCACTCAGCCAACTCGCTCGGTTAAAAAACCACTTTAATATCACCTGTCTGTACTATCACCTGGAACGAGCATTTCATGGCGAAGGGGTGGATGGATTTTACTGCTGAACACTCTTTACATTTAGTTTCGGGGTCATAGTCACCATCACAATATGGTCTATTAAACTGATTACACCCTTCACAATAGCCAACAAATTCTACAAATACAAACTCATGTATCCATATGCTTCCAGCCAAGTGTGGCTACTCTTGCTATAGACTACTTCCCGCAGTCTGCTGTGACCTGTGACCGCTCGACAGTAACTGAACAGATTTCCGAGCGGATGGTTCTCATTTTATACCTATCGCATCTGTCTTCGACAGGTCGGCCATGTAGGTGGTTCAGGCAAATGGAGAAAAGAAATCCGATTCACGGCTGGAGTTATAGTATGAGTACAGCGGTCTATCTGTAACATGACAGGCTCCTTATTACGTAAACTATTAAACCTAAGAGTGAGAGTAGTCTAGGTGTGAAATACACTGCGGATTCTACTGAGTAGCTAAAATACATTCTTTCTTTTCTTTCTTTCTTTCTTTCTTTCTTTTTTCTTTCTTCCTTTCTTTATTAACCTGCTTACCCTCCAGGGTTGGTTTTTCCTCGGACTCAGCGAGGGATATCACCTCTACCGCCTCGAGGGCAGTGTCCTGGAGCGTGAGACATTGGGTCGGGGGATACAACTGGGGAGAATGACCAGTACCTCGCCCAGGCGGCCTCGTCTGCTATGCTAAACAGGGGCCTCGGTGGGGTATGGGAAGACTGGAAGGGATAGACAAGGAAGAGGGAAGGAAGCTAGGGGCTTTACGTCGCGCCGACACAGATAGGTCTTATGGCGACGATGGGATAGGAAAGGCCTGGGAGTTGGAAGGAAGCGGCCGTGGCCTTAATTAAGGTACAGCCCCAGCATTTGCCTGGTGTGAAAATGGGAAACCACGGAAAACCATTTTCAGGGCTGCCGATAGTGGGATTCGAACCTACTATCTCCCGGATGCAAGCTCACAGCCGCGCGCCTCTACGCGCTCGGCCAACTCGCCCGGTGGGGGGGAAGGAAGCGGCCGTGGCCTTAAATTAGGTACCATCCCGGCATTTTCCTGGAGGAGAAATGGGAAACCACGGAAAACCACTTCCAGGATGGCTGAGGTGGGAATGGATCCTACCTCTACTCAGTTGACCTCCCGAGGCTGAGTGAACAGCGTTCCAGCCCTCGTACCACTTTTCAAATTTCGTGGCAGAGCTGGGAATCGAACCCGGGCCTCCGGGGGTGGCAGCTAATCAAACTAACCACTACACCACAGAGATGGACTTAAATATATTCGTTCTGTTAATCGACGGGATTTCTTTCCATTGGAGAGCCTCAGTATAAGCAATAATATGGGTCTCAAAACCTTTAACATTCATGATTTAAAAAATAGAGAATATGGCTCGCGGAAAAGCAGCATGCATAAAATACAGTTTCACCCCTAACAATACTTGTTAAAATATCGTCTTCAATTCAATTATATTCCTGTGTAACGTCCTTACTTTTATGCGAGTACCGTTGCACAATTTTGGTGAATTTATATACCTCAAAAATTTTATCGGCACCCTTGCTTTTAATGCAATTTCAGGTTCTGGCAGGCGAGGTGACGATATTTGAATTAATGGCGTATGGCCTCCGGAGAGGCCTGGTGCAGTTCTTTTTCTAGTAGACGGCCAATTAGGCGACCTGGATGTCTGCGAAGATAAAGGCCCTTACATAGGATAATTTCTAATGTTGAATACGCCACACATACCCAGTCCCCGAGCCATTGGAATTAACCAATTAAGGTTAAAATCCCCGACGCAGCCGGGAATCGAACCCGGGACCCTCTGAACCGAAGACCAGTACGCTGACCATTCAGCCAACGAGTTGGACTGTGACGATATATATAGAATCGAGGAACTCAGCTGGATGATGAAATGCATCGTCGTAGTTCACGACCAAGTTAACTGTGGTATATTTTCTTTCTTCGCCGGGAATTCGCACTATGTTTTCTTCCCATTTATTTCCGCGACCTGTTCATATATTTGAGACCAAGTAGCTCGTTCACAAGTTCGCGTATTTCGAACATCACAGATATTAGGAATTTATTGAGAAACACTGTCAGCTGAGTTATCCTGCGTTTGAACAATTTTGCAGGCATGGAAATTTTATCACCAGAGCCTTGTAATGTTCCACTGCCATTTCTCAGTAGTGTACTATTAATTCCTCTTTTCCCTGGCTGACTAGTTGTACAGGCTTGCTGGTTGTGAGAAAAATCCCCTTAATGAACGGCCATAAGGAGGATTTCTGTGCACTTTGTGCACTCTGGCACTGACAATGTCTCTCGCATAATCAGCTCCTCCTAGCCAATCGGTACACGACAACTGACAGCCTGCTTTGGGACAGACAATACATTCAACTGTCGGGGCCACGAACCTTTCTAGTACAATACAAATGCATGAAGTATAGAAGATTGGAATTTACTGTATCTCCTCTTTTAGTTACAAAGGATTATTTGGCGAGAAATATATGAACAACGTTAGGACACAGGAACAACGTAAAAATCTAAACATTTCCATTATCATTCGTTGTAAAATCGATTTCTACAGCGCATAAGATGGGAAATTGTTTTTTCTACAACTTCTGTTATGTAACATGTATCGATAGACCCAGCATTAACGGATATATTTTGGTGACAAATATTTTGGACTGACCTTGCCATAAACTACCATTTTACCCATCTTGAATAAAGTTATTTAAAGCCTAGATTGTAGTGCCTTGTCCCTTAACCTTAAATACACAATCAGTTAAAACATTGCATTACCACTGTCTGTCAGTTAAGTATGTTGCTGTCTTGGCCTGCCCAATGCAGACGGGAAAGATTACCCTTAGGACGTTTGTAAACATACAACAGTACTTATCCCAACCCACAAGGAGAACGCCGCACTCACTTTTTACTTTTTTCAACTTTTTCTGATTTTTCTCATTCTTTACTTTTTTTCCCTTTTACTTTCTACTTAAGAACGACACACACTCCCAATCCCCAGCCAGTGGAAATAATCAATTAAGGATAAAATCCCCGACCTGGTCTGGAATCGAACCCGGGGCACTGTTAGCACGGTTAGTACTGTTAGCTACCGTCCTAGGAGGCCCGGATTGGATTCCCGGTACTGCCTGAAATGAGCTGCGACGAGGACACTAGTTTACTTATTATGTCAAGAAGGATGGTCAACAAGGGCAATTGCTCGATGTGTGGGCCTTAATCAAAGTAATGTGCTTCAAAACAGGAAGTGGTACAGGGAGACAGGAAGTGCTGCTGATGACTTGCCTCACACATACCGTCCAAGGGCTACGACTGCAGTCGATGACCGTCACCTTCGAATTTCAGCTCGGATGAATCCTTTATGCCACATGGACAGCTACAGCCGCGTTTCAACTAAAACTGTAATTATAATCTTATTGGTTTTTACGTCCCACTGAGTAATTTTACGGTTTTCGGAGACGCCGAGGTGCAGGAATTTTGTCCCGCAGGAGTTCTTTCACATGCCAGGAAATCTACTGACACGAGGCTGATGTACCTGAGCACCTTCAAATACCACCGGACTGAGCCAGGATGGAACGTGCCATGATGGACGTAGAAGGCCAGCGTTCTACCACACGAGATACTCAGCCCGGCAACTCAATTGTGAGCACACCTTCACCCTCGACGCCCTTGGTGAGACCTAGTTCTCAAGGCTAAGACGTCATGGGGCGCAATACAGATAGGCCCAACGTGAGGATGAATGATCTCTTCAGAATTGGCATAAAGTCCTTTTCACCGACAAGTGTCGCGTAAGTCTTGTTATTGACGATTGTCGGCAACGTGTTTGGGGGCAATCTGGTCAGGCGTCACGTCTGAGACACGCTATCCAGCACGTGTAGCAAGGTTTTGGAGTAGCACTGTGTAAGGCCACCGTACACTACTCCTACTCATGCAAGGCAATAAATATTACGGTTGTACGCTTTCTTTTTGCTATTTGCTTTATGTCGCACCGACACAGATAGGTGTTATGGCGACGATGGGACAGGAGAGGCCTAGGAATAGGAAGGAAGCGGCCGTGGCCTTAATTAAGGTACAACCCCAGCATTTGCCTGGTGTGAAAATGGGAAACCACGGAAAACCATCTCAGGGCTGCCGACAGTGGGATTATTATTATTATTATTATTATTATTATTATTATTATTATTATTATTATTAACAAATGCATTGCAGATGGGAAATATCCCTGTGGCATTGGTCACTTACAGTAAAGAAATAATAAAGTAAAGTTAACGTAATTACACAACAACAACAACAACAACAACAACAACAACAACAAACAAACAAACAAACAAACAAACAAACAAACAACAAGAGTACAACAAGCAAATCCATGGAAAGAAAATATAACAAGAATGACTACTAGTTTAACATTCTAAATCCAGCCTCATCATATACAAATTAATACACAACTTAAGTATTTCCGGAGCTTAGCACTACGGCTTACAATACTATAGGTTGACCTTAGAACTAGCTTAAAGTTATAACTGATAGTATAGTGACCGGGCGGTTAGGAGCGCACAGCAGTGATCTCACATCCGGGAGATAGTGGGTTCGAACCCCACTGTCGGCAGCCCTGAAGATGGTTTTCCGTGGTTTCCCATTTTCACACCAGGCAAATGCTGGGGCTGTACCTTAATTAAGGCCACGGCCGCTTCCTTCCCATTCATAGGCCTTTCCTGTCCCATCGTCGCCATAAGACCTGTCTGTGTCAGTGCGATGTAAAGCAGCTAGCAAAAAAAAAAAAAAAAAGTGAAGTTAAACAGCAATTACCCAACAATAACAACAACAACAACAACAACAACAACAACAACAACAACAACAACAAAAAGAGTTCGAACCCACTATCACCCGGATGCGAGCTCACAGTTGCGCGCCCCGAACCGCACGGCCAACTCGCCCGGTACGGCTGTGCGATACAGGGACGACATCCCCCCGATCCATAGTGACAACGTACCGCCAGCATTTTGGAGTATAATTTATTTTAATGGATGATAGATAATGCGCGCATCCCTCGTGCGGTTCTAGTTGATGATTTCTGCGTGATCACAATATCGCTCAACATGAGTGGCCAGCGTGTTCCCGGGCATGAACCCTATAGAACATGCCTGGGATAAATTAAAGAGGGCAGTTTACGGACGACACGACCCACCAACCACTATGTGAAATCTACGCCAAATCACCGTTGAGGTGTGTTCAATAAATAAATAAATAAATAAATAAATAAATAAATAAATAAATAAATAAATAAATAAATAAATCAATCAATCAATCAATCAATCAATCGCCAATGATTGCATTTAGTCAGTAGCCCTAGTAGCAGATTCGCTATATGTTATTTACTCAGTCTTTTCTTAAATAATTGCAGAGAATTTGGACCTTTATTGAACATCACCTTCAGTAAATTATTCCGATATGTAACTCCTATTCCTATAAACGAATTTTTGCCCCAATTCGTCCTCTTAAATTTCAACTTTATCTTCATATTGTGATCATTCCTACCTTTAAAAACACTACTCAAACTTATTCGTCTATTAAGTCAATCAACGCCATCTCTCCAATGACAGCTAGGAACATACCACTTAGTTGAGCAGCTCGTCTCCTTTCTTCCAAGTCTTCCCAGCCCAAAGTTTGCAACATTTTTGTTACGCTACTCTTTTGTCGAAAACCACCCAGAACAAATCGAGCTGCTTTTTCTTTGGATTTCTTCCAGTTCTCGAATCAGTAAACCTGGTGAGCGTCCCATACATTGAATGCAAACTCTAGTTGGTGTCTTACCAGAGACTTATACACTTTCTCCTTTACATTCTTACTAAAACCCCTAAATACCCTTATAAATAACCATCTGCAGAGATCTATACCCTTTAATTACTATCCCGTTTATGTGATTACCCCAATGAAGATCTTTCCTTATATTAACACCTAGGTACTTACAGTGATCCCCATCCCCTATTTCACCACATCAACACAGTAATTAAAATCGAGAGGACTTTTCCTATTAGTGAAACTCACAACCTGACTTTTAACCCCGTTGTCCATCTTACAACATTATCGAGATCTTTTGGAATTGCTCACAATCTTGTAACTTATTTGTTTCTCTATACAGTATAACATCATCCGCAAAAATCCTTACCTACGATTCCAGTTCTTTAGTTTTACCATTTATATACAAGAAAACATAAAAGTCCAACAAACTGCCTTGAGTCGCATTACTTGACACTCCTGACTGGTTTGATGCCTCTCAAATCCATAGCTCCTTAATTTTCACACGTGGCCGAGTAATCCTGCCCTCAGTCCAGAATTAAAATGCTAAGACGAACCTGGTAATGAAGCTACTGTATCTTGTGACACACATTTCGCACTGTTGAGTACTCTTAAATGCCCATTGGCTCAACTACTGAAACTTAATTTTGCAAGTTATGGTACAAGAGCAAGAGTCTAACGACGTGTAGTACCCACATTGCTTCTTCCATTTATCCCAATACTGATGAAACCAAATCCTGGAGCATCGCAGCCAACCGGCTGCCAGATACGAGGCAACGAGCTGTATATCATTCATCTCCTGCTCCCACCCTATGAATTCTGGGCAATTAGCTGCCAGGATGAGGCGTACTACACTTGTTACTTTTGTGCAAATATGTCGGAAAGGAGGCATGCAGGAAAATTAGTCAGGCGCGTTGTCCGTGGCAGCCTTAATCGACTTTCCCCCACCCCTTATCCCAAACTCAGCGGGTGGTCAACTCTTGGTCTTATGTAGATTTCTCTTTCATATTTCAGTTAAGTCCTTTGTCGGCGTGTCTCTGCAGAGGATTAGGTCGGGGTAATGCCTGCAAACAAGGTTGTTGCTTTACAGTTCTATATTCACACTACATGCCTTTGCTGGCAGGACCTAGTGTTTGCAGTGCACTATGTCTTCTGGTACAGGCTAGAGCAATTTTGTTACTTTCATAGATCTGTCTCTGTCTTATCCTTGGCTTTGACAATATGGAAGTGACTGAGGTATGAGCGATGCTAGTAATGCCATTCCATATGCAGCCGGTCCCTGCTATGAATGGTGTGAAAATGTTGCTCATAGGGTCAGACGGTGCATGCATTTCAGTGGGCTCGGCAGACTGATATGTAATAGCAACTCTGGCTCGGTGGGGAAAGCAACGGGAAACTACCTCACTCCTTATTTCCCTAGTACGCCTCTTCAGTGATGCCTAGGCCATCTATGACAGCTGATGGCAGAGCTGTTGAGGATCCAACCAGCCTTAGGGCTGAGGACTCAACATACATACATTCACACTACATCAGCACGATGCAGCGATTAAATATGGTCCCAGTTTCAGTATTGTTGGGGTTAGAAATATGTTCTTAGAAGTGCACTGCTACTGATACCTACAGTATAACGACAGTAATAATAAGTGCGAGAGCTCATTTCTTACAGGTCAACTGGATCACCACCATGGCGAGGCTATGTCCATTCTCGTCGACTTCAACGGTTTACTTCGCTGTTCATTAGTTATCCTTAAAAAAATTAAATTCATTTTCCCCTTTACTTCTAGGTTAATTAAACTTCGATAATAATAATAATAATAATAATAATAATAATAATAATAATAATAATAATAATAATAATGTTATTGGATTTAAGTCCGGCTCCTAGAATAGTTGATCAAAGTACAGTAGTGGCCTTCGGTTCATAGGACCTCAGATTCGATTTCTGGACAGCCGGAGATTTTAGCCGCGTTTGCTTAATTCCGCTAACTCTCTGGGTCTGGGTGATTGTGAATATGCTAATACATATCCCAATTTACATAAAACGAACCACACTCCCCACACCACAGCAGCACACAGAGTGAATACATTCCTCCATATAGGGTTTGCATCAGGAAGTACATCTGGCTGTAAAAATGGGCTTAAGCCACATAAGTGCCGACACCTGATAACTTGTGGGGGGGTAATCTAGAATAAAGGAAAATGTAATTGGTTTTACGTTACACTAATTACTGATTTTTTTTTTTCCCTGCAGGCGGTCTTTTTCATGCCTGTAAATATACCAACATGGGTCTGGCGTATTTAAACAGTCGGCAGATCCCCGATCGAACCCGCTTGTTTGAGCTCAGAAAGCCCTCCAGTCACTTATCCCGGCAGGAATTAAAAATCACATCTATGTCGTTCCTGCTCCACGTACAACTGAAGGTCCCATGGT
Source organism: Anabrus simplex (assembly GCF_040414725.1). Classification (NCBI taxonomy): domain Eukaryota; kingdom Metazoa; phylum Arthropoda; class Insecta; order Orthoptera; family Tettigoniidae; genus Anabrus; species Anabrus simplex. The sequence continues at coordinate 429,552,998 of NC_090266.1, read as the reverse complement.
TATGATCACGATGTCATTGGTCACGTAAAATTACAAGTTTGATGTCTGTTTAACGTCCCTTCGAATCTCTTCTTCTTGCCATATATCTAAACTTATTGGGATCGGTACTCGATGAGGCTTTGGCCCAGTTTACGGCCAGATTCCCTTTCTGGTGCCAAGCTTACGTTGCAACATAAAATAACATAGCCAAGAATGTTTAGTGAATAATCCAGTTAAATAATTGTGTAGGCCTAATAATATGAGGGGTTAGGCTGCCTGTGTGTCACATTATTATTATTATTATTATTATTATTATTATTATTATTATTATTATTATTAAACAATTAGCTTTATGTCACACCGACACTGATAGGTCTTATGGCGACGATTGGATAGGTAAGACCTAGGAGTGGGAAGAAAGCGACCGTTGATTTAATTAAGGCACAGCCGCAGCATTTGCCTGGTGTGAAAATGGAAAACCACGGAAAACCATCTTTAGGGTTTCCTACAGTGAGGTTCGAACCCACTATATCCCGGATGAAAGCTCACAGCTGCAAGCCCCTAACCGCACGGCTAACTCGCCCGGTCTAATTATTATTATTATTATTATTATTATTATTATTATTATTATTATTATTATTATTAGAAAACGGCCGTAGCCGTGTTGAAACACCGGATCCCGTGAGATCTCCGAAGTTAAGCAACATTGGGCGTGGTCAGGAGTTGGATGGGTTGCCACGCGCTGTTGGTGGGGGGTAAGGGAATGGAGGGGCGGAAAGGAACTGGCCACCCTACCGCACGTAAACTCCGGCTCAGGAACACCTCTGCAGAGGTTCGGACCTGCCTTACGGCAGAATAACCCTTACCTTATTATTATTATTATTATTATTATTATTATTATTATTATTATTATTATGTTACAATTAGCTATATTTTTCTGGTATAACAGCTATGCATCAACAGAAAATGAACGGTTTTCCTTTCGTTTTAACCCAGAAATGGCTATTTTCTAACCTTAAATTTCCTTTCCAAATACCAGCGCACACCAAAAGCAACTTCATCCATTCGACCTCCATGGCTTTCGGTGAACGTGTCAGTCCAGCCAGGAGATACAAAATGAACGTTTAGAAAAAAAGCTTTTGTACTGTACTGTATTAGCTCTAAAACTCATATTGCCTCAGAACAGTGTTACTAATTAAAGGTTTAAACTGACCTCATGTTTTTTTAACATATGCATAGGACACCCACTATGAGGCTCCTAGCAGGCAAGCAACGTGCCAATAGTACTTATTAAGAGAAGCAGGAAGTGTCCAGAGCAGAACTTATAATACTATCTCTATTCCAAATACTCACCATTCCCAAAGAAGAATGGGCTTTTCTATGTCAGAAGAAAGCACATGGAGTATAAGACATAAAGAAATACTACGGAATAATACGGGATATTTTAGATAATTTGGCAACTTACATGAGATGGGCCTTAAGTCGTATCTTAGTGGTTAATGACACTACGCTACACTTAAGCCTGGGTGTATAACGAAGACTTCATTGCCACCTGATATTCAGGTCCTAGTAGGCTCTACTGACTTTGGCCAAACTACACGATTTGTAGAATACTCCCACATGGCAAATTCTGGAATGTTAGTTAGGCATATTTCGTATCCCGAGACGTATATTTCAGTCCTATGACATAATCAGGATATACAGACAGGTCGAATCGTAAGACAGTTCACTGAACGTTGCGTACAGTTTTATTATTATAAATCCAATAAATATAAAAGATTTGTTCAAATTATCTGCCATTGTCAAACATAAATACATGATCACTATTAAGAGAAAGTGAAATTGTGCAGGCTCTACATTTCCCTCGAAATTTTGCAAGCGCTATAGTATTATGAAAAAGGACCAATTTTCAGAGAGACAGCTGCTCATAGGACCTTGCAGGTATGACCTCGAGGTCTCAAAAATGGTATGGAACGCCGATTCTGAGTTGTTATTCTCTTCTGCTAGCCTGGTACAACGGAACTTCGCACTCTTTACCTATGGATGTGATAGCGAGAACATCTTATTACTCAACATAGAAAACCTGTTTTTCATACGCACTCCAAGGCAATTGGAAGTGTTCTCGGTATCACATCCATAGGTATAGAGTGTGAAGTTCCGTTGTACCAGACTAGCAAAAGAAGGTAACAACTCAAAATCGGCGTTCCATACCATTATTCAGATCTCCAGGTCATACCTGCAAGGTCCCATGAGCAGCTGTCTTTCTGAAATTTGGTTACTTTTTCATAATACTATGGCGCTTGCAAAATTTCGAGGGAAGTTTCTAGCCTACACAATTTTACTTTCTCTTAATAATCATCTTGTGTTCATGTTTGATAATGACATAATTTGGACAAACGTATACCTCAGATTTTGCGCAACCATTTTCCGCTAGGGACTGGCATTTTGAAGAAGCCTCCGTGGCTCAGACGGCAGTGCGTCGGCCTCTCACCGCTGGATACCGTGGTTCAAATCCCGATCACTCCATGTGAGATTTGTGCTGGACAAAGCGGAGGTGGGACAGGTTTTTCTCCGGGTACTCCGGTTTTCCCTGTCATCTCTCATTCCAGCAACATTCTCCATTATCATTTCCTACCATTTATCACTCATTTATAAATCACCTTGGGAGTGGCGACCCCATTGTAATAACAGCCTATATATGTTTCATTCATTACATCCCTGACCCGGTCAGTGACTGGAAAACAGGTTGGTTTTCATTTTCACTGGCATTTTGAGGGGAATATCTTAAATGTCGCTATTCACAAATTACGATCTGCCTGGAGAAATTAATCTTGTAACTAATAGTTAATACGATTATTAGCCGCAAACATTCGTGACCTTATTTCTATAACAACGACCGTTGATCGCTGCGTACGATCTATTCTTCTTCTTTATCTGTTTACCCTCTAGGGTCGGTTCTTCCCTCGGACTCAGCGAGGGATCCCACCTCTACCGCCTCAAGGGCAGTATTCTGGAGCTTCAGACTCTGGGTCGGGGGATACAACTGGGAAGGCTGACCAGTACCTCGCCCAGGCGGCCTCACCTGCTATGCTGAACAGGGACCTTGCGGGGGATGGAAAGATTGGAAGGGATAGACAAGGGAGAGGGAAGGAAGCGGCCGTGGCCTTAAGTTAGGTACCATCCTGGCATTTGCCTGGAGGAGAAGTGGGAAACCACGGAAAACCACTTCCAGGATGGCTGAGATGGGAATCGAACCCATCTCTACTCAGTTGACCTCCCGAGGCTGAGTGGACCCCGTTCGAGCCCTCGTACCACTTTTTAAATTTGGTGGCAGAGCCGGGAATCCTACCCGGGCCTCCGGGGGTCGGAGCTAATCACACTAACCACTACACCACAGAGGCGGACACGAGCTATTAGTCCCTGTATAATTGAGTAACAAACGGGTGCCCACCGCTCTGCCCTGGCTCTACACCTCTGCATTCGAGAGACGGAGAGGGGAACGTCACCACCTTCGGCTGTCCTGAGAATGGTTTTCCATGGTTTTCCATTCTCCTGCACTAAGGTGAATTCCGGAACAGATCCCTTTATAGGCCACGACAATTTTCCCCCTTAACCTTCTCCGCATCACCTGTAACGTAACAAATATCCTGGCTTGAGAGGGGGGGGGGGCGTCACAATCTGAGAGGTCCGCCGTATCTTTCCAGGGTACGGAATTCATTAGAGTAACAAGGTGAGAAAAAATCTTGATATAGTGTTTTGGGGCATGTTATAGAGCGTGCTAATCCTCTTCGGGCGATGCTGACTAATAGCCGCGAAGTTTTGATCAAATAAATTAAGAATTAGAAGGAAGCAATGTGGCGTGGTATTGCTTGCCAACTCCGAGAAGTGTGCGTGGATTCACGGATATTCATCCGACCCGTCCGGTCTACTCAATGATTTAGCTGCTTTACTTAAAGTAGAACATGGGAGGCCGAGACACAAAACGATCCGTTCAACTTTCTTTGAAGGTATTCCTCGAAAGTTAGCTCCCTTTGGAGTCTGTCGTGCAACATTAACCAATGCAGAGGAATTCAGATTGCTCTTCCAGATACACGTTTCGAATTCATTAGTAATTTACGGATAATGGCCGATGAAGATTTGTTAATACAATACAAACTTCATTCAGTTAGATGCGTCTACCTATCACGGTAGCGATTTTGTTTCGTAATCGAAATATTTTGCCTTAGGTTGTCTGGATTTTAATTTTTCGTTTGCTTGTTAATAATGCATTGCTTTTTCCCTGAATGTATTTTGTTGACTTCGGCATATGCTTTTGTTATTCGAAAAAAATACTGTTATATTTTCTCACTGTTTGAAGTAGGTCGCTGCTTCTTGCAATTAAAAGCAATAAAAACTAGAAATTAACTGATAGGATCCAACAGAGCAGAGCCGATTGTATGGGTTTGTTAAGGTAATAACCCCACGAGATCTCTGCTTGCTCATACAAGGACAATTCGCAAATTTTTAAGACCGTAGGACTGGGTGTCTGAGATATTTGAGCCTAAGGGGGTACCTTATTTCCTTCTCAGTCGGATGGTATTTGAAATCATGCATACTCAAATCCGCAAGCCACCATCGGTATAAATTACCGTACCGTAAAAGAACTCCTTTGGGATAATTTCCATCTCATCAACGCCTCCTAAAACCTTAAAGGTAATTAGTGGAAGAGAAAACAATAACATTATTATTATTATTATTATTATTATTATTATTATTATTATTATTAATCCTGCGGGATTTATTTTACTTGCTAGTAACTGTACCGACACGAGGCTGACGTATATGAGCACCTTAAAATACCACCGGACTGAGCCAGGATGAACCTGCCAAGTTAGGTTCAGAAGGCCAGCACCTTGACCGTCTGAGCCACTCACATCGGCATATTATTATTATTATTATTATTATTATTATTATTATTATTATTATTATTATTACAATGGGCTTTACGTAGCACCAACGCAGATAGGTCTTATGGCGACGATGCGATAGGAAAGAGCTAGGAGTGGGGAGGATGCGACCGTGGCATTAATTAAGGTACAGCCCCAGCATTTGCCTTGTGTGGAAACGGGAAAGCACGGAAAATCGTCTTCAGGGCTGTCGACAGTGGGATTCAAACCCACTATCTCCTGGATGCAAGCTCATAGCTGCGCGACCCTAACCGCACGGCCAACTCACCCGGTATTATTATTATTATTATTATTATTATTATTATTATTATTATTATTATTATTATTATTATTATTATTATTATTATTTTATACTGTAATGCCTTTCAGTGTTCAGTCTGCAAATTTATGCAAATTTACTACTACCGGGCGTTGTGAAAATTTTCAAAATACTTGTTCCACCTGTCAGTGATTCGCTTGGATCTATCATGAGTTGACATGATTTACCCAAAACACTATTCATTCCCTTTCTCCCTCCCTTCTACGAATGTTTATTACTGTCCAGAAAGGTTTCGCTGTCGCTTGACCTAGCCTGTCCAGGTTATTGCCGACATCTTCCAAAGACTTCTTCTTGGATTCAACAGTTATTTTTTCGCTCTTCTTTTATCTACGTACAGTCTTTGTTTAGAGCCATTTCTGATACGCCTTATTTTTGTGGTTAACTAGTTCACTTCATCATTCCACCAAGATGTTCGCTTTTTCCCATTTTTCACACAGTTGTTTCTACTAGAGTGTGCTTGTATGCCACCCATTATCATTCTATATCCTGAACTTGCTTATTATCTATTGTTTGCTTGTTTGCAAATTTTCACTACTCACATACACGTACTACTGCGTAATATACTCGTCCTGGAGATACTCTTCCCTTATTAGTCTGGAGACATACAGTATTTCACTTTTTTATCCTGAACATGGAGATCGTTCACTACAGGTCAGATAGTTGTCTTTGTCTTAGAAAAATCCCCGGAATAACCGCACATTACTAACAGATTTCCTGAATTCAAAGTCGGTTATGATATAGTCTTTTATGGATCTGGTGCCGTACCCTCACTTGTGTAACGATGAAAAGCCTTATGGTTGAATAATGTGTTCGTAACCGCTAGTCCCATACTAGCAGAGAAGTCCAGTAAACACTTCCCATTCCTATTAGCTTCCATATCTTCCGCACGTTTACCCATCACTTTCAGTTCAATTTCTGACTATCGCATTGAAATGAAATGTCGTATGGCTTTTAGTGCCGGGATATCCCAGGACGGGTTCGGCTCGCCAGGTGCAGGTCTTTCTATTTGACGCATGTAGGCGACCAGCGCGTCGTGATGAGGATGAAATGATGATGAAGACAACACATACACCCAGCCCCCGTGCCAATGGAATTAACCAATTAAGGTTAAAATCCCCGACCCGGCCGGGAATCGAGCCCAGGCCCCTCTGAACCGAAGGCCAGTACGCTGACCGTTCTGCCAATGAGTCGGACACTATCGCATTGAAATCACATGTTAGCACAATCCTATCCTCACTGTTGACCCTGACTATGACGCCACTCAGCGCGTTATAAAATATATAAACTTCATCATCTTCACCCTCACATGGTGACAATTCTTGTCCTAATTGCTCCAACTGCTAAATTTACCCATATCGTTCGCTCGTTTACGTGCCTAACAGAAACTACGTTGTGTGCAGTACTATTTCTGATGGACAGTACGACACCGCACTCTGCATTTCCCTTTTAACAACCCATATCGTTCGCTCGTTTACGTGCCTAACAGAAACTACGTTGTGTGCAGTACTATTTCTGATGGACAGTACGACACCGCACTCTGCATTTCCCTTTTAACAACCCATATCGTTCGCTCGTTTACGTGCCTAACAGAAACTACGTTGTGTGCAGTACTATTTCTGATGAACAGTACGACACCGCACTCTGCATTTCCCTTTTAACACTCATCAAGAACACTTCATGATCTACTATCTCTTCCTCGTTGTCTCCCCTTACCTGAATATCATTACTGCTAACACATCAACATGCATCCTCTTTGCTAATTCAGCCATTTCTACTTTCTTTCTTGTATAAGCTCCATTAATATCGATAGCTCCCCATCGAATTCTATTCCGTTTGCCAAGTTGTTTCCAAGGAGTCCCTCGCCTGCCAAATGGAAGTGGGACTCCATAACTCTCATGGGTCCGAACTTTGCTTAAAACGTTCTGAGGTGAGTGAATTCTGTGAGGCAGGATGCTAACCTGCTTACACATAGTCCCAGTGAGAATCTCTGATCTAACAGGCTAGGGACTAGCGGTGTATTGTATAGTCCTAGCCGGCTGAGCACAAGGAGGGCCGTAACTGAGAATAAGTCCGAGATGCTCACACCCAGTGGGGTCTCTTCCCGCATCGCGCTCACTTGTTTCTCTCCCTGGCTGCCTTCTGCGTGACGTCATGTGATATGAGACAGCGCTCGCCCGTCCTGCTGACACGTATTACCACTACAGTCTAAAATGGTCATAACTTCTGGACCATTCATGCAAATAATGTCCTGACAAGATTATTGTAATCCTTATAAAATACTGGAGGAGGTCAAACAATTTATTTTGATGAGGAACTCGAGAATCTGTCTGTCTGTTAGGTCATCAGCCCAGAGGCTGGTTGGATCCTCAAATAGCACCACCGAAGGTTATCCGGTTATAAGGAAACCGTAAAAACCAATGGCAGCACCAAAATGAGGCTTACTAGGCAAGACGAGGAGTTAGGTAGTTTGCCATTGCTTTCCTCACTGGGTCAGAAAGTGCTATTGCAGCACGACTGACCCTATGAGCAACACCGTTCGTAACACTCATGCACTAGTCGTGCTCTGAATGTCATTACTCAGCACCTCCCATACCCCAGCAGCTTCCATATTGTCACAGCCATGGATGAGACTGGGACTTCGGTGGAAGCTACACTTTACTCTGGCCTGTGCCAAGAGATGGATACAAAAGTACTGTATCCATCAAGAAATGGCAGCAGGCCTATACTCGAGAATAATATAGAAATATTTATTTAATTTTAAGGAGTTATATTTTTTACCGCAGACTATATAATATCGCTTCTAGAGGGCAGCCGGTTGGAAATAGGTATGTGCCATCGCGGACTTTTCTTTGTAGAGGTTTCTATGCTCTACAATTCGTACGCTTACACTTGGGGTCTATCGTTGATGGTTCACGCAGCGTAAGCCGACCGACCGATATTTTTGTCTCTTTCTACGTATTTACTGTATATCGGATCACGGATACATAATAATTTTATAGTGGTTCACTACGAGAACAGTGTTCGTGTTGTCAGTATCTGAAGTAGAACCACTGTACTGATTAAAATGCAGTCAACATATTATGGAAATGTGTGTGGCGCTATAAATTGTCGGCACGTAAAAGAAATCCCGTGGGACAAAATTACGGCACCTCTAGTCTCAGAAAACCGTAAATGTTGTTGGTGAGACGTAACACAAATAATATTATTATTATTTTGCATATTATAAAGACAATAACGACAACAACCATCATAGCCAGATAGTTTGCTACTGTGATGGCATAACAATACTTCCTCGTCAGCAATGCTTGGTTATTGAAACACTTTGTAATAAACTCTTGAATATCTCCATTATTACAGCTCGTACAGTAAAAAGGTGTCAGATATAAATGGCTGAATGAAAATCATATTTTCTATAATTATTGTTATGTGCTAATAGCCGGGCTGAGTAGCAACTCAAATGGTAGAGCGCTGGCCTTCTTAGCCCAACTTGGCAGGTTCGATCCTGTCTCAGACCGGTGGTGAAGGTGCTCAAATACATAGTTAGTGGGACGTAAAATCCAATAACGTTAACATTATTATGTGCTAATAACTTATATTTCTGAATATATTTCGAAGCTCGTGAAATAATACAGTATCCGTGATCCGATATACAGTAAATACGAAGAAAGAGACAAAAATGTGCGGGAGGAGACCTGTTACTCGATCTCGGTTATTTCAAAAGGGGCCCTCACACATCCCAGTCATGAGTGGTTAAAACACATAGCCCAGTTCGAAATTTCATTTGGTGTGTTTCACGGTAAGTCTGTATCCAGATGCAAAAACGTAATGAAAACTCTTATTCCTATTATTAAGTCGAAATTTCCAGTATTCCATGACAAAATAATTTTTCTCTACGTAAGGACCAGGACATTTATTAGGATATGGCATTTTAATGCAAAGAGTAAGGAGCTAGCACTGAGAAAATATGCCAATAAAGAGGCTAAGCTTTGGGCTGGTTCATCAAGTAATTAAGTCTCCTAACACATACGTTTCAATAATTTAATATAATTCCATAAATATGTCGATATGATGTATATTTTCCTATGCCATTTGACATAAATATTTACTTCATCAGGAAATTAATTAATTATTTTGAGTTGCATGGCAATATTTTATTTCTTATCATAATATATGTCATGTATTTGATAATTGTTGTTCTGACTGTTCAGCATGTGACGAAATTTAACGCATTTTCACGTTTTAAAATCTATTGGAAGTGCCGTTACTTACCGAATCGGACCTTACCAGACTATTATTTGATGGAAGATTGAGAAGATGTTTCACAGGCACGAGAACTCACAGGCTTGCTGTACTGCGACTGTGTACCTTACTAGCTATCGTTCATATCGCGTGACGTCATAGCGCTCCAGCCAATGGAAGCTTCAACCGCCGGAGTAGCCTACCTTTTATTCTAGTTACCTTGGCTCACACCCATTCCGTAGTAACTGGTATCCCGACTCTCAGGACCACTTACTAGGCCACTCAGCCGTTCCCGATGGTTCAAGAACTAGGACGTGACTACAGTAACCCGCACCTGGAACCATTATTATTATTATTATTATTATTATTATTATTATTATTATTATTATTATTATTATTATTATTATTTTATTCAATAATAATATAATAATATCCGTGCCGAATTTCAGCAAAATGCTCTTGCACCGCAAATTCTTATATGTGATTCCGGTGTTTTACTTATAACATTTATGGATATAATAAAACATAAAGGTCGAAAAATACCGCCTTGTGGAACGCCCGTTTTTGTCATTACGGACGTCAGGGTCCCGGAATTTTGTCCCTCACTAGGTTTCCTTTTATGTGTCTGTAAATCTACCGACACTAATCGGGTTTATTGAAGCGCCTTCAAATACTACCGGACTGAGCCAGGAATGAACCCGTCAACTTGAACTCGTAAGTCCAGAGCTTTACCGTCGTAGTCAGCTAACCGAGATTTGTGAGGGAGGCCTAAGGGTATTTTATATTTCGTCCATTCATTGCGCATCCTGTTCAGTGAAGATGTGTTTAAAATATACTTAGTCATGCAAGGTATTTCTTTTACTGTTTCATTGCCAGACCTACATATCCAAAAGTTTTTTGTTTGATCATCGCGTGCGTTTCTGTGGCCTTGTTGCTCTCCTACTGTCACCAGCTCATTATGCACATGTCAGTGAGCGGAGGCGTGGTCATGAACGAATCCAAAGGCCTTAGGATTCGTCACACATTCGCAAGAAATTGTCTCAGTGGTTGGCGCCGTATATAATTTACAGTAATCCAGCTGGCGCCATGAATATTTCCTTTGCGTTCACGAACATTGCCTAAAAACATGATGGCTGATATGAACTCCCATTCACAATGAATCCGGTATATTAAAACATTATTCTGCACTAAATCACACGGTTTAAATCATGCATGAGCTCAAAAGGGCTACCGCCTGGCGCTGCATGCGAGAATGGCCCATTCCTTCTTGTGAATGTGTTCGCCAGTAATTTAATGCTAATCTGTAATTTATACACGGAAAGGCCTGTTTGCGAATACTATAGAAAGTAAATTGTACCCCCGTTATTTAAACATTGTTACTGGGGATAATAGTTACTGCTTGCTCTTTGAAGTCTCTATTTGGTAATAAACACGCTGTTTAGTATCATCCTATACATATTAATGAAGGAAACTTGGTATAATGTATTCGATTCTCCGTTTTGCCAACATGTTATTTTGGACACTAGGAGGCGTACGACCTGTGTGAACTGACCTATGGCCTGTTCAGGAACACCTATTCTGGGCAAAATTCCAACCACATTCTATTGTCTAAAAACTGGACTAATAGCTGATGTAGGGACGTAAAACACAATCAGTCAATGAATGAATGAATGAATGAATGAATGAATCAATCAATCAATCAATCAATCAATCAATCAATCAATCAGTCAATCAATCAATCACCACTGATCTGCATTTAGGGCTGTCACCCAGGTGGCAGATTCCCTGTCTGTTGTTCACCTCGTGTTTTCTTAATTAGTTTCAAGGAACTTGGACATTTATCGAACATCTCTCTTGATAACTTTTATACAGGAATAATCCACAGCCTGTTTAAAGTTATTCGACTGGATCAGGAATGAAATTAATGAAGCCCCATCTAGCGGCGAGGATAGGAAATGTGCCGGCTGCCGAAGCCTGTCGTACTCCTCTGGCGCAATGATTGATGAAATGAAATGATATTGGAGAGTGTTGCTGGAATGAAAGATGACAGGGGAAAACCGGAGTACTCGGAGAAAAACCTGTTCTGTCTCCGCTTTGTCCAGCACAAATCTCACATGGAGTGACCGGGATTTGAACCACGGTATCCAGCGGTGAGAGGCCGGCGCGCTGCAGCCTGAACCACGGAGGCTTTATTTGATAACAGTCCCTAATTCCTATTCCAAAAATGAATATTTGCCCCAGTATGTCTCATATAATACCAAATGTATCATCCATCATATTCTGATCGTTCCCACTTTTACAAACCCCATTCAAGATCATTCTTCAAAACTAGCGTCCTGGTTGAGGAGGACTTTCGCTTAGTAAAAGACAGATACATATAAACTCGTATTATCTGCCACCTCTCTGAAATGTAAGAACAACCATTAACACTAAATACACGAATGAGGGGAATAAAGACATGGTCATTGTCTCTTACGTTTATAATAAGATTAAACACTCCATTACAAACGTTATGTGGAATAACGAATAACTACGTGAATAAATTTTACTTTCCTTCCACTCGGCCACTAGTTTCCATATGGACATGCATAGATACAACTACTCGTTATATTTAGCAGAGTTATCTGTACATTTTCAAGAAGTTATGATCTCTATTCCACTGAAGCTCAAATTGTAGGATTACGGCAAGTTATAGCAGATATCTTGGATTCAGGAGGTCAAATGGGCTGTATCGCGATTGACCTGTCTAAGGCATTTGATAGAGTGGATCATGGGAGACTACTGGCAAAATTGACTGCAGTTGGACTAGACAAACGAGTGACTGAATGGGTTGCTATATTTCTAGAAAATAGATCTGAGAGAGTTAGAGTAGGCGAAGCTTTATCTGACCCTGTAATAATTAAGAGGGGATTTCCTCAAGGCAGTATTATTTAACCTTTATGTTTACTTATATATAACTGATATGAGTAAAGAGGTGGAATCAGAGATAAGGCTTTCTGCGGATAATGTTATTCTGTATAGAGTAATAAATAAGTTATGAGATTGAAAGTAACTGCTAAATGACCTCGATAATGTTGTGAGATGGACAGTAGCCAATGGTATGATGATAAACTGGGTTAAAAGTCAGGTTGTGAGTTTCACAAATAGGAAAAGTCCTCGCAGTTTTAATTACTGCGTGATGGGGGTGAAAGTTCCTCTTAGGGAACACTGTAAGTACCTAGGTGTTAATATAAGGAAAGATCTTCATTGGGGTAATCACATAAATGGGATTGTAAATAAAGGGTACAGATCCATGCACGTGGTTATGAGGGTATTTAGGGATTGTAGTAAGGATGTAAAAGAAAGGGCATGTAAGTCGCTGGTAAGACCCCAGCTAGAGTATGGATCCAGTGTATGGGACCCTCACGAGGATTACTTGATTCAAGAAGTGGAAAAAATTCAAAGAAAAGCAGCTCGATTTGTTCTGGGTGATTTTCGACAAAATAGTAGCGTTACAAAAATATTGCAAAGTTTGGGCTGGGAAGACATTGGAGAAAGGAAGTGAGCTGCTCGACTAAGTGGTATGTTCCTAGCTGTCAGTGGAGAGATGGCGTGGAATGACATTAGTAGACGAATAAATTTGAGTGGTGTCTTTAAAAGTAGGATAGATCACAATATGGAGATACCGAGCTTGGTAGCTGCAGTCGCTTAAGTGCGGCCAGTATGCAGTATTCGGGAGATAGTAGGTTCGAACCCCACTGTCGGCAGCCCTGAAAATGGTTTTCCGTGTTTTCCCATTTTCACACCAGGCAAATGCTGGAGCTGTACCTTAATTAAGGCCACGGCTGCATCCTTCCCACTCCCAGCCCTTCCCTGTCCCATCGTCGCCATAAGACCTATCTGTGTCGGCGCGACGTAAAGCAACTAGCAAAAAAAGTATGAAGATAAAGCTGGAATTCAAGAGGACAAAGAGGGGAAAGTATTCGTTTATAGCAAGGGGAGTTAGGATTGGAAGAACTTACCAAGGGAGATATTCAATAATTTTCCAGTTTCTTTGAAAACGTTTAAGAAAAGTTTAGAAAAGCAACAGATAGGGAACCTGCCACCTGCGCGTCTGCCCTAAATGCAGATTAGTAGTGATTGTGTTTTAGTTGTCTTGTTGAGTTATTAATTTGGTGAAGTAAAATTCGTATCCTCGTCCCGAGGAGGTGCAGCTCTTTTCAGGAATATTCCCACTGGAGATGAGCTGCATCTATCACTCTAACCACATAGCAGCCCTTCCGCCATTCCTAAAACTTTGGCAGTATCATGAATCGAACCCAGGCCTCTGAGGATGACGACCAGTAATGTTAACCGTTAGGCTACGGAGGTAGAAATTAATTTGGTGAAGATGTACCAGCATCATCATCATCATCTTCAAGGAATAGAATAATTTGCTTTCGTTTAACAATGTGGGACTAAGTTCGTTACACACGCCTCTCACTGCTTGATAGCAATGTTTTAATATGTGTGGTTGAATACTGTGTTGTAGTACCTTCGTGTGAGAATTCTCTTCACATAAGGGCGTGTTGTGATCTCCAAACTTCCCTGAATTCTGGTTATCATGACAGCAATGGATGGCACAGTGATTCTGAAATTGGTAATAATTGCTCCTCTGTGTGTAGGATTTCCTTTCTGCTCCAAGCTGCTCTTCGTGACAATTACTTCTTGAATGCCTTCATTTGTGTACATTGCGACACTGTGAAACACGATATGACTTCCTGTCAGTTGACATCATTCGCCTTTAGGTCCACGTTTCCTTTAGTTATTCATAAACAAAAAGATATTGCATTATTAGCATAATTACTTTTAAATTTTCAGGAAGTGATGATTTTGATAGGCATCTCCATGTTGTAGATGTACTGTGCACTTCCTGGCAAACAAACTAGCGGACACTTGTACGAAAGAAATACCGTCATACTTAGAACTGTATACCACATCCCGAAGAACAGAATAGAATAGAATAGAATTTTATTCAGTCATTTAGTATGTTACATACATTAGACATTGTCAAAAAATAAAATCATAATACACAGTACATAACACAAAGTAATAATAAGTTGTAATTTCAATATAAACAGTTTAAAAAATTAGGGGAACTTGTTTTGTAACGTCTGGTATGTGAACGTTAATTTGGTAGATGGGGTTTCAATGGTCGTACAGTATACACTGAGACCTTAGCTACCCTGCATATGTCAAATCGAAGTTATACTCCATCTTTCGTCGTAGCCATACATTGAACTGTCAGGTGACCCCTCAAAACAAAGTGAATAGCGGTGCGTCCGTGTGTCATTGTGAGGCTACTGCGGTCATTTGAGCAGGTTGTACGTAAACCAGCAAATCCCAGGAGACATCTTAATGAGGTTCAAGTCGCAAGGGCTGTCTCTTTAATTCCAGACAGGATGGACTTTCCGTCGTGTTGCTATGGATCTCAATGTCTCTCCGTCAGTTATTCAACGCTTGTGGAATCGCAACAGTGAGACAGGCCAGTTCACAAGGAGGGTTGGACAAGGTCGTAGACGCATGACCGATATCTGACCATCTGTGCGTTGCGGCGTCGTTCAGCAACTGCCAGAGAACTACAATAAGACCTCAGGAGGCTCATTGGAGTCACGATGTCTGACCAGATAGTAAGAAACAGGTTAATATAAGTGTCCTTACGACCCATACATCCTGTTCCAGTGCCCCATTTAACGCAGCAACATCGCGCAGCTCGCCTTCTGTTTTCCCGTACCCACGTCAACTGGCAACTTCGCCAATGGATACCTGTGTTGTTCACAGACGAGTCCACATTTCCCGTGACACAGCGTGATGGACGTCAACGTGTATGGAGACGCCGTGGTGAGCAGTATATGCCAAACGTTGTCCAGGAAGGCGACCGATTCGGACAAGGTTCTGTGATGGTGTGGGGTTGCATCAGTATTGATGGCCGTACGGATCTTGTCGTCGACCGTGATAATCTTACCACTGCGGGGTATATCGAGCAGATACTGCTACAGCATGTGCTGATTGCTGCATACGGTGTTGGCCCTGAATTCATGCTCATGCACGACAATGCCAGGGCTCATGTAGCGTGCATCACCAGAGCTATCTTGCAAGAACTGGACATTCAAGAGATGGAATGGCCAGCAGTGAATCGCGACCTTAATCCCAACGAGCATGTGTGGGATAGGCTTGGCAGAAGTGTTCATATTCGTCCTGTTCCACCACAGACTTTCCCAGACCTCGAGCAGGCTCTCATTGAAGAATGGGACCTGACACCGCAACGTGACCTCCGTCGACTTATACGGAGCATGCCATGTAGGTTCCAAGCTGTGATAAATGTTCATGGAGGACACACACCATACTGAAGCTCTCCAACTGTGATCAAAATCCACCCTGGAGGACTGTAATCACTTTGTTTTCGCCCTTTAATGGACATTTCCTCTTTGTGTTCTGGAAATGAACGCGAATCCATCGATGTCCTTTTGTATACTTCAACGGTAAGGAATAAAGGTTTAGTTGGTAATTACCTGGGTGTGACGTATTGTTTTGTGGAGCATGGTATACGTTCAAAAACATGTTCCCCTAAATTTTTTTGAACTGTGTATATCAAATTCATTAGTTTCATGGTATTCTTGCACTGAGTAAAAGGGATGCATGCGTAACCACTTCTTAAGCTTATTCCTGAATATATTAGTTGGTAGTTTTTTTAGATCTTAAGGCAGTTTTTTAAACATCTTCAAGTGAGCAATGAAATTGCTTGAAGTCGCCTTTTGTAACCTATGACGAGGTATATTACCGTCATACTTTGAACTGTATACCTGTACTACGGTCTTTCTTAATAAATTATCTATTACTTTGCTCACCGAAATACATGTATCCAACACAAATTTTGCCAATAATCTTGCGTAATTCTAAATTTGTTTAAGAGAAACTAGTAGCGTTTAGGGCAATTTGTAGCGAGTGTTATAATGTAAACTAGTTTTAAAAGCTTAGAAGTGCACCCTCATACGTAGTACAGTCATTAAGTTCTGAGACTGACCGCATGATGGCGCTGTGGTGCACTGTAACACATACTGTAGGTGGCGCCGTGGAAAGGTACCATGTCAGTCTCTCGTCCCTGCAAGAGACAGTTGAGAGCATGCACTGGAAGCAGACGTACGATCGCTGTTGTGACTGTGATTTGAATGCGCCCGTCAGACCATGACATGTCACTGTTTGAGCAACGGACACACATCAAGTTCTGCCAGACATTAGGCAAAACCGCTGCCAAAACGTTTGAAATGATGCAGCAGGTTTACGGTGAGGACGCATTGAGTCGCAGTGTTGTGTTTAGGTGGCACCGACGTATTGTGCAAGGACTGGACAGTGTGGAAGATGATGTGCGGACTGGTTGGCTACAAACAGTTCGGACGGAACGCAAGATCAAAAAAGTTGCAACGTTGGTGCGTGCTGACCGCTCCCAATCGGTAGACGATCTCGCAGCAGCAATAGGGGTCATCCATAGTACTTGCCACAAAATTCAGACGAATGACCTCAATATGTCTCGTGTTACCCAGACCAGTGTGCCACGAATCCTCTCGGAAGACCAACATGATGATCGCATGATCATGGTGACCTCATCGGTAGTCCTGACGATGATCCGACGTTTATCAACCGGATAATAACTGGAGACGAAACATGGTGCTTCCTATCAGCGGTGCTTTCAGCAGCTACACCAACGTTAGAAAACGTGCATAACGGCCAACGGCGACTATTTTGAGGGTGGATGTGGTTCTGTTTAAGTGGGTAACAACCAACGGCGACTATTTTGAGGGTGGATGTGGTTCTGTGTAGGTGTACGCCGTGCACTGCGGCATTGTGTGCAACATACTGAGTCGTGTGGGTGCCTATCCTCCAGGCGTCAAGTCTTAGAACTTAATGACTGTACTACGTATTAGCAAATTGTAGATAAACATCAGTTATTAACTAGCCAAAAAATATATATGTGGTAATGTGATCCTTCCTTTCGGCAGTGCCTGTACTTGGGGAATTAGAAATGTTCAGTGTATCACTTTCTTTTCTTATGCAGGAATTGTACATACGTTGTGCTCAGTATTTACTTTCGCTGTTCATAAGTCTCAGTTATGCGTCGCTTTGTTGACGATGCGCAAATATTTTATACCTTTATTTTCCGTTCAATCACACTGATGAGCTAAATCTGTTCTCTCAGTAATTTTCTACCCAGGTAATGTTTAGAGAGTCTTAGTTTACTTTAGAAGACTATTTCAGCTTGCATGATATCGGAGGTGGAAATGTCACTGGTTTACACCAAGGTGACCACGGTTCGAACCTCGCGCATGGATTGTGGGATTTCAAAAATAAAAAGTAACGTTCCCCTGGTTCAGATTCCATGTAAAACTGAAGGTCCTGTGGCTGTTAACGCATCAGTAGTCTCGCTGAACTACAAGCTTCCTTAGACGTGCTTTTCCTCTATCTTTAGAGAACGGTTATGGAAGACTAAAGGGAACGTTCTCAGACTCCAATATTGCATGTCTGATAAAGGTTAAGTAACTAAAATACAATACGGAAAATAATTGCAACACTATTACTGTGGATGTCACTTTATTCACGATTCATCCTACAGTGCATAATAGCTTGACGACATTACGCGATCAACAGTACCGACCAAACTAAGCAATAAATGCCAAATACTGAAGGTATACAGTGTACTATATCGGGTATCTAAACAGACTTGTATTCTTCCTTGCTGACGATAGTGCAGGTGACGAATACCATCTGTGGAATTATTTTCCAACGCTTTTACACCTTTTGACTCGATTGTGCAAGGTCAGGCAGGGTCAGGCGCCGTCCCATCATGTCCCAAACATGTTCAGTGGGAGAGAGTTGTAGGTATCATGCTGGCCAGGGCAGTTGTCGAACATCACGAAGAGCACATCGCATAGTAGAACCAATACGCGGTCAAGCATTATCCTGCTGAAACAGTAAATTCGCCATCATTTTGCAAGAATGATAGCTGGACGTGGGAACAATGTTTTGGATTTAGCGGGCACTGTTTAACGGACTCTCCAAAAACATTGAAGTTAGGTAATTGTAGCTTATTGCACCCCGCACCGTGATGCTAGGAGATGGGCCCGTATGTCGGGAGTGAATACACCCTATAATATGATGCTCACCACGTTGATGTCACACACGTAAACGGGCACCACTTGCATGAAGGCAGAACCTGCTTTCATCCCTAAATACAACAAAACACCATTCCATTCTACAGATAGTACTTGCCCGACAAGACTGGATACTTTCAGGACTGAATTGGGGCAGAAGAGGTAGCCCTGTTGCAAACAAACGGTTCCCAGTGGTATGTGTGCACATCCCTGGTACCGCATTCTCTCTGATGATTGCTGCGGATGTGTTATGGTCTGCCAGTTATCCCGATATTGACGTACGTCTGTACTACGTGACCATTGCGAAACTGGTTAACGAGTGTAGCTAGCATCGCCACACCTCGGGTGCACCATTATCAGTGTGTGCAGCAATCCGTCGATACGTTCATCCCGCCTCGCGAAATCCCTTAATGCGATCCCTCTCAAAGGACTGTAATTGCACAGCAGTGGCACTTAACGTCTTCGTGTCATGGCTGTAGCGTGACGTGTAAAGAAAAAAAACCCACTCAACATTCCAGGCACACACAGTACTGTTCTGTTTAGGGCAGGACACGGCGCAACCAAGTGGAAGATACCATCTCATCTGTTGTAGATGTCCTTGAATCGTTCATCAGTTTAATGGCCATGCTCCAACATGACTGGACATCACTCTTGAACGTGCTGCATTTTTCTTCGGTGGGGTATTTCGGACATTCAGAATGCAATCAGGATGACTAAATATCTCGAGTGGGAATGACAAATTTGTCGATAATATTGAAAATGAAAACCTACAACCTGTTTTCCAGTCATTGACCGGGTCGGGGATGTAATGAAGGAAACATATATAGGCTGTTATTACAATGGGTTCGCCACTCCCAAGGTGATTTATTAATGAGTGATAAATGCTATGAAATGATAATGGAGAGTGTTGCTGGAATGAAAGATGACAGGGAAAACCCGAGTACCCGGAGAAAAACCTGTCCCGCCTCCGCTTTGTCCAGCACAAATCTCACATGGAGTCATCGGAATTTGAACCGCGGTATCCAGCGGTGAGAAGCCGACGCGCTGCCGTCTGAGCCACGGAGGATCCTCGATAATATTAATAAATATAAACACAGTGCCTGTAAAGATATAATTGAAAGTTTATAAAAACACAGCTACTCTTTTAACACCAAAATTAAGACTGAGAAGATTTAGTCAATGAAAATCAGCTTGATGACATGACTAGGGAACTAACCAGAATATGATGAGGGAGGAATCATCTTCTGTTGTAAAAATGAGATCAAAGTAATCACCTGGTCGTTAGGTAAATTTATTATTTATGGAGAGTGATTCAAATCTCATTGACTACTTCAACAAGAAATGCAGACACTCGCTTTAAAAATATGGTGCAGTACAAAGAAACAGGATTAATGAAGCATGTAGAGAGACAATTTTTACCCCTGATATAAGTAATTTATTACGACATTTTGTAAAATGGGGACACGTTTTTAATATCTCAAATTCAGATGAGGAAACCAGATTGAATAGATTTCAGTCTCCCGTAAAGAAAAAATAACAAGTCGGGACTGCTTATCTTCATAGTACTCAAATCGCTGGAATGTTCGTTTAATATCTTGAGCACGAATCATACAATTACCATCAATCATCATTGAAGTCTGCGCGACGAGTGCTTGTACTCCCCATTGTTATTTCATTGGTATGACCTCTCTCTCTCTTTCTCTCTCTCTTTCTCGTGTGCGTTTAACAAGTTTTGAAAGTCTGTAATGGTATAAATTAGATTATCGGTCAATATTGCGAACTTCAAAAATTCAACTCTGTACAGAAAGACATATTTTACTACAGCGAAACTCTGTTTTTGTAATTTAAACATCAATCTAAATTATGCCCTTTCCTTCATTTTGTTTACAATGATAAGCATTTACACACACTGTAAATTGCCACTTCCTCGTAAAACTCCTTGCTATGCTCATGATCTGCAACAGATTTAATGTCTGTTCTGCTTTTCGTAGATTCCCGAAATGTTAACCTTTTCCTTCGCTGTCGTAGCGTGCCTGTCTCTTATCCATAGGTCCCCGGTTCGATTTCCGGCCAGGTCATGGATTTATACTTGGATCTGAGGGCTGGTTCAAGGTCCAGTCCTCCTGCGTGATTACAGTTGAAGTGCTATCTGACCGTGAGATAGCGGCACCGATCACGAAGACCAAGAATATGATCGAGAAGATTCGTCGCAGTGACCACGTGTCACATAGTAACTCACAGGCCTTCGGGCTGAGCAGAGATCGCCTGTTAGGCGAGGGCCCATTAGAGCTGTAGCGCAATGAGGTTTATATGCTTATTGGTTTGTTTGTAATACTATATTATTGTTTTACGCCCCACTAACTATACTTGACGGTTTTCGGAGACGCCAAAGTGCCGGAATTTTGTTCCGCAGGAGTTCTTTTACGTGTCAGTGAATCTACCGACACGAGGCTGACGAATATCAGCACCTTCAAATACCACCGGACTGAGCCAGGATCGAACCTGCCATATTGGGCTCAGAAGATTAACGCCTCATCCGTTTTAGCCACTCAGCCCTGTTTGTTTGTTTGTTTGTTTGTTTGTTTGTTTGTTTGTTTGTTTGTTTGTTTGTTTATTTTATCCTTTTCATTCGAATAATTTTTAAAATGTTCCTAAACATTATTTCACCGGGCGAATTGGCCGTGAGGTAAGGGGCAACCGGCTGTGAGCTTGCATCCGGGAGATAGTGGGTTCGAATCCCACTCTCGGCAGCCCTAAATATGGTTTTCCGTGGTTTCCCATTTTCACACCAGACAAATGCTGGAGCTGTACCTTAATTAAGGCCACGGCCGCTTCCTTCTAACTCCTAGGCCTTTCCTATCCCATCGTCGCCATAAAATATATCTGTCGGTGCAACGTAAAACAACTAGGAAAAAAATCCACCGGGCTAGTTGGCCGTGCGGTTAGGGGTGCGCAGCTTCTGATTAGTGTTAAGAAAGGGTGATTGCCCAGTTGTACTAGTTGTACTCCTCCTTCAAATATTACTGATTTCCAGTACCAGTAACTTTCAAATTATTCCTTCCTTTCATTTTGTTTATTAATATTTCCCCTCCTTATTCTCTGCCACTTTTCGCGCAACTTGCAGGGGATGTATTGCGATCCATGTCACGCATGGCGATTTGGCGCAGTTTTACGGGTAGATGTCCTTCCTAACGTCAATTATATATGGTGTCCTTTTTTTCCATATTTAGCAGTAACTTAGGTGGGTTTTCAGTTACGATGAGTTAGAAAAGGGTTAAGATCTGTAAGTTAGCAGTCATGACATTAATTAAAGTGAAAATGGAAAACCACAGAGAACCATTTTCAGGACTGACGATGGTGGAGTTCGAACCTACCATCTCCCGAACGGTAGCTAACAGTTAAGCAGACCACATCGCGCAGCTAGCTCGTTCGGACCTGTGTGGTTTAATGTCTCATAGGTTTCTGGTTTCTGTACCATCTGGTGAAATGGCACATCGAATTTGACGCGCAGACAGTCGAAAATGCTTCAAATCGAAATGTCTGCACACAGTAGTTGACTGCATAGTTGTTTTTATTATTATATATTTATAATGTTATACATTATACAAGTTGGTTTACGTCGTACCGACACAGATTGGTCCTATGGCGACGATGGTATAGGAAAGGCCTAGGAGTGGCAAAGAAGCGGCCGTGGCCTTAATTAAGTTACGGCCCCAACATTCGCCCGGTGTGAAAATGGGAAACAACAGAAAACCATCTTCTGGGCTGCCGACAGTGGGGCTCGAACCCACTATCTCCATGATGCAAGCTCAAAGCTGTGCGACCCTAACCGAACGGCCAACTCGCCCGGTCCAAGAGTTATTTGATGTGGACAACTTAGCTTAATAACCCTGTATAAAAACATGACGCCAGCATAAGATCCGACGAAGGCAATTCCACTTCGGATGGTAGCGTGATGTTAGGTGCGGGCCATGATGTTTTTTTAGACAAATATGACTGAAGATATATACGCACACAATCTAAAATAATTACGAGCAGCCAGGCATGACTTAAGCTTTTGTTTCTCACAGACCAGGTGAAGCTTGAAAAGTTATTTCATCTGATGTAATCGTAACACTTCTGAATGTAAAGACAGGTGAGCGCTGTTTCACATCTGTACATTAGAATGACGTAGACCTACAGTATATGCCCCATTAGGAATATTATTAAGACGGTTGTAACTATGCAGTCAGCCGATTCAATAGTTCATGTGACTTCTGATCAATTCTAGTGGATAGTTCTCTCTACAAAGCCTCCGTGGCTCAGGCGGCAGCGCGCCGGCCTCTCACCGCTGGGTTCCGTGGTTCAAATCCCGGTCACTCCATGTGAGAGTTTTGCTGGACAACGCGGAGGCGGGACAGGCTGTTCTCCGGGTACTGCGATTTTCCCTTTCATAATTCATTCCAGCATCACTCTTCAATATCCTTTCACTTCATCTGTCATTCAATAATCATTGCCCCAGAGGAGTGCGGCAGGTTTCGGCAGCCGGCACAATTCCTATCCTCGCCGCTAGATGGAGGCTTTATTCATTCCACCACGAACCTGCTACACTGGCGTAGCAGGAGGAGAGGTGATACTCCCACGTGGCGCGTCCCAGGTGGCGGATAGGGGGGTCCTAACCGGCTTGCCGGCGGACTTGAGGGAATTAAAATACCTCTCGCGGACCAAACACACAACCCCCTGTGGGCGGGGGTCGCAGGCGAAGAATACACCCACGGTATAACCTGCCTGTCGTAAGAGGCGACTAAAAGGGGCGACCACGGGATGATTATATTAGAACTATGAAACTACTTGTGATTAGTACCACTATGTTAGGTACCAAATATGTATGTGATTAGTAGGAAACGAGAGCGCGACGGCTTTTACAGTACCTGTGATTAGTAGCACTATATGAGCGACACCATAGGATGATGGAACCCATGGTTCTGGATTGCCTATGGTTAGTACTCATTATATGAGGAACATCACGGGATAGTACGAGTCCCTGCGGTTAGTACACTTATGTGATGAACGCCATAGATTTGCGTTGCCTGTAAATGGCGCCGCATTGTGCGAAAACGTAGGTCTGTAATACATGTGCGAATTTCATTACCTGTTAGGAGTATCATAATGTGTGGAATACCGCGAGTCTACGCTACCTTTGATTAGTACCGCAACATGACAAATACCATGGTTCTACTTTTCTAGCGATAAGTACAATTATGAGGGGCCGCTGACTTGGATTTTGGACTCCTTCGGAATACAAACATCTTCGATTCAGTATTGTGCTATAGAAGCAGTCCCTTGGTCAGTGATACTATTGTTTTACGCCAGCATGTGGGGCACAGTGGGTCGGTTCAACTGATCGTTTTAAATTCACATCCATCCATCCATCCATCCATCCATCCATCCATCCATCCATCCATCCATCCATCCATCCATCCATCCATCCATCCATCCATCCATCCATCCATCCATCCATCCATTCATCCATCCATCCATCCATCCATCCAATCCAATCCAATCCAATCCAATCCAATCTAATCTTCGTCCCCACGTTTTGAATTCTGGTCAGTGGAGAATTTTGTGCTTTTAATTTGTCATTCCATTTCGTTTCATTTCGTACCATTAGGGCCCGATGACCTCGATGGTAGGCCCCTTTAAACAACAAGCACCATCATCACCATTCATTCCATTCTTGACCCGGTCGAATGACTGGAAACAGGCGGTGGATTTTCATTTTCAGTTCTCTTTACAAGAAAATGATGGCGACGACACTTTTTTGTTAACTACTTAAAAAAACAAGCGCTTCCTTTGATAGAGACAGCTTGACATCAGTTCATGAAGCTGTCCAGAAAGTCTATGGCAGACTTGCTCTACTGTATAAAACCGGGAGTACGTCTAATCGTTGAGATGCACAAGTATTTGTGGCGACACACACCATGCAAGATCTTTATGAAAGGCGAACTAGCAGAAAAAGAAATAGAAAGCTTCTGCTCATCAAATGTTTGGCAATAAACCGGGAATTCTGACCGCGTACCTGTACTGCAGCTACCTGGAAGCCCCAGATTCAGCTCCCGGTCAACCCAGCCATTTTTATTCTAGATATAGGACAGGAACAGGATCACTCAGCCTCTTAAACCAACTTATTAGCTGGCTGATGCG
The DNA here is from genome assembly GCF_040414725.1 of Anabrus simplex. Lineage (NCBI taxonomy): Eukaryota > Metazoa > Arthropoda > Insecta > Orthoptera > Tettigoniidae > Anabrus > Anabrus simplex. Next base: position 429,528,168 of record NC_090266.1, on the reverse strand, counting down.
AGAGGCAACGGAACTGGTCGCGAGAGCTGAGCAGCAGTCGTTTTGGCAAGCCAAGCCCGTAACGGACTACTGCACCACAAGTTTGTTTATTCGTTTTTTACATTGTTACGAACAGTTATTTTCTCAGTTGACTAGCAAAACAATTGAATCGGTTATTTTGATAAAGTGTTTGTCCAAAAGACCATTTATTTACGAGATACGAAGAACTGAATAGTACATAATAGCACAGATCAAATGACGTAAATGTTTCTACACATTACATTACAATGTTGAGCTACTATCATAGAGAACATAGTCTACCGTACGTTGTCCTGAAGTTTTGTAGTTCGAATCTCCATTGTGAGTACATACAGTGTTTTCAAAATGAATGAATTATGAATCACTTGTACACATATATTGGCAGTTATTTTTGGAAACAATAGTTAACATCTCTCATAAAATTACTAACTAACAAGGGGGGGGGGCGGTTGCCATGTGGTTTTCTAGAAAAGTGTTCAGATTTAGAAGATTCACCCTTCATCAACAAATGTTTTAGACCTGTTCGAGCGTTTTTGCCAATGGGCCTTATTTTGTTAAATATTTAATGTTTAAAATCGACGCTCAGAATTTTGTAATCTTATTCCCGTATGTATTTCCTACCTGTCTCCGTTCGTTAGTCGCTAGCGCATTGACGTTAGGAACTGAAGGTATCGAGTTCGGCTCCGAACTTGAGTCAGCACTTTTTTCTTTTAATGATACATCTCTTATTTTTATTTTTCAATAATTTATTTGATATGGTCTCTTTTGTTTTCAAGCTGTTTACAATATTTTAAATCATCAATCAAAACTAAAAATAAATAAATAAAAAATAAAAGAAAATAATGGTTGTATCAGCAAAAGAAAAAAATAAGTTGACCAATGTTCGACAATGTTCGACTCGAACCCGAAACCTTCACTTCCTAACATCAATGCGTTAGCAATTGCGCCATGCATACAAGTGTGAGATAAATGCGGGAATAAGATTACAATAGTTTGAGGATGGAATGTGAACGTTAAATTTTGAACAAAATAAGGCCCATTGGTAAAATCGCTCGAACAGGACTAAAATAATTTTAATGAAGGACAAATCCTCAACATTTGAACCCTTTTCTAGAAATTTACATGGCGACCTCCCCTTGTCAGTAATCGATGTTCCAAATCTATCTGAGATATTTTCGATGCATTATTTTAATAGTTTCCAACAATATAGATGTTTAGGACATCTGATTTATCACAGTCTTTGTGAGACATAGCCTACGCTACAGGAACAGCTTCACAAAATGTGTTATGACTACTAGAAGTTTACGATTTTCTGGAAATTCTGAATTTTCTTTGCATTTATGTTGACCGTATCTCCGTACGTACATTCCTGCGACAATGAAGGTCCTTCTTTCTTTCCTTCGTAATGTATTTACCCTCCAGGGTCGGTTTATCCCTCGAAATCAGCAAGGGATCCCACCTCTACCATCTCAAGGGCAGTGTCTTGGAGCGTGAGACTTTGGGTTGGGGAATAGAACTGGGTAGGAGGGCCAGTATCTCGCCCAGGCGGCCTAACCTGCTATGCTGAACAGGGGTCTAGTGGAGGGATGGTAAGATTGGAAGGGACAGGCATGAAAGAGGGGAGGAAGCGGCCGTAGCCTTAAGTTAGGTACCATCCAGGCATTTGCCTGGAAGAGAAGTGGGAAACGACGGAAAACCACTTCGAGGATGAGTGAGGTGGGAATCGAACCCACCTCTACTCAGTTGACCTCCCGAGGCTGAGTGGAGACCGTTCCAGCCCTCGTACTAGTTTTCAAATTTCGTGGCAGAGCCGGGAACAAACTTGGGCCTCTGGGGGTGGCAGCTATTCACGCTAACCACTACACCACAGAGGCTGACGGCCATGAAGGTACTATGCGGAAATGAGTCAGTTCGGAGCTGAACATTCATCCGCCGTCAGTAATGTTACATGCGTGCTCAACTCCTCGACACTGGAACTGCTTCTCAGTTCCTGATGGTTTCTTTTTCAAGAAACCTCCAGCTGTTTACTGCTGAGGTTGGCACACATTCTCACTCACATTCCTCGATTTTGTCTCCAGACAGTGGAAACCGCCGACCGCACAGAATATCCAATATTTGGATCAGTGTGATTGGTAATTTTGAAAACTCCTGGGCATAAGTTGTTTCCAAAGGGATTCTCAGACATTACAGTATTTAAACAACCCATCAAACCATACGTAATCCGTGGACATGCGTCATTTTTCCACACTTGAAAGAAAGTCTTTCAAACTAAACATCTGTGTAAATAACACTTTCCTCCCAAAAAGTGGACATACGGTGTTTTCAAAATAATCGATTCAGTTGCATTGGAGAAACTGGAAACTGCAGCTGCATGTAGTAGGGTGCCTACAACGCCCTCTGTGTGCATGATGGAAGGGTGTGACGCAGTGATGCGATGGTAACACGTTTACGTGCCTCTGTACGCACATGTGGACACAGAATGGTTCAGTGTATGCCCACCCAGAAATACAATACAGTATATCACTGTACCCTGCGTCGCATGGAGTCAGTACGGCCCTAGATTACGTCCTGCGATATTGTGCCCCATGCGGGGGTCAGCTCATCCATAATCCGGGATGAATGAATGGTGTTGTGCATGTCCCACACATGTTCAATAGGGCATAGGTTCGGGAACGTGGCGGGCCACTGTAAAAGCGCAGTATCTTGGAGAGCTTCCCTGAAGATGCCTGCTGTGTGAGGACGGACACTGTCCTGAAACATCCCGTTTGCAACGGTCACTATCAGACAGACAGCAACAGGACTGACAACCCTGTTCACCATGCCGTCAAGCAGTCGCTAATGACGGTTTCACATGAAAGTCAATAGGTCCCCAGACTATCGCTTGGGATTGACCGTGCGTGGTTCTTGACAGTAAGATCGGCCAAGGCCCCTCTCCACGGTACGTCGTCGGGAATGAATGCGATGATCATTGCGACCACGACGAAAGCGCGTTTCATTGTTGAAGATTACATTATCCCACTCGTCGGCCCAGCGTGACTGTTCCCAATACAAGTACAGCAGCGTACGGCGATATTGTTTGGTTAGTAGCACACTTGCTGCTCAAATTTCCGCTACCGCTGCTCGGGGGATTGTATGGATATCCAAATGATGTGGCGAACTTCCCGCACTGTTGTCCGTCAGGTTGGTCCTGTCCCAGGTCTCCAAGCATGTGTCCATTCATTTGACCACTGCAGCCATACAAGTTCCTGTAGATTATTTAAGTTTACGCTACATAAATGTTCCTGTAGATGCAGTTTGGCCAACATGTGCAGCTATAGCCCGCACGTAAACCAACTATCGGGGTCCTCTCAATCGGAGACAGTTGTTCGTACCTGCTCGTACCCGTCGGCGAGTCATGTTTCACAAGCGAACATTTCACGTCACTGCGTTTCACGGATTGTAAGTTAGCTAAGTTTTACTGGGCTTCACGTATAGCAGAGGGTTCTTCTGTGACTAATAAGATATGGAGAGTCATAGGAAAAATCCAATTGACCTGAAAACGCTACTGTTTAAGTTCCTAGCTGACACACATCATATTTCGAATATCAATGACCCATGACATCCTGGTGTTGCAGTTTCCATTTTTCCTAGCGTATGTGGCTGTGGTTCATGTATTGGTTTGTGTATTTGTATTCACTTAAGGCAAATATTGTGAAAATTGCTATGTCTTATACAGTAGGTCCCATCCTGGCATCATCTTGCAAGTGAGACTAGAAATTTCTGAAAACCACTTCTAAGAATGTCGAGTGGTGAGTGGGTGTTCAAATAATTTCTCTTCTCAGTTATTGTATCTTCTTTTATTTAATTCAGTTTAAACCGAGCGAGTTGGCCGTGTGGTTAGGGTCGCGTAGCTGTGAGCTTGCACTGGGGAGATGATGGTTTCGAATCCCACCGTCTGCAGCCCTGAAGTGAGTTTCCCATTTGCACATCAGGCTGTACATTAAGTAAGGCTATACCTTTCCCATCCTTGTGACGCCGAAAATCTTCGATGTGTTAGTGCAACGTTCAACCACTGGTAAAAAAAAAAAAAAAAAAAAAAAAAATCGGTTTTGAATTTGTTATAGAGGCAGGAATCGATCCCCGGACAAACCGGAGGGAAAACTAGAGAAATGAACATATATTTGAACTTGAGTGAACAGATGTAAACCATCAGAATATTGGAAAAGAGTCCGGCTCCATGGCTAAATGGTTAGCGTGCTGGCCTTTGGCCACAGGAGTCCCGGGTTCGATTCCCGGAGGGGTCGGGAATTTTAACCATAATTGGTTAATTTCGCTGACACGGGGCTGGGTGTATGTGTCGTCTTCATCATCATTTCATCCTCATCACGACGCGCAGGTCGCCTACGGATGTCAATTCAAAAGACCTGCATCTGGCGAGCCGAACTTGTCCCTGGACACTCCCGGCACTAAAAGCCATATGCCATTTCATTTCATTTCATTTCATTGGAAAAGAGCAAATTATATGCCGCATTTAGTCAAAGGAACATATTCGGTCTTGAAATGAATAAGTACTGAAGGTGTCGCTAAATGTACACATTGCCGTTTTAGAGGGAAGATGCTTTTCCAGTAGATTGCATCGAAAGCGTATTATTCTCTTGTACAAGACAGTAAACTGTTCAAACGGCCACAGATAAAAACTAGAGCTCTGAAAACTTGAGCTCACGTAACATTTAGAAATAATATAATTATGCCTCATGTTCCTGTGCTGGTTAAAGTCACTCGGGCATAAATTTTATGACATATAAAGAAGCTCCCTATTAGCTCAGCGGTTTACTGTAGAGAGCTACTTCCTTCACCTTTACTTAGCACACCTTCATTTGTCAAAGCAAACTGCAGGCCCCGCCTACCTGATGCCGCATGATTGAACGCTGCAGGCAGGAACCAAAGGCTATATTACTTTGTCGTTGCCAAGAACCGCCGCCACCACCACTACTCTCTGAGAGGTTCTTACGTTCTTGCTCATTTGGTCTTGAAAATTACATTCGGTGTTGCGGTCTCTTAGAGTGGAAAGGTTTCCATTGTGCCGAAGGAGTTCACTGTGGCTCGACATCAAACGCCATATGGTATGTAACATCACGGTGCTGCCACTAGAAGCTCAAAGCGTTTACAGTAATAATTCTATAGTACACTATATATCTGCAACACTTAGACCTGACTTTGACGGTTGCTTACTGTGCAGAGTGCAGGTAATACCGGAGCCTTTAATTACACACGTTGTCAAAGAATGAAATATCGTTTCGCTATATTATTGATATTTGGGGTGATCAATATCATGAACCCGTTGTTCCTCACAGGACGTTTTTAAGGAAATGTAATGGCAAACTCTACGACCGTACGGGGCTCCGTTCATTATCTTATTGTCCGGCTCCTCGGCTGAATGGAGAGCGTACTGGCCTTCAGTTCAAAGGGCCCTGAGTTCAATTCCCAACCGGGCCGAAGATTGTAACGACGTATGTTTAATTTATCTTCCTCGGGGCTAATGTTTGTGCTGCTCATAACATTCCCGCAACTCACTACATATAATGCTATACTCCGCCACAGTCACACGCAGTTCCCTGTAAACGATTGAAACCACCCACTCTCGTTAGAAGGGTCGCCTTACAAAGGCAGTACTAGTATAGCAATCCTTCTTCTTCTTCTTCTTCTTCTTCGGTCGGTGGGTAGTATGATTATCCTCCAAGGGTTTTTATCCTGAGCCACTTGTTTGAATGGGTAGTATGGGCTTCGTCCTTTAATGCCATCCAGTTGTCGTCTTTTTTACTTTTCCTCCCACTTTCTCTTCAAGGAGGATGGTTTTCCATGAAGTATGAATTAGTAAGAAACTAATCCAACTATATCGTCTTTTCTTGGTGTTTTTTTAATCTGAAGGTTTATTCTGCTCTATGCAGGACTTAGTAATTGGTTACTTTGCTGAAATTCGTGATGTTCGACGCCTGAGCCTTTCGAATTTGTGTTTTCTCGTCTTTATAAAGCTAGTACAATGATTTTCTGGGCTCTATAGTCCACCTTTATGACTGAGAAATAATATTCCAGTTCAGATTTTCAAAGCCCTTCTCAATGAAAGCAATTACGATATTCTTAACCACTCATAGATCTTTTTCAATAACATTCGTAAGGCTCAGGATTGCTCCTCTTGTTGCTCTGTTTAATCTAAGGCCGAATTAGTCTTCTGAAAGCTTTTCCTCTTGTTTTCTTTCCATGCGATGACACATAATTCTCGTTATAAGATTGGAGGCATGTGCTGTCAGGCTTAATATTCTGTAATCTTCACAGTTTTCCTCCCCTTCTCTTGAAGGTAGGTATCAGTCTAGTCTTCTCGAAATCTTTCGATATTTCTTCACTGGTATGAATATGGTTTACTAGCTGATATATAGATGTTTTTAATTTGTCCCCCAGTACCTGTATAAATTCACCTGGAATTGAATCTGCTCCAGGAGCTTTTCTTTTAGTTAGGTCAAAGCTTTTTCGAATTCCTCTCAAAGTATATAGGGTCCGAGTACATCTAGTTGAACCTCATTTTCTATTTCTTGTAAGCTTAATCTAGTTATCCTTCATACCATACAGATCTTCTTCATTCTCCTTCCATCCTGCAGCTCCCTCATTCTCTTCTATTATGACTTTTCCTTTGTTGTTCTTTATTTTACTCGGGGGCTTTATCTTCTTTTGGAACTGCCTACCGACTTTTAGGAAAAGCTCTCTCAGCGTCACCCCTGGTTATATTCTCATCTATCTCTTTGAATTTACTTTCAATCCATTATTCTTTTGCCGCCTTATGTTTCTCGGTGAATTTTATTTCTTGGTTTCTTGTGCTTTTCATGGTTTCCCTTCATTTTGGCCAACTGGCGTGCAGTCATTAGTTTCAAAATATCTTCTGTAATCCAACTTTTGTAGGCTATCTTTTCTTCTTTTCCAAAACATTTGTCCGCTGCATATATTGTTAGCTCCTTGATTTCTTCCCATTTCTCTTCAGCGTTATTTACAGTCAGTCCGTTAAAATCATTTCCCTTATATTTTCATGGACGCTGGGTACACCCGAATATGTGAATTGTATACCAGCAGACACCATTACATTAAGCATTTTCTCCTTTTGGACGAGAATCTTTTAGCACGTAGGGTCTAACAAGCCTTATTTTTAATGGCTGTATTGTGTTATTTTTATGTATGATTTCTGAAAAAGTACCAATGGAAACAAATTATATTGTAGACACACTAGAAACGCAGTTATACGAACGCTAAAATCGGATAATATCAGATTATAGACCTGTTTTTTCAGTTCAAGAATGATTAGAATGAAGGGGAAAACGTTTCTAAAAAAATGTTTTGCTTCTGTCGGAAATATTTATACATCTTTTTGCCCCCTGCTATTATCTCTTCGAAATTATAATAGTTGAGTATCTAAGGTCTCAATGATACAAGTTATAGCAGAGATTATTAGCTCTCTATCTTCCATGGTTCTTCAGTTACGGATACCTAAACTTTCAAAAATATATATAAACTGGAAATGGCTACTTAAGATGTGTCCGTTTCACATAGTTGTAATACCTCCAGAACACTCCACCAGCACAATCTGCATCTATTTCCGATTCTTCCTCTTACCTTTTCCTCTTCGAATTCCTCTTTCTGCTTCTGGCTTTTCTTCACTGATTTGTTTCTGCTTTTAGTCATCTTGGCAGTTACACCATCGTTTTTACGGACTACTTCAACTGGAACACCCATTTTGATAGTATCTAGACCAGAAATAATAATTTTTCATTGTTGAAATTATTTCCCAGTTGCTGTGATTAAAGCGCTCGTTGGAATTTTGAGCGCCCCCATACAAGACCGAGAAGAGTAGGCCACAGCTTACCAGCGGCTACCCTTACAAGCCTTCCACCTCTTCATTTGCAAAGCGGAGGGGCTGGTCCCCAACGTGGGCTATGCTGAGAATGGCTTTTAGTGGTTTTCCATTCTCCTGCACTAAGGCGACTGCTGGGACAGTCCCTATCACAGCCACGGCCGCACCAACCTTACGTTCTTCGCAAATCACATTACCGATAAAAGATGGAATGAACATTTTAACCCATACCCACCCCACTTGGTTAACGGGACTGCATATTTCATCAAGGTCTATACCATTAAATCTTGTGCCTTATGCATAAGTATAGGTATAAGTAACTTATAAGAATAGTGGGAATGGCTCATGAGGCGTCATACTTACGTAACTATTTTAACGTTATTAGAGGTATCAGAACCCCAATAAACTATATATACTCTAGTCGAAATCAAACAACAATGGCTAATTCACAACGCCAACATGAAAAAAGACGACTTTTTCATTATTTAACAGTACCCAGTATCGTTAAAGATAGAGAAAACAAACAAAAAATCAGTAATGAATATTAACCAATATAACTTGATGCAAATGATTTTATGACAATGCTATAAGGAAAGTACAACATCGGAGAGATTAATTTAGTTTTGTCGATTACCTTTTTCAGACATCTATTGAACAAAAACTGCTTTTACAATTAGTTATATTCCAATGCTAAGCTATGGGTTACTCACTTTTATGGAATTAACATCATCGTGCTTGGCTGTATCCTAAGTGGGCAGTCACGTGTTTCTGAACAACGCATTTTTGGCAGTCCTATCTGAAAAATATTCGCGCCAAATCCGATATAACGCAAATCGAATCTTGGAAATTACTATACCGGCACATATAAATATTGTATTTCGAGCACTGCTAAATGTTATACACACGTGAACACACACTTTTAAAAATCTCCTGCAATTCTCGTAGATGGAATGCTCCAACAATGGATTAATCTTCTGATGTGCCCTCTGCAGATGGTCGAATTTCGAGATTCAGTATATGATTTTGCCACATCAAAGTATAAAAAGTTATTTCACAATGTAAGTGTTGCTATAGCGAAGCGAATGGGTGAGAAGGAGCGAATTATTGTGTTATTTTTCTTTTGAGTAACACCTTCACATCACCAGTGGAATTATATGAGATTTAAAAATCGGCGAGTATATTGTTTATAATTTGCGAATAAACCCATTTAGGATTACACAATATAGTCTACTTAGAGATGTTTGTTTGCCCTCCTTTGTGCGTATATTTCTTTCATGATAATAATACTAATAATAATAATAGTAATAATAATAATAATGAACATTAGAAAATACAATAGCGGGCCTAGGAAAGCGTTCATTTGGCCCATGTTTCATACATTGTGTCGCTTTACCAAGCTGGAATGGCAAGAGATGGGTCATAGATTATCGCAGTTATTTATTATTACAAGCACTCTAATATTTAAAATTATAAAAGTGCAAAGAAGACACAATTTATCATCTATCCGGATGTGTAGCGAGTTTGTTTAAGGTGAAACTCGTATTCCCAAGAGTGTGCGATCAACTCTTCGCCCTGTCACTTGACATTCAATCGTGCTTAAATGTTTGTGACGTATCAGTAGACTTAGTGACAAACTGCTATGGTGAACTCCGAGAAAGTACGAAGAAGACGACGACTTACTGTCATCAGGCTTAGTGACTCCGACGGTAAAGTTCTGTTCTCTGGAGCCCAAGTTGGCGGGTTCGATTCTGACTCAGTTCAGTGGTATTTGAAGGTTTTTCAGATACGTCTGGTAGATTTATCTGCACACAAAAAAACTCCATGGGGGCAAAATTCTGGGATCACTGCGTCTCCGAAAACCAATAACGTTGTTACACGCTTACGGATACTTTAAAATGAGCCACTTTCACGACAAATTTCCGCCATTATTTAATCTCTTCTGACGAAGTCGAATACATAATGAACGAACACATTGGCTGCCTTATCTAATACGCATATAACCAGGGCTGTAGAGACAGTAGTGGCAATGTTGATAGAATGGCACATTTAATGAACTAACACGTACAATTGCATTACATTCCATCAATGTAGTAACTCGCAAAGTCTATTACCTTTTGCCAAATGTCGGGAGGCCATTGGAGACCACTGGCAAAGCGTTCACTGTTGATGACAGCGACGGAGGAAGCCTACTGCGCGGAGTACAGATGCCACGTCAGGAAATCGGCAGCCTCGGAAGGGTTCCTTCAACTTCGGAAACAGGTCGAAGTCTCAAGGACTCATGTCCGATGAGTACAGAGGATGTTCCAAGACCTCCCAATGCCACTGTTACAATAAGAGCTTTACATTGTTTGCGACTTGACAACGTGCGTTGTCATGACACATGATAAGGCGATCGTCTCGCAGTAAACGTGAACGTTAGCGCCTCGTAGCCGGACGAAGATGTCGCTCCGCACATCGGAATAGTAGTCACTGTTGACGGTTAGTCCCTCATGCCACAATCAACATAAGCTTCACTCGACTGGGTTCCTGTCGAAATTTCTGTGGACGTGACGGACCTAGATGACGCCAATAATTCGATTGACGCTTTTCATCTCCTTCGTTGCGGTAGGTGTCCAGGTGGATGCAAGCAAATGCATACCGGTGCCATTTCTGTACGTCAGTGAGTTGATATGGAATGCAACGGGACGCGATTCTCCTCATATTAAGACATTTCGTCAGTATGTGCCTCGCCGCTTGATGACTGAGACCAAACTCTACGGATGATTCCCGGACAGTCCATCGGTGATCTACGGAAACGAGACCACTCACGATGTCAGTATGATCTTGAGGAATGGACGGACGACCTGTGCGGTGAAAATTCGCAGTCCCATTCCGACCCACATGAAACGTCCTGACCCATCTTTCAACCGTCCTCTACGATAATGGATTCTCGCCACAAGCTTCAAGTAATTCTCGATAACATCCTGAAGCATTTCTGCCACGGGCAACCTCGATTTTAATCCACGTACGATGATCACCTATTGAAAACATGCTTTAGAGCGGTAAAATCGGAACTCCTCACTTCAACGCCACACAGCAAAAACACTCCCAACTGGATGCCTCCCAAATGCACACTCACGCATCGACAGCAGCGCCTACTGACAGCTCCCTTTATCCTATTTCCGCGTGCCCGATCTCCTGCGAGTGTCTGGACTACGTTGCATCTACTTTATTTACAGCCCTCGTATATTGTTCACATATATATTTGAACCATCGGATTTCTTTGGTCTTTATTCCGTTAATAAGGTCCATTTGGCTTCAACCTTTGTAGTTCAGTGGTTGAGTGGACTTCACGACAGGAGTGGGAAGTCGCACAGTCCAAATAGTTGATACTCGAAATCGTATACTGACAGATGACAATGATGAATGAGATGAACGTGATTTTTCCGCATTCTCACTTTTGAAAAATGCTGTGAAAATTGTTTATTTCAAGTTACCAGGCCTAGATCTGAAATAATTGAGCTTTTAATTGTTAGCTCTTGCCTTGAACAATAGAGTATAACGCCATTATACTATTCAGGAACTATTATCGTTCACCTTTCACCTGCTATGAACCCCTGTTTGGGGATTATATTTGCTACATGAATTTTGAAGTAATCCTTAGGTTAGAAATGCCAGTTGGCTATTTCCATTGTTATCTAGAATATGTTCAAGTCAGTGCGAAAAGAGATTGTGAATTGTTTAAAAACTTATTGGAGTTTACTTGTACGAAGAACATAGGTTTTGCGTGGTTTCTTTATTTACGCCTTTTTTAGAATCTGTAGACATATTAAGTCATTATAAAGACAATATGTATTTTTAGGATGCAGGCCCCGCGGTGTAGGGGTAGCGTGATTGCCTTTTACCCGGAGGCCCCGGGCTCGATTCCCGGCCAGATGAGAGATTTTTACCTGGATCTGAGGACAGGTTCGTGCTCCACTCAGCCTACGTGATTATAATTGAGGAGCTATCTGACGGTGAGGTGGTGGCCCCTATCTAGAAAGACAAATAACATGTATGATTTTGTCTTTTCGAACAAGCGGAAAGATAACAATATATACTCTAGCAAGAAACGTTTAGCAAACATTTTGAATATAAATAGAAAGACTGTATAGTAAAAAAGGGGTGTACAAGTAGATATCACTTAATATTTGGTAAGATATTAGAATACAAATGGTGAAAATGGAGTGTGCAAATTGATACAAATAAATTTAGAGTATAACAAGGATGGCCCTGGATGGAGAATAGGCTACAAGAAAGACAAGTTAACAGTCAACTGTTTAGTCTTCGCAGACGACCTTACACTCCTGGCATCCAGTGTGGAGGAAGCTATCTTTTAACTATCCTCTCGCTACCACATAGCAGCTAAAGTAGGGTTAAAGATCGCCATCAACAAATCACAGTTTATCACCAACATCAGAGATGCACCCAAATCAATCCCACTGGGGCACAAAGCAGTACAAAGGACTAACTCCTTCAAATACCTAGGAGAATGGATGACTCCAAACATGAATGAAGATCAGGTCATGAACAGCAGATGCATCAAGTTGGAAAGCACCTTCCACCTATGTAAGAGTATGTACAAATCCAAATCCCTCTCCCTTAAACTCAAAATCAGGCATTACACTACTGTAGTGAGATCGTCAGTACTATACGCCTCAGCATGCCTAAACATGGTAAGAAAAGGGCAACTTAGAAAACTGGAGCTGAAGGAAAGGAAGATCCTGAGAAAAATCATGGGCCCTGTTAAAGAAGAAGGCAAGTACAGAATGAGGCACAACAACGAACTGTACCAACAATTGGAGAGCATTACAACATCTATGAGGAAGAGGAGATTGAACTTCTATGGTCATATCATGAGAATGGACAATCAGAGGCACACCTCCAGAATCTTCCACACCATCTCTAGAGGGAAAGTGACTAATGCCAAGTGGGCAGGACTTGTCAGAAAAGACCTTCAAGAAATGGGCATTGATCCCAGTGAACTCTATGACAGGAATAGGTACAGAACATTGATCAGAATATCAAACTCTCTCCAGTCACTAACAGAAAAAACAGTACGTCCGGGAGGAGGTGTGAAATGGACTCAGGAGCGAAAAGACATTCACAGTGCAAGAATGAAGAAGTACTGGTCAAAGAAGAAAGTTGCTAGAGATAAGAACCACGTGGTCGATAGCAGGCCCAAACGGAACTAACAAAAAATTAGAGACGATTTGACTGATTTGATTGTACAGTGAGAATGGAATATACAAATAGATATCAATAAATTTAGGATATACATTAATTCTCAAAACACGGCTGATAACTAACAGGAGTACCAACTTGAAGAAAATTAATATATTTAAATCTTGTAGATGAATAATAGGTTTTTCAAATATAATAATTAAACCTAACAGCAATGCTAGGTGTAAACATCTGCTAGATAAATGCACTGATGGGTAAATGTGTAATACACACGAAAAGCATTACAAGCAATCAAGGTACATGTTCAGAAGAAATAGGTTATAAGAAATTACGTTAACATACAGATGTGAGACGTGAATGAAGAAACTTGTTCCAAGGGATCATAGCACATGCTTAAAATTTATAATGATCGTACTTTAAGATTGATCCCCATCTGGGACTCATGACGGATGACAGATTTTCGGAATCTAATTTGATGTTATTTGTCTTTGTTACTAGACGCGATATGGAAATAGGAAGAAGTTCAAATTACAGGAAAGGTAATTGACACTTAATGTGGTTTTAAATGTGAATTTTAACACAATTTGAAATACATTAACTCAGACCACATTTCAAAACTCAAGGATTGTGACTAAGTATATTGCAACTTTCTCAGTCCAGCAACAACAAAAACAACAATAACTTTAACGCTGCAAAGGCATTTTATACTCAGACTGTAGCACAAGGCATTAGTGATTGCCTTATATTTCCTTAAGTAAAATCTAAGAGAAAAGGATGGTGGAATATTCTTGTTTTAAACACCAGGTTTCATTAGGAAAATTGAAGCGAGAGCTTTATTCAGAAGAAGGGTGGTTTGATCAGCATCTCGCTCACAGCAGGCTTTTATACTAACGAGAGGCTATTTGAACGTTAAACATTCTGAAATTAAGCTCCTTACTCTTTGAGGGATCCTAGACGTCTTCTGAACCTCCGATTATTACATTATCTGGTGTCAACATGAGTAATAACAATTAATAATGATTCCTAAATTCATGTACTCTCGCGCATAGTACAGAGCAAACTAATCCTTGCCATGCGCATCAAATTAGAAAATAACAGTTTTGAAATCATTCGTATGTTAAATACTGTCTTCAGTTAGTTGTAATTACATTTATGTACAGAATTTCTTGTTGACAGAGAGGCTATGCACATGTGCATTTAGCCTCCATATGCGGTTATTCATTTTAATATATTATTATTATTGATATAATTCAAAATGTGTGCTATTATAATACATAATACTTACAACAAAACGTGCTTATCAAGAAAACTTAAAATAAAGCACTACAACACAGTAGTGAAACCAGAATGCCTTTATGCCAGCGAATGTCTAGCACTGAACTACAAGCTTGATAAATTAGAAATATTAGAATGAAGAATTATAAGGAAAATATTAGGTCCTCCAAGAATTGCAGAGTTTTGGAAATTAAGAAGTAACAATGAAATGTACCAGAACGTAGAAAACATATCAGAAACAATAAGAAAAAGGAGATTGCTATTTCTTGGACACATTTACAGAATGGATGACAATAGACTAACTAAACGAATCTTCAAGTACCTTTGGGAAAAGAAATCAACTACCACCTGGATTCAAGAAGTCAAGAAAGACCTGGAAAGGAACAACATACGAGAAAAAGAATTATTGGAAAGAAAGATTTTTAGGAAGAAAGTCTTACAAATGGAAGGATTCCAAGGGAGGAAGGAAAAGAAAACAGGCACAAAGTGGACTGAAGCCAGGAAAAAGAAACACAGTGAAAGAATGAAAGAATACTGGAAGAAAAGGAAAGAACAACTAAGGAGGAACAATTGAAATTGTAACGTGGCCCTTAGAAGGCCGGAACGCAAGAAGAAGAATAATATTCGTCCACTGCTGCCAAGGGTTTTCGTGGTATGACTTTTGTCAAAATTGGGAAAAACAAACGTGTATTTTAGGGCTCGGGTGTTCATAACCTTGAAAATCGTGTAAGTTTTTTTACGGAACTATATCATTTCAAATAATATGTTTCCTAAAGGTTGTTCATGAGATTTCAAGACATTTCGTACCCGAAAACTCGTGCCACGGACATTTCGACACCGACATTCCGTCACACTAACAGTTCGTACCAACGAACATTTGATTATACGCTCTATACGTTCCAAGAAACCTTTTGTCACGGGAAAAGAGCATTAGCTTGCTGTACAAGGGTGTAAATACAAGGTGAATCCCGCAAGGGTTTGCTGTCATTCCTGCATGTCACGTGTCGTTGAATGAGAGTACTGTCGCCGTCACGCCGTTCTCATACGCCCGTAAGAAACCCAACTTCGATGAGTGGATAATCAGATCGAAAAATTGAAAGAAAAAAATAAAACTTACCCTATTACAATTAGCGTACAAAATTCTGTTCTTCAGCCTATGAACAAGCGTTGTAGCGTGTGGTGATATCGTGGTTCACTCTTTGCAATTCACACGAGTCTTCAAACTTACGTGCGAATTTCATTTAGGAATGCAGACCACAAAAAAATCGGGTTCTTAATTCAGAAGCCATTAAACGCACCAAACCGATTAAACACCGTTTTGTTAAGAAACGGTCACTCTGTACTCTGTGCGGAAGCTTATCGCAGACTACTTGAGACCATGACATCAATGGGCATTGAACTATCAAATCACCCATACACCGCACAGGGAATAACCGGCAACTCGACTGAGGCTCTCACTGTATAACCAATATATTAGTGCTTTATTTCAAAGATGTTTCTACAATAATTCTTCCGTTTCTTTATTTCACCGTATGCTTAAAGTAACTATGTTGCCTGACAGCAAAGCTCATCATGCTTAACTTTTAAAAAGTTCCGGGAAGGTTGTACCAAAAGTCCTTAAATACTGGGGAATATTATCCTCATAGTGGTATTCTTGATAATGAGACATAACTCGCTTACTTCCCTCATCACCATCTTTATACTTCCTCTCCTTTACAGATTATTGTCCGCTTGGTAATTCCTCCATATCCTGCTGAATTTCGGTGACCTCCCTTTGTCATTGCTGAGAAAGACCAAATAGAGACGCATTTTGAATCTACTTTTTAAATATATCATGCTTCGCAAGTGTTGGTAATCCTTAGCAAATTTCCAAAAGCTCTACTGTAGCAGTTCCATATATCGACGGCAAGAATCGGCGTGCTTCTTTCCTTGCGTCTGCCAAGCACATAATTGTCTTCCATGGAACCAAATAAAGCATTCAATTCGTCCAATAAATTCTCCTGGAACGATGCTAAGATATCCGGTATATCGGGTACAGGAACAAAATAATGCAAAAGACAAAATATACCGGAACTGCACTCAAAATTCTTCGATGTCTATTGAACCTTCAGCTTCGATAGTGTGTCAGAAGTTTGGGGCAAGATGTAATTTTTAAAAACCCATCCACCCTCCGACTCATACTCTGAGAAACGACTGTCGGACAGACTTTATGAATGCAATTTCATAATCTGAAAATAAACACGTAGGATCCAATATACTTCCCTGTTTTGTAGTGGCCCTTGTCTGCAACACTTGGAATATTTTATCGTACGTTGATTTATCCTTCTTACACAGGAAAAAAATAGTTAGAAACCACGAATCTCTGACACTGCAAAGGATAGAGTATATATTTGTAGTTATTTTCGGTATTATTTTAAAAAATCCCCCAAAATCTAATATTTTTCTTTGTATAGAACTTCGAAATAGGCATCTGAAGATAACAATTATGCGCCTCTTCTCCGTGTCTAGATAAAGTAATCTGCGTAAACTGTCTGCTGTAGTTTTGTAATTCACGTACATATTGCTGACGTCGTCCATTGAGCATAGTTCAGGAGGCTTATTAACCCTTCTAATAAGGATAGCACGAGAAAAGCAGTGGACTGTAGGTATAGAACACGAGGTAGGTAGCTGGTTCATATCACTGGGTCCCTGTGGAATTATTAACATAGATATATTTACACACTTAAATACACACGTGACACACAATACAAGAACACTCACGACACATATTTACACTCATATAAGAACTCCGAATGTGCTAGGTGCACTGACTATGTCATCGTCTTACTTCACGCGATCGTCTGTCACCGCTCCATCCCACAAGACTCACTCATTAAGGGTGGCGGCAGGTAGTCTACCCTCTCCTAGTGGACAGTGGAATTACAAAGGAGACTGTCCTAATCTGACCTCTGGTGAGGGCTTGCTAAAATTTAAGTGAAAGCAAAGCGGCAAAGGTAAGCCTGGTGATCAAACAATGAGTGATGACATAACCTAAAATAAACCACAAGCATATCACAGTCTTAAAAGAAATGTGAACATTTTGTCGAATTACATGTATTTCAGATAGGCTAATCATGTACAGAAATCTTTCTTAAATTAAGAAAAAGACCAGACATCGTACACAAAATTAACAAAGAAGATAAATTGTAGTTCAGCGTATATTTCAGTTTTACCCACAGACCAACAAATGAAACAACTCTGAAGAAAATAAGAAGTAGACAAAAGTAACCTGATGGTGAAATTCTTACACAGTATTACCATCAATACTCGTATAAAATGTGAATTTATATTGAGTTTGCTATCAAATATTAAAATATGCATATGCACTTATTTAAATAAATTCGTATTACTTTATGCTCTTATAAACTGCAGTGGAAATGTGACCTAGAATTTTAAACTGCATAGCGTCGTGCAACTTCCTTTTTTCAAAAAATCGTAGGAATGACCAAGATTCTAGCTGCAGTCGCCTTCCTTAGCAGCTAGCGACAATGTTACAGAGCTACATTTGATAATACTCTATTTTAATATTTCTATTGTGCTCTATTCATATTGAAATCATCCTGACCTGTGGTTTCTCTGGGATTTGGACTTCATCCAGCGATGTATCTTTTGAGTCCAACATCGGTACCCTTTATTTTCTAATTATCAAATTTCAGTAGAATGTAATAACATTACGGAAACTTAAATAATAGTGATAGTACAACAAATAATTTACCAATTATAGTAACATTGTGAATCTATGTTGTTCGGTCGTGCCGATAGGTTCTGTAAACCCGACCTCAACTCTAAGGAAACCATCTTCCTGCGAATTTCCAAGTGAACGGCTGACACAGGGAGTATATCTTAGGAGCCTCACACTGTCTAAAGGAAAATCCCGATGCACAGGAAAAAAGGGTAGCCTACACACCTTTCATATCATCCACTGCAGGCCGCAGCAGTAAAGTCCTCAATCGAAATAGTATGAATACTGTCATTTCACCTCTACAAAAATAGCCCAGCTGTATCATTCACCCAAGGATAACGGGATCCCTTCTCCACCTCCATAGTTTACAAGTTTCCTTGTTCTTGCGGGAAGATGTATGTAGGAACTATCAAGCACAGAATTAATACGAGAATGAATAAACAAAAATGCATTGTCATCTGAACCAGTCAGAGAAATCTGTCGTAGATGAGGTGCACTCGCCCGTCTAGATCATGATATAAATTTCGAGGAAACTGATGCCGTACCTACCACTCGCCAATTCCATGCTTGTTTATATCGCGAGGCAACTGGAATGGAGAGTCATCCCATCAACTTCAGTGAGAAAGAAGGGCGTTTTTACTTAAACATACTTGGCTCCAAGTGCTAATAAACAGGTAGCAACTCAGTCCTGGTATCGTTTCTCCAGAATTCTAGACTAGGCAGTGAAGGCTTGTGCCTCCAGCTGTACTCAGTCTCAGAGAGTTTGAGACTCAACAGATAAATCCACCCTATCGACCTACTGACTTTGTGAGGACATTCACTATTTCACCCTGCATTGAACTACACAACATTAAACAATACTTTACAAGATTAATTTGAAGAAATAGACATAACAAAATACACCATTTTAACAGTAGAAATTGGTCTGTCGTGACTGAGCAACTCATGAGGAAATCGATGACTTTCGAAGTGGTGGTATAACTAACTAATATAATTTGATGATAGTGATGGACAGTTTTTATGAATAAAATAAAACAAGATTTGTATAGGTCAAACTGCGCAATTCATTCACAAGTCCACGTACATAGCATATGGGTATATTATTTTGAAAATCAGCAATATAACAATTGTACCTTAATGGAATTGTCAAAAGAAGCCTAAACCGTCGGTGTACCGAAGAACTTCCTCATGTTCCTTGTTCTTCAGTCATTCCTATAAGAACTTGCCGCCAAACTTAACAGCCAAAAAAAAGAATGCATGCTATCTTTAATTTTAGTGGCATGGGCGCCAGCTTTTCGTAACAGATTAGTGTTTGAACCCCCGTCAGTGAATGTGAGTTTTATCAGATGAAAATAACAACTGTCTATTTTTTTAATTTCACACAAACCTGTGTGTTATTACGGTTATGACCGCAGGACTTACTGCAACGTTAAACGTCAACATTACCTCGCATATTTCGACGAACTTGGAATCAAAAAGGAATGATCTGGGTCACGTCGTTTAACTGAGTATTAATTTGCCCAGTATTTCTCCCACTAACCGTAATTAGCTCCCTACCTTAGAATTAAATGATTACAGCTTCAAGCATCAGTAAATCAATAACAACGTAGGATATCAGAAAGGACAAGACTGATGATAAAAGATATCGGCTTCTAAATCGAAGGTGCATGGATTATTAAAGAGATGTCCTACGCTCCAAAAGTAGTAGTATTGTTTTATGGTAGATAACGTCATACAAATATTCATTAAAAGGAATGGGATGGACAACAACAACAACAACTACTACTGCTATTACTACTACTAATCCCTGTGGGTGGGGGCAGTAGAATAACACCTACAGTATCCCCTGCCAGTCGTAAGTGACGACTAAAAGGGGCCCCAGTGGCTCATAACTAGAGAGCGTGGGTTGGTGACCACGGGACCCATAGCTGATCCCTGGCATTGCTTCCACTTGCGCGTGCCAGGCTCCTCACTTTCATCTGTTCTATCCAACCTTCCTTGGTATACTCTAGTTTCTTTACAACCCCTATAGTATTAGAACATTCGGATTCCTTCCAATTTTTTCTTTCTGATTAGTGTTTTATACAGGATAGTTGCCTAGTTGTACTTCCTCTTAAAACAACAACAACAACAACTACTACTACTACGGGTTTTACATCTCACTAACTACTTGTACGGTTTCCGAAGGCATAGATGTGCCGGAATTTAGTTCCGCAGGATTTCCCTTACGTACAAGTAAATCTAACGATGCCAGGGTGATGTATTTGAGCACACTCGGGGACTGGGTGTTCGTGTCCGTCTTACATGTATAAGTCACACTTCAGTTCACAATTAATGTAAAAAATTGCATATGGTAGTAAAATAGCATAATATACTGTATAGAAATGTTTCATTAACAAGTACGAGAAATATACAAATTGGGGTTGGCTGCATGGTCGAATAAGACCAAAAGCAAAAAATTTAAATTAAAAAATATTTGAGGATCTTTAAATACCATTGGAATGAACTGCGACCGAACTTTCCAACTTGCGCTCAGAAAACCAGAGTTTTGTGAATGAGTTACTCACCCCCGTAAGTTGAAGTAAATTGTATAGGAACCTTAGAACCTTTCTATGGCTCAAGTGAGATCAAACTCCTTCTCTCTGGCCGAACTTGTGAACATCTGCTCTCAGGAAGTAGACCACGTGGCTGGGATAACTGGAGGCGAACTAATATACAACAGAGATGAAATACTGATGTATACAGCCCGAACCGTTGAATTAATGCTCGTGCAAGGCTACTCATCACCAGGAGCCCGCTTTTCAGCCCCCCTTCCGCCATAGCATGTACTTTTCCCACTTCCTGTGACGGGTTGCTGTGAAGATATTGATAGCTTTATTGTCGATGCATGCCGTTTGTTGTATGAACATCACCATTTATCCGTACTCTAGGGGCTACTGACTCTCAATCTTTATCATTTCGTTTAGAATAAACCGGTATTATAAAAAGGTTTTAAAACGACCTTGCCAATTGCCGAGTAGAACAAAGTTTATAAATTTAGAAATGTGTGGGATCTCGAGAAATTGCTGAATGGAATGGACGAAGACTTGTGTAAGGAGTACAAGATGAAAATAAATAAGTCCAAAACAAAAGTAATGGAGTGCAGTCGAACGAAGGCAGGTGATGCAGGTGATGCAGGTAGTATTAGATTAGGAAATGAAGTCTTAAAGGAAGAAGATGAATATTGTTACTTGGGAAGTAACATGATTAACGATGGCAGAAGTAAGGAGGACATAAAATGCAGACTAGCACAAGCAAGGAAGAGCTTTCTTAAGAAAAGAAATTTGCTCATTCGAACATTGATATAGGAATTAGAAAGATGTTTTTGAAGATTTTCATCTGGAGCGTGGCATTGTATGGAAGTGAAATATGGACGATGATTAGCTCAGAAAGGAAGAGAATAGAAGCTTTCGAAATGTGGTGTTACGGAAGAATGCTGAAGGTGAGATGGATAGATCGAATCACAAATGAAGAAATACTGAATCGGATTGGTGAGAGGAGATAAATTTGACTAAATTCGACGAGAATAAGCGATATAATGATAGGACACATATTAAGACACCCAGGACTTGTTCAGTTGGTTTTTAAAGGAAGTGCAGACGGTAAGAACGGTAGGGGTAGACGAAGGTATGAATATGACAAGCAGATTAGAGCAGATGTAGGATGCGATAGTTACGTAGAAATGAAAAGGTTAGCACAGGACAGGGTGGCATGAAGCACTGCATCAAACCAGTCTATGGACTGATGACTCAAACACAACACATGGGATATAGATCTTCTCGAAAATGGTACGTCCTCTTTTACCATATACATTATTACTTTTACTGAAATGCTAGAGTTAAAGTATGATGAAAAAACAAATGAAGTTTCCGTCAGTTATTTACTGTTGAGGTTATTACTCTCCAATTTTGGGGGCTGGGAACATCACGGCCAAAATCTAATATTCGTACTGCGCAAGTGAAGTCTGAAAACCCTGTGTTTCTGTGCAAATGTTCCCATGACTGTAACTGTAATTAATTGAACGTAATACTGGGAAGGATGCGGCTGTTATTCAGAGAAAACTCCTAACAAGGATATGAGGAGTTAAATGTCAGGTAGCTCCGTAAATACCTTTCTAAGGATATCTTAATGTGGGACGGGAGTTAAATGTGAAGCTCCGTAAATACCTTTCTAAGGATATCCGAATGTGGGACGTACGCCCAAAGCTCTTACCACTCTGCCCACCACATTAATTAATTGAGTTACGCAAATTGATCTCTGTGGGGAGTATCAATTCGAACTTAAAATAGAAAAAGGAAATTATATTTTTTGAAGGTAAGGGCACTGAACATTATTAAGAACCTACCAGCTACTTTGAAGCCCTCGTCATAAGATCCGTCGTAATACGTTCTCTCAGTGGTGAAGCCTACTGGTCAATTCAGCCGCCCCAGCTTAAAGGAATACATGCAGCTTAGTTGGTCGAAACTTGATTCTTCAATTTCGCCGTGATGTTTTGGAATAAACTTCCCTTTTGAAATCTTGAAACAATTACGTTGATGTCTGGAGTATATTCTGAAATGTAATTTAGGGAGAAGTCATCACCACACCCCTTCCTACTGTTAAACTGAACACAACTTCATCTATCCCTGCTTTTACCTATGTTGTAATGGAACAATTCGTACTTCCGGCCGCAAGTATATTTTTTGCTATATGTTAAATTCTGCATAACAACAGATAGTGCTATCTACTCCCTTTGATTCTTTGCTCGTCGTGTGTATATTTAACTGGAGAGGTTAGCATCTTAACTGTGGATGTTTGTGTCCTCTGTATTGAAGAACATAGGGGTTTTCTGAGTGCTCTTTTTATTTCAACAGATGGGAAAGGGAAAGACCTTATTAATCGAAAATATGATTTTAAAGGCGTTACTTACAATTAAAGTTTGTAAAAGACCGTAACTTATATTACTCTTCTATTACGTAGCAACAAACAGAACAAGAAGTGCAGGCCGGGCTGAGTAGCTAAGACGATTTGAACGCTGGCTTTCTGAGCCTAAGTGGGTAGGTACGATCCTAGCTCAGTACGATAGTATTTGAAGGTACCAAGTCATCATCTTCATCCGAGCCACGGGAAATGGAAACGAACAGTCTTGAATACATTTATAAAGAAGAAATATAATCTCACTGTTACATAAAGTTTTCCGCAGTACATATTACCGAGCGAGTTGGCCGTGCTGCCGACAGTGGGGTTCGAACCCACTATCTCCTACAGTGACTCTATATGCAGAGTTTGGCCAAGTCTAGTCCAGCCACCATTTTTTAGCCAAGTACTCAGTCAGCTGATAGATTAAGGACATTATTATTATTATTATTATTATTATTATTATTATTATTATTATTATTATTATTATTATTATTATTATTATTATTATTATTATTATTGTACCGGGCGGTACTCCTCCACGCCGCTAATTTAAAATGTGCGCCAATTGAAACTCCTCTGCTGGAGGAAGTCTGAACTTTATTGACGGTATTAATTTTCAAGTTTCTCAGAAGATGTCACTACTTGGAAAGTTTGGAGTTTTTGAACTGTGCCACTTTTGATGTATTTTTGTTTTACCGGTAGTAAGAAGTGTGAACTTTCTCTTCTAGAGGACACTACTGAAAACTACAATGGTGCACCCTAGTGCGATGTGAAAGAACTGTTTTTTTGGAGAAATTTTTATTTCAAAAGTTTGTTTCTTGTTAAATTTCCTTCTGTTATTGTTTAAGTTAGCTGTATACCCCTCTCTTTCCCCTTGTTTTGTATTTAGCCAATCCCGAATTTCTTTAATTAATTTCTGACCAATCTGATGTATCTTCCCCCAACCTGAATATGCTGCTTATCCCTAACCAATAAAGTGATTGTGGGCGGGTGTTTTCTTCCCTAAAATGCCTCGAACTTTCCGCGAGAGTATATAAACTGCTGATTTTTGGGTCTCTGCGCCACTTCTGTTCCATCTTTCAGTGTGTAAAGTACATAGCAGGGGGCGGGAAGCGCCTCTTTCTTCAGCAGCGGTCAACAACAAGGTAATGGCCGATTAATAATTTCTTTCTTTGCTAGCTCAGCAGTTTAACTCTCGGGGCGGGTCCGAAGTTTTTCCATAATGTAACCTTCTTTAAAATGTAAAGACCCTTGGTATCTATTCTATCTTTAAACTGCATATCGGGATAGAGAGTGCTTAACCCTCTCGAGCTCCCACTCATATTGTTTTGGGGTGAACTTATTTTTTTCTCAACCTATTCTTCTTTAACGTAATGTAAATTGTTCCTTTCTTAAGTCACCTCTTTAGTATGGGATTAGCCCTTGTATTAACGGCCTAGTGCCAAGTAGGTTTTAAACAAAGTGTATTAGGAGCGCAAGTTCGCCTCCTCTCAAATTGTTATTTTAGAGGTCATGTAATTAATCTTTTTCTCACTTAATAGACCTCAGTAGGTTGGGTATTTTACCCCTGTGTCTATGTCCTGAGAGGACAACTTGAAGGTGGAGTTTGGTGTGGCCTTTGAGAGGCTTAAAGTTTGAGAGCGAGTGGCTCTTTCTTGAAAATTGAGTGTTGTATGCCTCGAGGAGGCTTTTCTGTGTAATTTGCGCAAGTGCTCCTGAGCATGAATGGGGTTTTCTGCCCCTCTCTTAAAACTTATTTTGGAGTAAGGTTGGGCTGATTGCCCAAGAATTGTAAAGTCGGGGCGCGAAGCCCAAATCCGGTAAATATTGTAACTACATTTTGTTGCCTTGCTACTCTGTACCTGCCATGCTTGTTATTTCTTTATTTTGAAAAGAAAATATAACCTTGTTAATTTTACATGCACTCTAATTTCGTAGCTTGAGACCCGTTCACACCCGCACCTTCTTTCACCTCTAACTACCGCAAAAACACGGTAACAATTATTATTATTATTATTATTATTATTATTATTATTATTATTATTATTATTATTATTATTTCAATAAAGAATAGACTAGTTCCATGTTTTAAGACTTTATTTATTTTGCTTATTCTGTGTTTATATACGCCTATCAGTATTTGCTATATTCATAGTCTACCTGACATAAGACTTCAAACTTTAGATTTATGCGTAGTATGCAAGTCACAATAATATTCCAGGTAACATGGTTTTACATATCAGAATATACAACGCAGTATTGAACCCATAATTCTACCTTGCTGAAATTTCAACTGTAAGATGGAGTGCATCCATATCTTTATTGCAAGCTCATCTCACGCTCCGTGGCATAGCTACTGACAGCGGGAGGTCCGCCATTTCGAACGAGGTCGGAACATTTCGGAAGACCTCGGGTAATTAATAATGAAATTCTGGATAATAACCCTCATTTCGAGAGATTTCGGCCCTGTCATTAACAAATAAATAAGCAATTAAGAATTTTGGGAAATATTTGATGAAGCCGAAGTCCACAGGAAATGTATTTAATTAGGCTTGGATAAAAGTCGGCATCCATACTGGAAAATAGTGCACACGTGTCAAAGACATGCAGCAAAAATGCGCGGGAACCCTAATGCACGAAATAAATTAATTACGCCTGTTAAAGAAACAGGAAAAATCAGCAAACACCAGCATCATTACTGGTAAAATAGGTGGAATCTCTGGAGTAAGTCTCGAAGAAATCGATCCAGTGGTCATCAAATGGAACGATTGCACAACAGTACATTACACCAATCAGAGCGTCTCCAGAAAAGGCTTAAATCCCACCTCTTCAGACAAGAGCGTCAGTCGTCATTTCATGTCCCGAGAGTGTGAACCTACGTCGGGTAACATTAAGAAGAAGACTTAAAGTGGGTGAAATAGACTTGAAGAATCTCTAAAGCCAGTTGTATTAAGGGATGAATATTTTACCAAATGGTAAATGGTGAACGAAGACAAAATTAGCTATTGAAACATCTTAGTTGCGACATATATCACGGTCGGGGAAGAAAATCATAAGTTAAATAATTGTAGGATTCCTGAAATTCTGCGTAGGGGGACAACAGATTGAATTATTGCGGACAAGGTTATTTTGGTAATCGGCAAGGGAGAACTGTTGTGGGTCGCCGAGATAAGTTTGTGTCTCACGGTCAGTTACACCTGTGGAACATCTGGAGAGGAAGGAGTTGGAGATTTCCACACACTGCATCAGTTGAATTCTCGAGGCGAAGCGGGGTGTTTTAACTGTTATATGTCGATAGAAAAAAAATCATTATTTAAGTTTCATAAAATCAATGTGTATTGCTTCAAGGCGAATGCAGAATCTGTGTATTTATTAGATAATATTTAAACAAAGAATGTGTCCTGTAATTGTGAGGGGCTAAGTCGGAGTTGGCCGGCACAGAATGAAGCCGAGATAATGCCACGCCAAACGACTACAATTACAGGTCCGTCTAATTTAAATATTATGTTTTGTAGTTAGAGATGTAAATGCTTGTCCTTTTAAATTAATTAATAATCATAATATCGCGTTGTATATGTGGTGTGTGTAATCAGATATATTACGATGATGAGGAAGTGTCTTTTTTTTTTTGCTAGGGGCTTTACGTCGCACCGACACAGATAGGTCTTATGGCGACGATGGGATAGGAAAGGCTTAGGAGTTGGAAGGAAGCGGCCGTGGCCTTAATTAAGGTACAGCCCCAGCATTTGCCTGGTGTGAAAATGGGAAACCACGGAAAACCATTTTCAGGGCTGCCGATAGTGGGATTCGAACCTACTATCTCCCGGATGCAAGCTCACGGCCGCGCGCCTCTACACGCACGGCCAACTCGCCCGGTGAGGAGGAAGTGTCTTGTCGTTGTTCCATTGCAGATGCGAATGGTCTGGTATTTATGCCAGCGCGCGAAACTTTAAGCCATGTTTAAATTTCTTTAAAAAAAATAAAAGTGAAGTTAAATATTTCATTGAAAATCAGTTAAATAATATTCGGTCCGGTAAATGTTACAATAATGACAATGATAAAATAGCCGTTATTTGTGTGATAAAGCCAACTATCAAAATATTTCAATAATAATAACAATATTCACGTCAGGATAAAATTGAGACGATAAATTATGTGTTCAGCAGTAATGTCAAGCGAGATTCGCGGTTTATATCGAAATCCAGTGAAGTATAATAAAGTTGGCATTTTTCGGAAACTTAAATTTTGTGACACCGTGTATTTGTGATACAGAAAATCGCGGTATGCTATTTTGCTCCTGTTGTCAGAAAAAAATTCCAGAGGTTAATTGTGAGATCAATATAAAGTTGGTTGGTCATGGCTCAACGACAGAATTAGGGCGTCGTCTGTACATAGTCATGTCATAGGTTAGTCATTTTTGCTAATCGACTTGAACCATGATAGTGTTCGCAGTAGCGGATATGAATGTGGGAGATATTAGTAGGTACTCATCAGGCCATGTTTCGGCATAATTCTTACTAGCCGAAAGATGCTCCCATAATAGCGTTGCATCAGTAGTGCCATGAATGTAAGGATTGTCCCACGTGGAAACCTGGCTAATGGAGACTGATCCTTACTACTTAGTTACGCGTGTTCAAGATCGATGAACTTTCGTTTTCTATTTGTTTTTCTTTACTTTAAGATTTATTGCTCGGGTGTCCGCTATATTAGGATAATGCCGTGTGTTGACACTTGGTAGAATTTTGTAGGATTTTCACTACGAATGAGGTTTCGAATCGTCGGCTGTTAATATATGTTATTTTCATTTTTGTTATTCGCATTATTTATGTGAGACGTTGATCTACCAATCACGTGTAGTTTGATTTAATGGGACAAGTGTAAGTAGACAAATTTGTAATTATAGTCGTAGTTATAGAAAATTGGAAAGATTTCCTTTTATTTTTCTTATATTGTGGACTTGTATTTAACAAATTTAACGACGTAATTGTTTCATATGTCCGCCTCTGTGGTGTAGTGGTTAGCGTGATTAGCTGCCACCCCCGGAGGTCCGGGTTCGATTCCCGGCTCTGCCACGAAATTGAAAAGTGGTAAGAGGGCTGGAACGGGGTCTACTCAGCCTCGTGAGGTCAACTGAGTAGAGGTGGGTTCGATTCCCACCTCAGCCATCCTGAAGTGGTTTTCCGTGGTTTCCCACTTCTCATCCAGGCGAATGCCGGGATGGTACCTAACTTAAGGCCACGGCCGCTTCCTTCCCTCCTCCTTGCCTATCCCTTCCAATCTTCCCATCCCTCCACAAGGCCCCTGTTGAGCTTAGCAGGTGAGGCCGCCTGGGCGAGGTACTGGTCATTCTCCCCAGTTGTATCCCGCGACCAAGAGTCTGAAGCTCCAGGACACTGCCCTTGAGGCGGTAGAGGTGGGATCCCTCGCCGAGTCCGAGGGAAAAACCGAACCTGGAGGGTAAACAGATGATGATGATGATGAATTGTTTCATATCCTGAAAGTTGGTTTAGTAAGAATATTTTCAAGTGACTTATCACTTTTCTTTAATTTCAGTGTTTGGTATTTCTTGTAAATGCATAATGAATTAATTTTTTTACTGCATTTCGCAGTTTTGTTCCTTCAGGACGACGTAACATAAGATCCCCTCGGAGCAAGTGTTGTTGGTTCCTTATGAACATCTGTTTGGGGTGATGCATGTTTCAGTATCGGGATTCCTCTGTAACTTAAGGGTGTCGCGAGATGACAATACATGGTGGAGTTTTATTTTTGATTGTGACAATTGCTGTTAACTTGTAATGAACACCATGCTTTCAAGTAATAGTTCGCAACTTATCCAAAGGATCCATTCGGGGGTGTCCCAATATCCGATAGGATAGTCGACTGGTGGATAACCTTAATTAAATATAAATCTGGAATTCTACTTGTTGAAGGTCAGATTTTCCACGGATCGTGTGGATAAACTCTCAGTTATCGTTTGGATCAATGGTGCCCGATTTTTAGGTTTTATCTCGTTTTCTGGTTTTTGCTGTCCACGAATTTTATACTACGTTTTCATTCTTTCAGTAAAACCTTACCACTCACGTTATGCATTGTGACTACGTTAAAACATGTTGTGAAAAATTTTATGTGACGTTTCTTGTCTATTTAATAAATAAGTTATCGTGATTTACATTGAATAAATATTTTAGTAAGCACATTTTTGCTCCTCAAGCCTACGTGGCTCAGGCGGCAGCGCGCCGACCTCTCACCGCTGGATACCGTGGTTCAAATCCCGGCCGCTCCATGTGAGATTTGTGCTGGAAAAAGCAGAGACCGGACAGGTTTTTCTCCGGGTACTCCGCTTTTCCCTGTCATCTTTGCATTCCAGCAACACTCTCCAATATCATTTCTTTTCATCTCTGTCATCTATCATTGCTCCAGAGGAGTGCGACAAGCTTCGACAGCCGGCACATTTCTTATCCTCGCCGCAAGATGGGGGCTTCATTCATTCCATCCCTGACCCGATAATTGACTGGAAACAGGCTTTGGATTTTAATTTATGCTCCTCATTTGAAGTAGTTATGCTCTCCTCTGAACCCTATCGTTTGGTCGATGAAGTGACAGAACAAAAAACACGCAACGACCCCAAGATCCAAGAGTACAATATTGCTCTACTGAAGCTGGCGAGGCAGACGACCAACGATGGAACGGTTATTTCAAGGGTTCAGTACCATTAGACTATACAAAGAACTGTAATTTTAATGCATGACTTATCAGTGTGTTATATCATATTAACACGCGCAGAAGATAGAAAATAACATGACTATTTAACCTATGGGTAGACAAAATTGTATTACCTAGCTTCATATGTTAACATAATATACTGTACCATTCTACTTGTACTAATATAAGTTTTAACGAAAACCTGATACTCGTTAGTGGTGAAAACAAGCAACTGCCATGTTCCCGGGTTAGTTGTGTATAGTGCTCTGTTAATGATTTCTACGGTCTGATCCCCGCAATGAACATTTAAATATTGGTACCAATACACAATATAGTTTGAGAAATTACTACTTATAGCTCGATGAAAACAAGCAGTTATCCTTGTCCTTGTATTCAGGACTCTGTTACCGATCACCTGCGGCTCGATCCCCGTTATGTGAGACTAATTCTGTGCCCGGTTCGGTTAGTGCTGGTAGATATCTGCTGTATTTTAAACATTCTGTTTGCTACTATCGGCTTTGCTAATATATTGTTATTACTGTTATCATTGCCTTATTCTTTTTCTATAGCTTTTCCCACGACTGTGGGGTTGTGGGTGCGAACTGCATCACATATATGTAGACTTGGCCCTGCTTAACGGCTGGATGCCCTTCCTGACGCTAAACCTATATGAAGGGTTGTAATCACTATTGCGTGTTTCTGTTGTGGTTTGTAGTGTGGTGTGTTGTCTGAATATGAAGAGGAGAGTGTTGGGATGAATCCAAGCACCCAGTTCCTAATCCAGAGCTATTAAAATACCCCACCCGGCTGGGAATCGAACCCGGGGCTGTCTGAACCGAAGGTCAGTACGCTGACCATTCAGCCACGGAGTCGGTCTATTATTGGTATCATTATAATGTATGGGAATACTCAACTTGATGCTAGGCGGCACTTATAACCACGTCCTTTAAGAGATGAATAGCCATAAAATCTTGAATTCCAGAATATATCAATCATGATATTTCATACGATGAAAGTGAATGAGACATAAACGATCGGCAGTGACCTTTCCTGTAACTTTTGTTATGTACAGGTTTTAGATACAACAGATATTTTCGGGGATATTTGGAAATTTGTGAAAAATAATATAATCGTGAAAAAGCATTGTTATTTTTCCTTACACGGTAAAATCGCACGAAATGTAAAAGATCGGAAATGATATTCTAAACAACTTTCGTTATATATGCCTAAAGGTTTTCAATACGGCGAATATTAACTGAGAAATCTGATATTTATTGCCTTGGCCTCGATAAAATTACTCTCCAATGTTGTTATTATTGTTACCATTTTAATGCATGAGACATTCCTACTCGTTGCTGGGATCGTCTTATAACCTTCTACTTTCAGATATGATAACAAGCAATTGTCCAATTTCATTTTAAAATTCTTTCCGGATCTTTCCGTATCCTTTCCGCACAACAGTCTGGCGTAATTTTCTTCAAATCTCATACCTCAGCAAAAGCAAAGTCACCTCCGTACAGGCCATGAAGGCCCTTGGAGGAGTGGAATGTAAAGGCTTCTACCATTGCTAACCTCGACACGTGATGGGGAAGAGTGGTTAGCTCTACGCCCGGCCGCCTTTGCCCCCAGTAATTAACCTGGTACTCATTTTTGGTGTAGGCTGAGTGAACCTCAGGGCCATTTGCACCTCCGGAAGTGGAAATATAATTTCTTAAATTTTACGACTTCCTGACGGTGATTCGAACGCACGTCCTTCCGGGCGAACCGAGCTCGCCTTTAGCGCCTTGACCAGGCAGCCCCTCTCATACCTCAGAAATACGTAAATTCACACACATTTCAGAACTAATAATACTATATAATCCCCCGTGTTTAATAAAAACATATTGTCGGTGGTATTAAAGTTAAAACAGGTTGCCTGTACTTAGCTGAAATTGCATAAAGTGTTATCTGTGCGGAATACATATGTTTAAATCAGCTGACGGGATATTTGTCTAAAACAGGAGCCAATCAGAATGAAGCACTCGTTGGCCACACTGTACCTATACTATCTCCCGAATGCAAGCTCACAGCTGCGCGACCCTAACTGCATGGCCAACTCGCTCGGTAATATGCACTGCAGAAAACTTTGTGTAACAATGAGATATCATTTCTTCTTTATAAAACGTATTCACGACTACTCGCTTCCATTTCCCGTGTCTACACATATATGGTTATTATTATTATTATTATTATTATTATTATTATTATTATTATTATTATTATTATTATTATTATTTCTTTTGGCATGCCTCCTTTCTCTCAATAGTGAAAGATGAGGATGTTTACATTATACTCGTAGGTCACGGCTTCCTGGTTTTTTCAGAAAACCTTAGTCACTATGAGTAGCACCACAGAAACAATTGAATATGCAATGGATTTGAATTGTGCACAGAAATAAACAAACAGCGGTAATAAGGTAACAAACACCTGCCTCTATCTGGGCAACGCAGCACTGCGATGAGCTATTTACTGGCTTGCCGCTGTGCGACCATTCTTGATCAGAGTGCGATGGATACGGGATCGAATCTCGGGAACCGTCTCATTTTCTTCCCTTTCGTCTCATAATCACAACCACTTTAATAAAAGTTATCCTTTAAGGTAATTTCTAACAATAGAATTTAATTAAATACTTTACGTGACAGATTGATAATCGAATATTATTTAAAACTCTTTCAGTTCATTCCACTACTAGCAGTTTCCCGCTGGCTCCGCCCGCAATGTACAATGTATGGTGTTGTTCGTTACTATCCTCACGGATGTATTTGCAAAGTTCCGACTTAATGAAATAAAGCACATGATCTGCTGCGGTAATAGAATGTAATAAACTTGAAAATACATTACACAAAGAAATTGAATTAAACGTTCCTTGGAACAACACTACGCGCCGAACTATTAAAAAGTCCTTCAAAGATCCTCGTCATGGAGACAAATGTACTCATAACTATTCTCATAATCTACCAATGTAAGCAGTTATTACCTCAAAAGAAAGCGCTTGATCCACTGAGGATTTTTATACCAAAACGAACTGCGTACCTCCGTTAGAACGAAAGATATGATTGGTTCAATGAGAAAAAATGTTGAAGAAATGAGACGTCAAATTAAATGTGCACTCATAACTTTGCTCAGAATGAACCAGTTTGAATAGTTAAGAGCTGAAATGAAAGAACCTGATCCACTGAGTGTTCTTAGGCCAAAACGAACTCCGTGCTTCAATTAGAACCAAAGTTATGATTGCTTCAAAGATACAAACAATTGAAAAAATGAAATAATTTGAGGAAGTACCTGATGACAAATTTGTGTATGAATACCTTTAAGTTAAAACAAAAATGAAGGAAATCGACCGGATAGAATGGTCGGACTGACTGACTTTAGTTTTCGTAATTTTTTTTAATATATAGGCAAGAGAAGCCAAGTTCAAAATCAGGACACATTTTAGCAAGATGTTGATACTGGCGTGTCTCTTCCTCGCGACTACCTCAGAAAGAGTCAAGGTGAATGGTGTAGGTTCTCGGTTTCTCCCTGCTGTCTACTGACATACCACTATTTCAATAAATTGAGGAGCAGGGAGAGGTGAATCCCTAAGTCTTGTTACCGTGGCAAGTCTCCCCAAGAGCGTCGCTGCGACGGGCAGCCAGACTTGCTAATAATTCAGAACGCTTGAATCCACTAGGGAAAGGAGTTTTACTTGCTGAGGGAAAAGGGGAGGTATTCTTCCTCAAGCCCTCTGCTTATAAAAGGAGAAGGAAGTCAGTCACACAGATAATAAACCAAATGCAAATTCCAAATCAGCTGTTTTGCCTGAAAGTAACATATTATTAATTGTTGACTGTTCAGTATATGATGGAGTTATGGAATCAGAGCAGAATACCTCCATAAAACATTTTAAGATGTATTTTGAAACGTTCAAGAACATTCTGTAGGCCTATATAATAAAGCAATTTAGATCCTCGCTGGAAATATATTGCCTTAGCTGTTTGTTGGCCATTCACCGTTTCGTCCCGAGTTCAAATCTCAGCCAAAGTACGTGAAATAAGTGATGATTTTTAACGGAAAATGTGGATACGCGACAGAAAGTTCGATATCTTCGGTGTCCCTGTCTTTTTCAAACGTCTTAATGGCCACCATCGTTAAAATATTATCGGCTCTGAGATATGTGAGAGGTCATTTAGCACACTCGTTCATTTATTTTGACACTAGTTGAGGCTTCATTAAATGACTTGTTTGTGTACAAGATAAAACATCACACGGGATTATATTTTTTCTCATTATCATTACGGTACATGTACCATATCAAGAATACTCCATATCGATGACGAGTCAAGTAATATTTTTATATATGGAATTAATGTATACTGAAAGGGCTTACAGACCATGACATACGCTGTAAATCATTCTACTTTGTTCAGGATTTTAAACGAATAATAATAATAATAATAATAATAATAATAATAATAATAATAATAATAATAATAATAATATTGGTGATGGCTGTTATATATTCAGCTCTTTCGTCTTAGAACTCTATTACGATCCAAATAAAGGTCATAAAACAATTCTTGTCAACAGAATATATAATAGCTTTGGAGAGATTATCCAGTATCCTGTGTAGTCTTGTGTGAAACTTGAATTGTTTTAGTCTAGGTCTGGTGACCAGGGACGTAAAGTATGGTACAATTTCAACATGTTCTTAGAGTGTAAGGAACTCACGCACGAGCACACACGAGAGCTAAAATTCGAACCTTCCATTTCTGGACGTATTGTGTAATAACTCGTATATGATTGTGGGTTTAAAATTTAATAATAATAATAATAATAATAATAATAATAATAATAATAATAATAATAATAATTACCTAATGCCATTGGTTTTTCGTCCCACTAACTACTTTTACGGTTTTCAGAGACGCTGAGGTACAGGAATTTTGTCCTGCAGGAGTTCTTTTGCGTGCCAGTAAATCTACCGACACGAAGCTGACGTATTTCAGCACCTTCAAATACCACCGGACTGAGCTAGGATCGAACCTGCCAAGTTGGGGGTCAGAAGGACAACGCCTCAACCGTCTAAGCCCGGCAGACCAGGAAGATGTAATTCCTTCAAATTTGTACCATACCTGATCATGGGAACGTTCCATGAGCCTTTTATTATACTTTTCCTTGCGCCTTTCCTCAACTTTCTTATAGCGGAACTAGCACCTTTTGAACAGACAATCCTCATGTATAGTGGAAGTTCAGCTAAACGCGGTCTGATTCACCGCGGATTCGAATAGAGCACGGTACAAAAGTGTTCTCCGGAAAGTGAATCATAATAAAATTATTATTTTAATGTAACTTAGTAACGAACTGCATAGAGGGATTCTAATTACAGTCTATAACTTACCGACTCTGCACTAAACAAATCTATAAGGGATGCTAGTTGATTTACGTCGCACCGATATAGATACGTCTTATGGCGACGATTGGACAGGAAAGGGCTAGGAGTGGGAAGGGAGCGGCCGTGGACTTAATTAAGGTACAGCCCCAGCATTTAATTAAGGTACAGCCCCAGCATTTTCCTGGTGTGAAAATGGGAAACCACGGAAAACCATCTTCAGGCCTGCCGACAGTGGGGTTCGAACCTACTATCTCCCGAATACTGGATACTGGCCGCACTTAAGCGACTGCAGCTATCGAGCTCGGTCTATAAGGGATGACTGGATGGGGTTTTATTAACTGCGTGCCCATCTTTTCACAGTAATAACGGGACGTGAACAAATGGCCAAGCTTTCGTGTACACAGGGGAAAGTTAAGTTGACCTTACCCCCATCGTCCTCAACAATTTAACATCGTTTGCTGCACCCTCGCTTACAAAACAAATGACCGTGCAGATTTTTAGCTTTTGTCAGACAATTCCCCAGTTAAGTCGTGAGTCCGATGCAGGTGCTGTGATGTCACAAGAAGGAAAGTGTAATCTGTGAACGATAAAATGAACATAATCGATCGTGTAAAGAATGGAATGTTGTATGTGTGTATTTTTGGTACAATGTCTTTCATAAAATTGTTTTCTCATGTAGGCTACTTTTTCCAATCTTCTGTCACCCTAGAGGTTGTTTTCAATTTACGCGGGGTAAATCATATCCCCGGCAACTGTCTTAAATATATACATATTCTTTAAATGTACATCAATTTATGACGGCAAATCTTAAGTCTAAAAATTCACCATTTTCAAAATATAACCCTTATACTACCAGCCTCAAATCTCATGGATCATCAGTCTCCCGATAGCCGGTTGCCAGACAGATTTATTGTCGTGTTGTCGACACAACTAACTCATTACCGTTATTCGCAGATTATTAGGCTTGTACTTCCACCATTTCACCAATCACTTAGTTCTTCACTTGACTACATAAGGGTGAGAGAACCACGTTCCAGACTCTCAAATCAGTCTCAAACTCATGATCAGCCCGAGATTGAACTCAGGTTTTCTACAGTGTAGCTTGCTAATTTGGGTAGTATTTCATTCCCTTCCTTCAGTGTCCTAATATTTTGTCTGTACTTTCACCGATAGAAAGATTTAAGGTACCCACGTCTAATTAATACACTCTCGTCTTTGAGATAACATTATCATGCCCGTAATAACCTCCTTCATATGGCTTACAGATTTCATTGATTATAATAAATTGTTATTGTTATTATTCTCCTAAAACTCGCGTAATATTAACAGATTCAAAGGACTTGTGAATGATTTAAACAAACTCAGTGAGTGCTAATTGTCATTTTTTTTTTTTTAATGGGTTATAAGAGTATGCTCTAACACCAAACTGTTACTCTTGAGCTTTGTAGCTGTTCTGGTCATGTTGCTGCTTGTACAGAAAAGCGTCAAACGTAGAGTAGTAGGTCTGTCTAATATTTTCATGTACTGGAGCGCACCCGATTCTTGGATATCGAGGCACGGGTGCCGTTTGACGATTACAATAATAATAATAATAATAATAATAATAATAATAATAATAATAATAATAATAATACAGAGACATATATCTAATATTAACTGAAAAACCGATCTCGATAGGTGCAGTCGCTTATGTGTGGCTAGTGTCCGATATTCTGGAGATAGTGGGTTCGAACCCCCGCCGTCTAGCCCTTTTCTGTCTTATCTGTGTCGGTGCGATGTAAAGCAACTTGTAAAACATAATTAAAAACTTAATATATTTCAACATATCGCACTTGCGTGATTATTGTGAAATCTGGCACTGCATTTTCGCTGCAAGTTGAGGAACAGTGTTGCTCCTCCTATTCACTATTAAAACTGTAAGTTCTTAACCATTTAACCATCATAAATGTTTGTTGTTGTTTAACGTCGCACTAACACATCGAAGATTTTGGGTGACGGAAGGGTGGGAAAGGGCTAGGATTGGGCAGGTAGCGATCGTGGCCTTAATATTAAGGCACAGCCCCAAAATTTGCCTGGCGTGAAAATGGAAAACCACGGAAAACCATCTTCAGGACTGCCGACGGTGAGATTCGAACCTACTATCTCCCAAATGCAATAAGCATGATTAGAAGCACTGCATAAAATAATATTGCGAATTAATAAGTGATGTGTTATTTTCGCAGTCAATATAAATAAAAATTGAAATCATGAACATTCAGTTCTTTATTGAATAGAAAAAAGTTTAAATATGTAAGTAAAGGAGAAAGCAAATAAAGTGCGCTTATAGGGAACTAGCACATTGCTTCTTTTCATGATAAAAACCAAATTCAACTGAGGATCTTGTGAAACTGCTTGTTCCACGGCCGTGAACAGCATATATGCTTTGTAAG
The DNA here is from genome assembly GCF_040414725.1 of Anabrus simplex. Lineage (NCBI taxonomy): Eukaryota > Metazoa > Arthropoda > Insecta > Orthoptera > Tettigoniidae > Anabrus > Anabrus simplex. Next base: position 429,490,600 of record NC_090266.1, on the reverse strand, counting down.
AATGTTGAGAAGGAAGGATTTATGAAACATTCACAGTGCGATCGTTTCCTGGAAAGTGTTCTAAGTGGGAAATACTAAGTGTCAACGTATCTACCTCATCTCCAGCAGTAATACCATATAACGGAGATGAGTGGCAGTAGAAGAGACTACTAACAACAATAGTCAGTGAAATGTTATTGTTGGCAAGTTTTAGATGCTTAGTGATATTAAGGCTTTAACACTTCCCCCTCCTCCCTTTAGAATTACGTCTTGACTAATTCTTCGAGTGATCCTTCCTTCACGTTTTTCTTTGTATTTCGATAGTCATCTTCATTATCATCCTGGTTAATGACTGCGGTTTTGTACCTTATAAAATATATCATGATAACAACCACCACCATCGCAAGTTAGTTCGTCACCATTACGACTAATCATTTTTCCTCGTCAGCGATTCTCACTGTTCATGTACAGTACTTCATAATAGGGGACGATGACCTAGATATTAGGCCCCTTTAAACAACAAGTATCATCATCAACATCACTTCATAATAGCCATTTAAATGTATGGATAACTCCATTGCTATAGATCGTACGGTAAAAATGTCTAAGGTATGAATGATTGGAAATAAGTTTTTTCTATAATTGCTTTCATTCATACAATAATTTGACGAATATTTCCGGAGATATTAACAAGTTTTAGAAAAATGTATTAATTGCGAATATCACCGCTCCGCTCGTATTCCTTGTACGTAAAAGCGCATGAGACATAAAATAACGTAAATTACATTTTACACAACTGTTATTATATACTGGTTTTCGATACAGCTAATATTAAGGAAGAAAGTTGACAATTCCTGCCTTGGCCCTTAGCCGCTACTGTCTACTAATCAAATAATGTATAGCTTAGTGCACACTCCGGCTATCCTTGAACTTATATACGGAGTTTCTAGAAATCGTGTTAAACCTTTTTACCGTGATGTTATAAACAGACAGACAATCGAACAAACAAATAAACAAACAAACAAACAAACAAACAAACAAACAAACAAAATTGAACTGAATCTACTTCCGCTTTTGTACACCTAATCCGAGTAGACAAAGTTGACGCAAAAATTCTGAAATGTGCGGATAAAATTGCAATTTTATTTATATAGGTAATATTGAAATTTTGCACTGGCATTGTATCAAAAGAAATAAGCAGTATTCATAAACTTAAATAGGCTGGCCTCTCCAGCGATATTTTTTTACCCTGTGTAGGAATAACAATATCTGAAGAAAATTTACAAAATCCAATTTCTTTTTTTCAAAACTTGCTGATACCTTATACCTGCGATCATGCTAGCATATTGTACTAAATAAGTTATTTGTTATTCTACGTAGAAATGAGGTCTAATGATCTATAGGCTAGTAAGTGTAGTATCCATTTTTAATTATTTTCCTAAAAGTACTGCTTACGTGGTGTTTTGACATATTATTGTAGAAGTGGATGTTTCTAGAAGTGGAGGAGCTTGTCGAAATAATACGTCAGAGTACAAGCAAAAATATATTTCTTTATTAATCTGTTTACAGTCCAGGGTTGTTTTTTCCCCTTGGACTCAGCGAGGGATCCCACCTCTGCCGTCTCAAGGACAATGTCCTGGGGCGTGAGACTTTGGGTCAGGGAATACAACTAGCGAGGAGAACCAGTACCACGCCCAGGCGGCCTCACCTGCTATGCTGAACAGGGGCCTTGTGGGGGAATGGGAAGTTTGTAAGGGATAGACAAGGAAAAGGGAAGTATGCGACCGGGGCCTTAAGTTAGGTACCATCGCGGCATTCGCCTGGAGGAAAAGTGGGAAACCACGGAAAACCACTTCGAGGATGGCTGAGGAAGGAATCGAACCCCCTCTACTCAGTTGACCTCCTGATGCTAAGTGGACCCAGTTCCAGCCCTCGTACCACTTTTCAAATTTCGTGGCAGAGTCGGGAATCGAACCCTGGCCTCCGGTGTGTCAGCTAATCACACCACTAACCACTACAACACAGAGGCGGACTAAAAACGTATATTATAAAACAAAATTAATGTATTCATGTTATAGGAAGTATCTTGGTTCTTGATTTTGGCGCTTAATCCCCTTATCAGCATTTCTTTACAAGACATATAAATCGCATGGCGATACAGCACTGGGCGAACCTTGGCCTACCAAGCGACCGCTGCTCAGCTCAAAGGCCTACAGATTACGAAATGACGCATGGTCAGTGCGACGAATCTTGTCGGCAGTTATTCTTGGCTTTCCAGAGCGGGATTACCATCTCACCTTCAGATAACTCCTCAGCTGTAATCACGTAGGCTGAGTAGATCTCGAACCGACCATCAAATCCAGGTAAAGTTCCCTGATCTGGCCGGTAATCGAATTCGGGCCTCGGGTTGAGGAACAGACACGTTAACCCTAGTCCGGCTTAGAAAACGTATATTAACGGTTAATTGCTCGGATTATTATTGATACTTGGATAATGTGAACGGTAGAGATTTTGACAGGTATTTTGAAAACGTAATGCCCAACATTTTGAAGTTTTAGGGCTCATACAACACGCTGAAGGATAAGAGAAACTTATAGAGTTGAGTTGACATCTGTGGGCATAACAGAGATAATATTGTACTTTAATCAATGGGCCCCTGCAAAATTACATAATATCTGTTTATAGTTGATAACTCAGTGTATTCGGTGGATAATTCGGGAAATACTGTTTGAAAGTTAAACTCCGATCTTTTGTTTATTTTAACAGACAACTTTGTCAGCTCACTGGCATAAATATGTCAATGTAGAATCGAGAGTACGCAGAACGCTCACACGACCCCACAAGTGCGATCTTATGTCTGATTTTTAAATTCCGTTTAGAGGAACACAATGGATTTTCACCTCTTATATAAGTCATATTTATAAGAAAATCAGTGAGGTGGCTGAGTGGCTCAGACTGTAGAGTTCTGGCTTTCTGAATCCAGTTTCCTGGGTTTGATCCCGCTTCATTCCGATGATATTTGAACGTACTTAAATAAGTAAGCCTTGTGCCGATAGCTCCACCGGCATGTAACTTTTGCGCTACAAAATTCCGGCGTGAAACGAGTGAATAAAACCGGTACATTTTTAAAATTTTAGACCGCCTCTGTGGTGTAGTGGTTAGCGTGATTAGCTGCCACCCCCGGAGGTCCGGGTTCGATTCCCGGCTCTGCCACGAAATTTGAAAAGTGGTACGAGGGCTGGAACGGGGTCCACTCAGGGCCTCGGGAGGTCAACTGAGTAGAGGTGGGTTCGATTCCCACCTCAGCCATCCTGGAAGTGGTTTTCCGTGGTTTCCCACTTCTCCTCCAGGCGAATGCCGGGATGGTACCTAACTTAAGGCCACGGCCGCTTCCTTCCCTCTTCCTTGCCTGTCCCATCCAATCTTCCCATCCCTCCACAAGGCCCCTGTTCAGCATAGCAGGTGAGGCCGCCTGGGCGAGGTACTGGTCATACTCCCCAGTTGTATCCCCCGACCAAGAGTCTGAAGCTCCAGGACACTGCCCTTGAGGCGGTAGAGGTGGGATCCCTCCCTAAGTCCGAGGGAAAAGCCGAACCTGGAGGGTAAACAGTTGATGATGATGATGATGACATTTTTAAAATTTTAAAGACACGTGTGTGTAATTGGGGATCACTCTTCCTTCATATTCCATCCATAAATCGTATCACAATTTTTGCAAATAAATAACAACCCATTCAGCTGGACGTGTTGTCCGGCGGGCCAGTTCGAACCATTGAGTCTCAGCATGACCAGGCTCATTGAATGTATATGCTTGTATGCAGCTTAGTTCCGCCAGAGCAGCTCTACCAGAATATATTTATTGTTGTGCTATAAGGAGGTCTATAATATTTAGTATCCCAGTTACAGAATCAATGGGAATTGCCTCATAAATCTCTGTTACTACACCGCACTTCATCTGAATTCCAAATCCAAGCCTGCAGTACACAAGTATCCTGTTGCAGTCGTGCGGTACATGCAGATGCGAACAACGATCACACGTCGGGATCGCGGGGATCAGAACAATGGCTGGAGACTGCCCTCACGTTTCTTATTTATTGGTGACATTAGTTACTGCCTTCGGCATAGAAAGCGGATTTAGATGCAAACATCAACTGGCACGTTCATTAATACTCATTATTATTTTAGAATGATTACCTAACTTACAATCATCTGCCTGTTCTTTAGCTCTGAGCGTCGTAGTTAGCATTTAAGTACAAGAAGAAGGGTAAGTGTTCTTATTGCCCCATCATTACACAGCTTCGGATTAAACCACTCGAATGTTGCGAATGCTCGTATACTCAAATACAATTTGTTCGACAGAGCTCGATAGCTGCAGTCGCTGAAGTGTGGCCAGTATCCAGTATTCGGGAGATAGCAGGTTCGAACCCCACTGTCGGCAGCCCTTTTAAATGGTTTTCCGTGGTTTCCCATTTTCACACCAGGCAAATGTTGGGGCTGTACCTTAATTAAGTCCACGGCCGCTTCCTTCCCACTCCTAGCCGTTTCCTGTCCCATCGTCACCATAAGACCTATCTGTGTCGGTGTGACGTAAAGCAAGTAGCAAAAAAAAAAAAAATGTTCGGGATAAGAAACCAGTTGACTATTGTGCTTCCTCCGATATTCCGCATTTCGTTCAATATCCACTTATCTAAGTCATGCCGAAATATTAGTATCCACTTCCAAAGGATCTCACATTATATAACATTTATTTTCACAAGTAATGGAGATGAAACCCAGGAAACAGGTTTTACAGGTATGTTACTGACACTTGAGAATACGTTACGGTACTTTAATGTACCGGCACCTTTTCTTCTTCTATGCCCAGCTTAATCCAAGGCTCTTTAAGAAGCATTACGTGAACGCTCAAGGTAAGAAATTCTGACGCCACGTGATTTTTCAAGTGAAAATCGAACCACGGGTCGACTTGGATTCGAGCCCCAGTCATCTGGGTGGAAAGCCAGCTGCTAAATCACTGTGCTAATCACGCCCCCATCTCCACAGTGTTTGACAAAATTAAATCACAAGGTATAACTTTTTCACCCTTATTACAGTGATCAGTTAAATCCAATTAGGGATAGCAACGCTAGAAAAATTTACCGGGCGGTTATAGCCTCATAAAGAATTTGCTCTTAATAAATACATTTAATTAACTAATTGACCGTGGCGCTATGGTCCTGCTGTTTCTTAGTCTATCAAGCGACCACTGCTTAGCCATAATGCCTGCAGATTACTAGGTGGCGCGTGGTCAGCGTAGCGAATCATCTTGGCCGTTATTATTGGCTTTTTAGACCTGGGCCACTCTCACCGTCACATAGCTCCTCATTTTTTCTCACGTACGGTAAGCTGAATGGACCTTGAACCTACCCTCCAATCAGTCGCGTGAAACCAGTAATTCCCAAATGGGAAAGGGTTAGGCGGTGGGAACCCGCCCGCTCGTTTCAGCCCTGTCAGAAATATTAGTTGGATCTTTCCAGAGCATTGGGCACTTTGACTGGACTTAACTTAACCACCACGTTCAAATACCAACGGAATGAATCGGGATCGAACCCACGAAATTGGATTTAGAAAGCCAGCACTCTACCTTCTGAGCCACGCAGAATTTATTTATTTATTTATTTATTTATTTATTTATTTATTTATTTATTTATTTATTTATTTATTTATTTATTTAGCCATCACCATGGTTACCCGGAGGTCCTTAAATAGTTCATTCCGATGGCTCGGGGGCTGGGTGAGTGTGTCGTCTACAGCATTAGAATTCATTACAGCTAGGGCCTCATTCTCACAGGAGCGCAGGTCGCCTACAGGTGTCAGATCAAAGGACCTGCACCGGGCGTCTCTGGAGGCCACTCGTCATTATTATTATTATTATTATTATTATTATTATTATTATTATTATTATTATTATTATTTCTGAGAAAATTGTACCTGTTAGGAACCTGCACGCGTTCCCTTTCTTGAGCGACTGTACACAATGCGTGACCTTGTAATGCAACAGAGATAATTAACTTCAGTCCTGCTACACTTGTACTTTTTTTTGCTATTTGTTTTACGTCGCACCGACACAGATATGTCTTATGGCGACGATGGGAGAGGAAAGGTCTAGGAGTGGGAAGGAAGCGGCCGTGGCCTTAATTAAGGTACAGCCCCAGCATTTGCCTGGTGTAAAAATGGGAAACCACGGAAAACTATCTTCAGGGCTGCCGACAGTGGGGTTCGAACCTACTATCTCCCGAATACTGGATACTGGCCGCACTTAAGCGACTGCAGCTATCGAGCTCGGTACACTTGTACTTTGCACGAATCCTGAAGTCTATTAAATACCTGAGCTATCTAATGAAAAAAATGTGAGAAACTACAGTAAATAATGATGTATTCCGCAATGCTAGTATCATTTGTTCATATGGTGGAGACAGATAATGCGATTATTCACCGATCTCTTCTCAGTCCCGTAAAATATCTATGCACACAGGAGCTCTAACTCGTTTGCCTGACCTTCGTGTTTGTGTTGTAAGCTAACCCAATCCCCCTCTCTACCACTACTCAAGAGAACGTGAAAGAACAAGAATATGTTAGCAGATAAACATGGGTCCAAACATGCGAGAAGTATTCCAGGTCTGTTGCAGTAATAGCCTTAAGTTGTCTGTAAACACGAAACTTCGATAGTCGTTCAGTGCAAATACGGGTTCATTTCTATCGATCTTCTATGTAACGTAGGTCGAGAACCGAACAAACAAATCAATTACACATGTTTAATCAAAGTCTAGCACAGTTGGTGCTTGTATTGGATGAGCACCATTGACTGACAATTTGTAACTCTAGTAAATATGGGGGGTCTAACAGCACTGTAGGTTATTCAGTTAGGTGCACCACTTGTAGAAATTTGAACAGAAAGCATCGGTTTCTTTTCGTTTTGTTGAGAAATGAATGTTTTGTTTTATAAGTTTTTTAAGTTTTGTAAGTTTCCAGTAACATAGTCATGGAATTTATTAATTGTTCGAAACGCAAATTTCTTAAACAATGTTGATTTTATAACTTGGGCATCCTGGAGACCTGAACTTGTGTCCTCATAGCACACACTCTTCCGGATGGAAACAATATTGTGTCATTTTCTGGCTATATTTTTGCATGTCGTCAGTCTACGCCATACTTCTTCTACATACTGTACATTGGACGATACCTTCATCATTCCTATTCAGCAGTTTCTAATTACCTGAAATTACACTGCCGAGTCCTGACTGCTCGACAGCGTGGCCAAGGAAACCCATAAAATCTAGTCTTCATCCAATGGAATGCTCCAAATTCAGTCGTCCCCCACGAGATTGAAGGTGGTGCAATGGTAACTGGGACACTGCATAATTCGTGTTCGAGCTCAGAGCATGTTTCCATCTCAGTTTATTTTAGAAACAATATACAGTATACTTATTTAGAATCATCGGTGGTTTAGGCGGCAGCACGCCGGACTTTCACCGCTGGGTTCCGTGGTTCAAATACCGGTCACTCCATGTGAGATTTGTGCTGGACAAAGCAGACGCGGGACAGGATTTTCTCCGGGTGCTCCGGTTTCCCATGTCATCTTTCATTCCAGCAACACTTTCCACTATCATTTCATTTCATCTGTCTGTCATTAATCATTTCCCCAGAGGTGTGTGACAGGCTACGGCAGCCGGCACTATTCCTATACTCACCGCTAGATGGAGGCTTCATTCATTCCATTCCTGACACGGTCGAAGGGGGAGGTGCGTCGTATGGAGCTCCGGATTTTCTAATCTGGATACTAGCTGCAACATCCTGCGTTTGCGTTTCCATCGTCATTGTACGAGTAGTAACTTATTTCTAATCTCGTGGTAGCTCTGACTAATTCTCGTTTAACCCACTAGGGCCAAACGTACCTGTTCAATAATCTTTCCATTGTTTTTTAATTATTTCCATGCCGTGGACAAATTTGCAGTTTTTCTTTTTTGAATACCCTCTGGATGGTATGTGTTTACAATTTATATTCAGACTAGCTGATGTACCCGTACTTCGCTACGGGATTCTCAGAAAGACTGACTTTGTGGTTTTCCTAACTGAATTGAACATAGGTCATTACAAAAATGTCAGTAGGAATGTAGCGATTGAAAGCAATGTTATCATATAAAATACTCGATCAAATGAAAAACCGCACACTTTCTCACTTTCAACGAACAGTACTACGGTGCCGATCTAAGAGTCCAAAGTTCCAGAGCTTGAATAACCAGGTCGCAGACTGCCGTGAACACTCCTCTGTCATTATTCCGTTAAATATGCACACTACTCATTCCAATCAGTGCCTCAGAGTAGGGATTGAATAGCTCGAATACTATGATGAACCAGTGTGTTACGTACCAGATATATCAGAAAATGTATAAACCAGAGGAATGACATGCTAAAGAAGAAAGTTATCTTACTCCCCAGCTACTTCCCGCCATTATACAGGCAGGCTGTTACAGTCGGTACGACCAGGCGAGTTGCCCGTGTGGTTAGGGGCGCGCAGCTGTGAGCTTGCATCCGGGAGATAGTGGATTCGAACCCCACTGCCGGCAACCCTGAAGATAGTATTCCGTGGTTTCCCATTTTCACACAGTCACACCAGGCTGTACCTTAAAGCCAAGGCCGCTTCCTTCACACCACTATTCATTTCCTATCCCATCGTCGCCATAAGACCTACCTGTGTCGGTGCGACGTCAAGCAAATTAAAAAACCTCGGTACGCTGCAGTAATCCTATCTATCGGGGATGAGAGGAAACAGAAGACAAAAAGCACATCACAACAAACAATGGTCAATGTAATGTTATTGTTGATAAAGTTTATGAGCTTTCTATATTGCAGGCCTTCACATTAGTTTTCTTTCGACTCTGTGATATTAGGGTGTCTTACAAAATTTTTGATATCATAGACTGTAGTTCCTTATTCTCAGACTTTACATACCGATTTTCACTAAATTCTGTTTACCCATTTTCTCGTGACTCGGCCCTGATATGGACCTAGTAACAAAAATCCAAATTCATGAATATTTCTGAATATATGCCGTACGCTAACAATGTATAAGACATAAGTGATCGGAAATTTAATAACTTCTTACATAACTACTACTAACTTACGACATAACTAAAGTTATGTTAGTTATGTAGTATTTATGGATACGACAACTAATAACATAGGGAGGTAAGGGTTATTCTGCCCGAAGGCAGGTCCGAACCTCCGCAGAGGTGTTCCTGAGCCGGAGTTTACGTGCGGTAGGGTGGCCAGTTCCTTTCCGCTCCTCCATTCCCCTACCCCCCACCAACAGCGCGTGGCAACCCATCCAACTCCTGACCACGCCCAATGTTGCTTAAATTCGGAGATCTCACGGGATCCGGTGTTTCAACACGGCTACGGCCGTTGGCACTAATAACATAAATAACTTATCTATTGAGAATTACATTTCAGGCCTTCCCCTAAACTACCATTTCACTCAAAGTGAATAAAATAATTTTAGCCTAGATTGTAGTGGTTCATCACCCGACATTATATACCGATTTTCATTCAATTCTCTTCAGCCCTTTTCTATTGATGCGTGGACAGACAGACAAACAGACATTACGGAAAAGTAAAAATTGCATTTCCTTGTTACTGTGGACATGACAGATACAGAAATATCATTCATTTCAAATTCTGAGCAATGCACAGGCAAGACACTTACTTTATATATAGATTACATTTCAGGCCTTCCCCTAAACTACCATTTCACTCAGTGAGAATAACATTATTGATAGCCTAGATTATAGCGACCTATTCCCCGACTTTGCATACCAATTTTCATGAAGATACGACCACTAATAAAATAAATATTTAAAATTAAATTTTAGGCCTTCCCCTAAACTACCATTTTTCTCAGCGTGTATGGCCTATATTGTAGCGACTTATTTCCCATCTCTGTCTAGCGATTTTCATTAAGACACGACCACTAATAACATAAAAATTTGAGAATTAAATTTCAGGCCTTCCCCTAAACTACCATTTCACTCAGCGTGATTAAAATAATTTATAGCCTAGATTGTAGCGGTTCATCACCCGACTTTACATTCCGATTTTCATTAAAGTCTCTTCAGCCGTATTCTCGTGATGCGTGTACAGACAGACAGACAGACAGACAGACAGACAGACAGACAGACAGACAGACAGACAGACAGACAGACAGACAGACAGACAGACAGACAGACAGACAGACAGACAGACAGACAGACAGACAGACAGACAGACAGACAGACATTACGGAAAAGTAAAAAATGCATTTTCTTGTTACTGTGGACATGACCGATACAGAAATACCATTATTTTCAAATTCTGAGCAATGTACAGACAAAACTCTTATTTTATATATATAGATTACATTTCAGGCCTTCCCCTAAACTACCATTTCACTCAATGTGAATAACATTATTGATAGCCTAGATTATAGCGACCTATTCCCCGACTTCGCACACCAATTTTCGTGAAGATACGACCACTAATACAATAAATATTTGACAATTAAATTTTAGGCCTTCCCCTAAACTACCATTTTTCTCAGCGTGTATAGCCTATATTGTAGCGACTTATTTCACATGTTTGTCTACCGATTTTCATTAAGACACGACCACTAATAACATAAATATTTGAGAATTAAATTTCAGGCTTCCCCTAAACTACCATTTCACTCAGCGTGATTAAAATAATTTATAGCCTAGATTGTAGCGGTTCATCACCCGACTTTACATTCCGATTTTCATTAAATTCTCTTCAACCGTTTTCTCGTGATGCGTGTACATACATACATACAGACAGACAGACAGACAGATAGACAGACAGACAGACAGAAATTACGGAAATGTAAAAAATGCATTTTCTTGTTATTGTGAACATGACCGATACAAAAATACCATTCTTTTCAAATTCTGAGCAATGTACAGACAAAACTCTTATTTTATATATATAGATTACATTTCAGGCCTTCCCCTAAACTACCATTTCACTCAGTGAGAATAACATTATTGATAGCCTAGATTATAGCGACCTATTCCCCGACTTTGCATACCAATTTTCATGAAGATACGACCACTAATAAAATAAATATTTAAAATTAAATTTTAGGCCTTCCCCTAAACTACCATTTTTCTCAGCGTGTATGGCCTATATTGTAGCGACTTATTTCCCATCTCTGTCTAGCGATTTTCATTAAGACACGACCACTAATAATATAAAAATTTGAGAATTAAATTTCAGGCCTTCCCCTAAACTACCATTTCACTCAGCGTGATTAAAATAATTTATAGCCTAGATTGTAGCGGTTCATCACCCGACTTTACATTCCGATTTTCATTAAAGTCTCTTCAGCCGTTTTCTCGTGATGCGTGTACATACAGACAGACAGACAGACAGACAGACAGACAGACAGACAGACAGACAGACAGACAGACAGACAGACAGACAGACAGACAGACAGACATTACGGAAAAGTAAAAAATGCATTTTCTTGTTACTGTGGACATGACCGGTACAGAAATACCATTATTTTCAAATTCTGAGCAATGTACAGACAAAACTCTTATTTTATATATATAGACTAGCAAGATACCCGTGCTTCGCTACGGTATTACACTGAAATTTATAATTGAATGCGTATTGTTTTAGATATATAATCCGCCGGCATTCGCGATCTGACTCGTTTTCTGCGAGAATCCGCCAAAATTCGCGATCTGACTCGATTTCTAATAGATTACGGCAAGTTTCCTCCCATTTTTCAATCTTTCTTTCCAGCAATCGATTTCGTACTTCCCGGGCTAGGTCCAGGTATTCCACCCAGTTAGTTGGGTCCCTAAATCTTTGCCATCTTTTCCTATAAGCATTTTTAATATGGATCAAATCCTTCAGGGGATCTGTCGTGGTGTCGTCTTGGGTGCCTTCGCGGTAGCCTACTGAACTCGCGGCCGGACTGCATTCTTAGTCATTAGCCGTCCAGGACCCGTTTCCAGCGTGGTCCGCACATATGACGACGGTCCAGAACATTATTATTATTATTATTATTATTATTATTATTATTATTATTATTATTATTATTATTATTATTATTATTATTATTATTATATGTTCTGGACCCCACAGCAATATGCAAGACCGCTACTTGGCGGTAAATTACATCTGTTGCCATTGTCATTGTTGACAATGTGACCAGCACCTTTGTCGCGCGTAGGCAAGTGTGCGAGATTTCTGGCGATACGAATGACATACCTCCGTGTATTATTGACCCTATTATAGAGGTGAACAATTTGAAGGCCAATCTCATTCCTATAGTTTATTTCAAATGTGTTTAAATTTTTATTTATATGCCAGGAGAATCTACTGTAATCTAAGAACGTTCTCCGAAGGAAAAGATGGCTGTTGAAAAAGAACCCAGGAAAGATTTAAAATGATCGGATTATGATCAGAATAAGTACATCGAATGTCTACAGCCTGTTTCCTATCATTCGACAGGATCAGGGATGGAATGAATAAAGCCCCATCTAGCGACGACAATAGGAATTGCGCCGGCTGCCGAAGCTCCCCTCTGGGGCAATGATCGATGAGTGACAAATGAAATGAAATATTGGACAGAGTTGCTGGAATGAATGATGACAGGGAAAGCCGGAGTATCCGGAGAAAAACCTGTCCCGTCTCCATTTTGTCCAGCACGAATGTCACATTGAGTGACCGGGATTTGAAACACGGAACCAGCTGTGAGAGGCCGGCGCGCTGCCGCCTGAGCAACGGAGGCTCCTTATAAGTACATTATGAACAGTCAAATCAATTGGTCTCACCGCCTTTTACACCCCACCGCTGTTAAGTTTATTTACCCCCACCCCCAAAAAATTAAAAGAAGGCGTGTTTCTTTATGTTTAAAGGAGATTCCAAATACCAATGTTCACGTTTACTACCTTCAGTTTTGAGATATAAGTATCCCCGTAAAAGTAATTCACTTTTGTTAACTTCCTTTCACACTCCCCCCCTCAAATGTGATATTAAGGCAAAAAATACTTGTTCCTTTAATAGTAAAGGATCTTCTAATTACCAATTATCACCACTCTAGCTTCTTCAGTTTTTGATTTATGTGTCCTCATGAAAGGAATTCAACTCCTTTTCACTCCCGCCCCCCAAGTTTGCTTCCCCCCCCCCCTAAAACGCGCTTTTCTTTGTTTTTAACGGAGATCAAAATACCAATTTTCACGTCTGTAACAACTTTAGTTTTTATTAGATGTATGTATTCTCATACAATTAAGTCGATTAATTTTTGCAATCCTTTAACCCCCAAACCCCCTTCATTGGATTTTCCGAGAATACGTGTTTGTTTACTTTTAAAGCAGATTCCAAAAATCAAATTTCACGTGTGTAACATCTTCATTTTTGAGATATCAGTAGCCTAATTAAAAGAATTCAACACCATTTTCAGTCACTTTTACCCCCCCCCACTACCCAAGTGGTATTTTCGAAAACTAAAAATACACGTTTCTTTATTTTTAATAGAATTAAAAAATTACCATTTTTCACTTGTGTAACATGTCAAGTTTTTTTGAGTTATACTGTAGAAATTCTCATTTTAAAATATCACCCCTTTTTAGTTCCCCTTAAGTGGAGTTTCCAAAGACAAATCACCTATGTTTCTTTACACTTACAGGAGATTCCAAATACCCACATTACGTCTGTAACATTTCTCAGATAGTCTGTAGATATAGTCTTTCAAAAAATTCACCCCAATTTGCCACTCCTGTTTAACCGCCATTAATTGAATTTTCCAAAAGCAAAAATATACGTGTTTCTTTATTTTTAAAGGAGATCCCATTTACAAATTTTCAGTTCTGTAATATCTTCAGTTTCTGAGATATATGTATCCTCATTAAAGGCATTCAAACCATTATTCACCCTTTTACACCCCTCCTATTGGGATTTAGAGAAAACAAAGAAATACGTGTTCCTTTATTTTTAAGGGAGATTCTAAACACCAATTTTTACATCTGTAAACGTTTAAAGTTTTAAGATGTAGACACACTCATTTTAAAAATTCACCCCCCCCTTTTCACCCCCCATTATTGGATTTTCCAAAAACGATAAAATACCTGTTTATTTATTTTTAAAGTAGATCCCAAATACCAATTTTCAGGTCTGTAATATCTTCAGGTTCTGAAATATAAGTAGCCTCATTAAAGGCATTCAACCTCTTTTTCACCCTTTTCCACCCTTCCTATTAGGATTTTCCGAAAACAAAAAAATTCGTGTTTCTTTATTTTTAAAGGAGATTCTAAATACCAAATTTTACATCCATAAACTTCAAAAGTTTTGAGATATAGATACACTCATTTTAAAAATTTCATCCCCCTTTTCACCCCCCATTATTTGGATTTTCCCAAAACGAAAAAATACCTATTTTTTATTTTTAAAGTAAATCCCAAATACCAATTTTCAGGTCTGTAATATATTCAGTTTCTAAGATATAAGTATTCTCTTTAAAGGCTTTCAACCCATTTTCACCCCTTTTCACCCCTCCTATAGGGATTTTCCGAAAACAAAGAAATACTTGATTCCTTTATTTTTAATGAAGATTCTAAATACCAATTTTTACATCTCTAAACTTTAAAACGTTTGAGATGTAGGTGCACTCATTTTAAAAATTCACCCCCCTTTTCACCCTCGCATTAATTGGATTTTCCAAAAACAAAAAAATATGTGTTTCTTTACTTTTGAAAGCGATCAAAAGTACCAATTTTGAGGTCCGTAATATCTTCAGTTTCTGAGATATAAGTATTCTCTTTAAAGACATTCAACCCATTTTTCACCCCTTTTCACCCCTCCTATTGGGATTTTCCGAAAACAAAAAAATATGTGTTCCTTTATTTTTAATGAAGATTCTAAATACCAATTTTTACATCTCTAAACTTTAAAACTTTTGAGATATAGACACACTCATTTTAAAATTTCACCCCCCTTTTCACCCCCTTAGCGACGGAATATCCAGAAATCCTCTCTTAGTGAGCACCTACATCTGTATATGAATATATCCCCAAAATTTCATTTCTTTATGTCCAGTAGTTTTGGCTTGGCGATGATGAATCAGTCAGTCAGTCAGTCAGTCAGTCAGTCAGGACAAGCTACTTTATATATATAGATTACATTTCAGGCCTTCCCCTAAACTACCATTTCACTCAATGTGAATAACATTATTGATAGCCTAGATTATAGCGACCTATTCCCCGACTTCGCACACCAATTTTCGTGAAGATACGACCACTAATACAATAAATATTTGACAATTAAATTTTAGGCCTACCCCTAAACTACCATTTTTCTCAGCGTGTATAGCCTATATTGTAGCGACTTATTTCACATGTTTGTCTACCGATTTTCATTAAGACACGACCACTAATAACATAAATATTTGAGAATTAAATTTCAGGCTTCCCCTAAACTACCATTTCACTCAGCGTGATTAAAATAATTTATAGCCTAGATTGTAGCGGTTCATCACCCGACTTTACATTCCGATTTTCATTAAATTCTCTTCAACCGTTTTCTCGTGATGCGTGTACATACATACATACAGACAGACAGACAGACAGACAGACAGACAGAAATTACGGAAATGTAAAAAATGCATTTTCTTGTTATTGTGAACATGACCGATACAAAAATACCATTCTTTTCAAATTCTGAGCAATGTACAGACAAAACTCTTATTTTATATATATAGATATGGTTTCTGATATATCTACATATTTATCTCTGAGACTTTGACAAAGGACTAAAATTAGCCTATATAAGAAGTAAGAGGATTTGTGCTCCCCCCACAAAGAATGTGTTTTCAAAAATATGTCAAATGTATATCTCCTTTACCTGCTTCAATTGCGTCTTCTATCCATTTGTTAATTTTCATATTCATTATATTACATAACTAGTGTGTCAAGTACCAGTGTTTATCAGAATATGAATTATCCATAGTATTAGCAAAATAAAAATGGAAAGTTATCTAACTCTCCCGCTCCTCTCCACCAATATAGATAAACAGGATGTTCCACTCGGCAAGGTAACTTCTCTAGATCGCGCGTCATGCAGACGACTACTTACGGTCCACTTTGGGACAAACAATAAGTTCGAGTGTAGGGACCAGAAACCTTTCTACTAAGATATAAGTTTATGGGGCATGGAAGATAAGAACTTGCCATTCCTTCTCTCTTCGTTACAAAGGATTCTTCGGAGCCATTAACACCAACAATGGTAGGACGCATGAAAGAAAAAAGATAAAAAAATATCCGTCATTATTTTTAGTAGAATCAATATGTACTATAATAAAATTGGAAATTTTGTAGTCTTCTACTTTTGTTACGTAGCGTCTATCGATAGAACCAATATTAACGGAGATATGTGAGAGTTAATTTTCAGACCTTCCCCGAAACTACTATTTCAACCAGCGGAAAAAAAACATTTTTATAGCTTAGATTGTAAGTGTTCTTCCCTGACTTTTAATACCGATTTTCATTAAATTCTATTCAGATATTTCCTCGTGATGCGCATACGTGCAGGCAGATGTAACTAACATTTCAATTCCGTCTTATTCCGCACATCACGGATATACATACTGTATATCATGTTTTTAAATCTTGACCGAGGTGAAGAAAAACTATTATTTTATGGATATAGATAAAGATTTATTTTTCAAGACATCGAAGGAAGAGTTGGATTAAGTATTATAATTCATTATAATCACATAACAATAAGCCCATAAAAGTAAATATTTCAAGAAAGGATCCTGTTCGGCAGTAAGGCAGATATTAACTTCAATAGGGAACACGGTAAATTTAATGTCATATGCTGATATGAGCAAAGATGCTTCAAGGAAACCCTCAGCTTTGACAAAAAAGAAATGCACTTTTATCCTTTATTCATTCTTCATTTTACTTAAGGTCCTTAAAAAACATATTTCATTCATTTAATTTATTTGATACAGACGAACAGTAATCTAATATATAAATGTCAACCTTAGTCATCTTTGAACATAAACAAAACATTTCACAAAAACGTACATATTGCTGTCTTCTAGAATATTATGATGCCAATATGTCCAGATTTGAAGCTGCAGTAACCCAAACCTCATTAAATAACAGAATGCATGTAAGTTCTAATATTACTTTCCCATTCCGGAAGACAAGACTTTGTGAAGTATTGAAAACCTACAACCTGTTTTCCAGTCTTTGACCGAGTCAAGGATGTAATGAATGAACCATATATAGGCTACTAGCAAGATACCCGTGCTTCGCTACGGTATTATACTGAAATTTATAATTGAATGCTTATTGTTTTAGATATATAATCCGCCGAAATTCGCATTCTGACTCGTTTTCTGCGAGAATCCACGAAAAATCCCGATCTGTCTCGTTTTCTATTAGATTACGGCACGTTTACTCCCATTTTTCAATCTTCCTTTCCAGCAATCGATTTCGTACTTCCCGGGCTAGACTCAGGTATTCCTTCTGGTCAGCTGGGTCCGTAAATCTATGCCATCTTTTCCTATAATCATTTTTAATATGGATAAAATCCTTCAGGAGATCCGGCGTGGTGTCATATTGGGTGCCTTGGCGGCACTGAACCCGCGGCCGGACTGCATTCTTAGTCATTACCCGTCCAGGAGCCGTTTCCAGCGCGGTCCGCACATTTGACGACGGTCCGGAACATTATTATTATTATTATTATTATTATTATTATTAGTATTACTATTCTGTGTTGCTGGAGTGGCTGATGACAGGGAAAACCGGAGTATCCGGAGAAAAACCTGTCCCGCCTCCGTTTTGTCCAGCACGAATGTCACATGGAGTGACCGGGATTTGAACCACGGAACCCAGCAGTGAGAGGCCGGCGCGCTGCCGCCTGAGCAACGGAGGATTCTTATAAGTACATTAAGAACAGTAAAATCAATTGGTCTCACCTCCTTCTACACCCCACCGCCGTTACGTTTATTCACCGCCACCCCCCCCCCCTCCAAAAAAATTAAAAGAAGGCTTGTTTCTTTATGTTTAAAGGAGATTTCAAACACCAATGTTCACGTCTATTACCTTCAGTTTTGAGAAATAAGTATCCCCATCAAAATAATTTACTTTTTTCACTTCATTTCACACTACTCCCCCCCCCCCAAGTGAATTTTCCCGCAAAAATACTTGTTTCTTTAATAGTAAAGGATCTTCTAAATACCAATTATCACGACTCTAACTTCTTCAGTTTTTGATTTATGTGTCCTCATGAAAGGAATTCAACTCCTTTACACTCCAGCCCTCCAAGATGGTTCCCCCCCCCCAAAAAAACGCGTTTTTCTTTCACCACCCCGCCCTTCATTGGATTTTCCGAGAATATGTGTTTCTTTACTTTAAAGCAGATTGCAAATATCAAATTTCACGTCTGTAACATCTTCATTTTTGAGATATCAGTAGCCTAATTAAAAGAAACCAACACCATTTTCAGTCACTTTTACCCCCCCCCCCCAAGTGGTATTTCCGAAAACTAAAAATACACGTTTCTTTATGTTTAATAGAGATAAAAAATACCATTTTTCACTTCTGTAACATGTTAAGTATTTTTAGATATACTGTAAAAATTCTCATTTTAAAATTTCACCCCTTTTGTGTTCCCCTTAAGTGGAGTTTCCAAAAACAAATCACCTATGTTTCTTTACATTTACAGGAGATTCCAAACACCCACTTTTTACGTCTATAACATTTTACGTTGCAAGATATTCTGTAGATATAGTCTTTCAAAAAATTCACCCCAGTTTGTCACTCCTGTTTAACCGCCATTAATTGGATTTTCCAAAAACTAAAAAATACGTGTTTCTTTGTTTTTAAAGTAGATCCCAAATACCAATTTTCAGGTCTGTAATATCCTCAGGTTCTGAAATATAAGTAGCCTCATTAAAGGCATTCAACCCATTATTCACCCTTTTACACACTTCCTATTGGGATTTTCCGCAAACAAAAGAATACGTGTTTCTTTGTTTTTAAAGGAGATTCTAAATACCAATTTATACATCTATAAACTGTAAATGTTTTGAGATACAGATACACATTTTAAAAATTCACCCCCTTTTAACCCCCCCAATTAATTGGATTTTCCAAAAACAAAAAATACGCGTTTCTTTATTTTTAAAGGAGATCCCAAACACCAATTTTCAGGCCTGTAATATCTTCAGGTTCTGAAATATAAGTAGACTCATGAAAGGCATTGGACCCCTTTTTCAAACTTTTCCACCTTTCCTATTAGGATTTTCCGAAAATAAAATATACGATATACGTGTTTCTTTATTTTTATTTTTAAAGGAGATTCTATATACCAATTTTCACATCTATAACCTTTAATAGTTTTGAGATATCGATACACTCATTTTAATATTACCCCCTTTTCACCCCCCCTTAATTGGATTTTCCAGAAACAAAAAAATACGTGTTTCTTTATTTTTAAAGGAGATCTCAAACACCAATTTTAAGGTCTGTTATATCTTCAGTTCCTGAGATATAAGTAGCCTCATTAAAGGTATTCAACCCCTTTTTCACCCCTTTACACTCCTCCTATTGCGATTTTCCGAAAACAAAAAAATACGCGTTTCTTTATTTTTAAAGGAGATCCCAAACACCAATTTTCAGGCCTGTAATATCTTCAGGTTCTGAAATATAAGTAGACTCATGAAAGGCATTGGACCCCTTTTTCAAACTTTTCCACCTTTCCTATTAGGATTTTCCGAAAATAAAATATACGATATACGTGTTTCTTTATTTTTATTTTTAAAGGAGATTCTATATACCAATTTTCACATCTATAACCTTTAATAGTTTTGAGATATCGATACACTCATTTTAATATTACCCCCTTTTCACCCCCCCTTAATTGGATTTTCCAGAAACAAAAAAATACGTGTTTCTTTATTTTTAAAGGAGATCTCAAACACCAATTTTAAGGTCTGTAATATCTTCAGTTCCTGAGATATAAGTAGCCTCATTAAAGGTATTCAACCACTTTTTCACCCCTTTACACTCCTCCTATTGCGATTTTCCGAAAACAAAAAAATACGTGTTTCTTTATTTTTAATGAAGATTCTAAATACCAATTTTTACATCTTCAAACTGTAAAAGTTTGGAGATATAGATTCACTCATTTTAAAAATTCACCCCCTTTTAACCCTCCCATTAATTGGATTTTCCAAGAACAAAAAAATACGTGTTTCTTTATTTTTGAAAGAGATCAAAAGTACCAATTTTCAGGTCTGTAATACCTTCAGTTTCTGAGATATAAGTACCGGTATCCTGATTAAAGGCATTCAACCCATTTTTCCCCCATTTTCACCCTTTTTCACCCCTCCTATTGGGATTTTCTGAAAACAAAAAAATACGTGTTTCCTTGTTTTTAAAGAAGATTCTAAATACCAATTTTTACATGTGTAAACTTTTAAAGTTTTGAGATATAGATACACTCATTTTAAAATTTCACCCCCCTTTTCACCCCCTTAGCGAAGGAATATCCAAAAATCCTCTCTTAGCGAGCACCTGCATCTTAATATGAATCTATGCCCAAAATTTCATTTCTTTATGTCCAGTAGTTTTGGCTCGGCGATGATGAATCAGTCAGTCAGTCAGTCAGTCAGTCAGGACAAGCTACTTTATATATATAGATTTCGATGTTAATAATAATGATAATATAATATATCTAGACAGTTCCAAACAGGAAGTCGAGCTCCATAAAATATGTCAGACTCTTCCTTTTACAAAGACTCGTTAAATGTTTATAAACATATTCTCAATCGTTATTCATAATTATGATAATTACAAAAGCTATTCATAGAGAAAAAGTGTTGAAACTAAACAATTGCTACGCACAGCGTTCTAATGAGTTTAATGTTCGCATTTTAATAGCTCTCTCGGGGCTCGAAATATGGAGCAATCCCTGAATATTTCATTAGTGAGTGGAGTAAACTCATAAAGAAATCTATTCTCCTTGCTGTTTCATTAACTCGTCATCACTCAATTGGGCCTTCCTAGCCCATTCAACGCAAATCATTTAGAATGCAGAAATGTGGACCCCGGTGTTTTGTTTTGCTAATATTATTCGATTTATATTTGAAAGTTTGGAATTCGTTGATTTTGTGATGATATGGACACAATTCTGGAAGAGGACTGCTGACGGCTTTTTCAGATGTGTTGATTGTAATGAGAACTATATAATGGTGAAGTCTAGTTCAGTTCTCGTGGTAATATCGTTGTTAATAAATCTGTGATCAGGTTGCCACACCCACTCGAGTAAACTTGAGACGGAACCCATATTAGGACAACCTACATTGAGTCAAAGGAGGGATAAGATGATCATTCATTCCATGTCTACCTAAAATTGTGGGTTAGGAATTTGGAATGGATGCCGAGACTGAATGATTACAAGGTGCGTGGCTGGTGTTAGAAACATGCGTGTAAATCATTCAACTCCTCGGACACAACCATACTCTCCCGTGTTTCGAATTTTTTCGTTTTGATTTCCAAGCTGGTGAGATATTTGAGGTAAATAATGAAACGGAATGCAATACCCGTGAATTACAGTATAATATTAGGTTCAACCTGACAGATACCTATTTTTTCTATTTTTTCTGCTGGGTGCTACTTTATGGGCTAAATGTATTGTTGGTACAAGACGCGTTCATCTTGGTTTGTAAACCCAAGCTTGTTTTAGTTTGTCAATCAAACTGTCAGGGGTAATTTCCCCAAAGAGACGGGAGGATAATTTAGCCTGCCATCTCATTTATACGTTTAAATGTAAATCCATTAAAATACCACATATTTAGTTCAGAGAGTATGCCAGTCATTATGTGATGCCAGTTAAATAAGGGTGTAAAATGTAGGTTTTGTTCTCGAACCTTTGTTTAAAGCTATGGTATCAAGTTATTTCTTCATCACAAATAGTGATTATGTGATTGTTCATGCCCTTCGTTGTAGAGCTATACCGCCCATTTATATCCATGTCCCTTTTTGCTATGTAACACATGAAACTTTAGTCGTACATATAAAGACAAGTACTACGAGGAAGCAAAAGATGAGCAATTCATTGTTCTTTTCGGCGGCCATTCTGAACTCATTGTCTTCATGTACACTTCACTTGTTCAAAGTTCTTATTCCTGTTGTTCTTTCCATTAATGACATAACAACTGAAATACAAATCCCAGTATTCGCAGCAAGAATCTTAATAGTCGAGTGGCCTCCTCACTGACTTTTCACCAAAGTGGCTGCAGTTCGAACCCGGTGTAGGTACGTGCGATTTCTGAAACGAACGTCGCATTCTTGTGAATCAGATTCCACGTAAAACTGGAGGTTCCGTGGCTATGATCACGATATCATCACGTAAAACTACAAACTTCCTGTTGTTTGCAGCGACTGTCCAAAAAGTCTCTCTCTTCAGTAAAATCCGTCATCTTCTACACGCACAAATACACAGGACTAATAACCAAATGCACTCCGAACATCTAGAATAAATCAAAAACCAGTATACATACACCATCACAGCTACCACAAGTTATCACGCAAAATGCACACTTGTCCAAACCAGAGAGGCTGATGTTCCTAAAGTCTGTAGCTACTTTATGAAGAAACAACTACTTTACCACTTTAGAACTGAAAAATAGTCTAATGCTATAGGCGTAAGAATTATTTCTTCATTTTGAAATCGTTGTTGTGTTGAGATGCGATTTACAAATAATCTGACAATTTTGGTTTGGTCAAAAAAAGTTAATCTTTGACTTTACAAGCTGTTTTAGCCTAGATATATTGACCCTTCATTGGGGAGGGTATGAGAGTCGTTTGGTAATCGTGGAGTGTCACCTTAGTAGCCCGGAGTTGATTTTTTCGGATCAGACTAGTGGAAATCTCGTTTTCGGCTACCTGGCTACCTGGCGAAAAAACAAATCCACGTCTTTTCGGGTGAAACAGGTATGCCTTTACCATCTCAGCTAGGTAACCCCTTTCCTCTTTTATGAGCTGAGCTTTAAGCCATCAAAACAATGGAAGAGGTCAGAACCCCTTCTGAATGTGCTTGCGACAATTGATATGCAAGATTCGGTGCCCAGCATTCCCCCTATCCGTCATCAGCATTTTG
This sequence comes from Anabrus simplex, assembly GCF_040414725.1. NCBI lineage: Eukaryota > Metazoa > Arthropoda > Insecta > Orthoptera > Tettigoniidae > Anabrus > Anabrus simplex. The sequence goes on along the minus strand of NC_090266.1, from coordinate 429,467,407 downwards.
AGAACATTCTAACTTCGGGATATGATGAAAACGTCGGTCTGTTGATTTCTGATGACCCTACTGATTTTGAATAATTTGTACAAACTCTGAACTGTATCAGCGTAAGGTAAGGTAAGGGTTATTCTGCCCGAAGGCTGGTCTGAACCTCCGCAGAGGTGTTCCTGAGCCGGAGTTTACGTGCGGTAGGATGGCCAGTTCCTTTCCGCTCCTCCATTCCCTTACCCCCCACCAACAGCGCGTGGCAACCCATTCAACTCCTGACCACGCCCAATGTTGCTTAACTTCGGAGATTTCACGGGATCCGGTGTTTCAACACGGCTACAGCCGTTGGCCTGTATCAGCGTAACCTTCTATAATAATTAGGCCTATACTTTGAGTAACCTACAGTCAAACAATCTTGCATTATTAATGCCCAGCAGACTTACTAATATTTAAATCTGCATCAAGAGTTCCTGATTTATTTTTTCATTTCATTGCGAAGAAACATTTCGTCTACATTTGCCTCTCTTGTGAAAAGTTCATGATTTTATCACTTTACCGTGTAGAACAAGTTTTAAGGCGTTGGAGCTCCTTGTTAAGGTGTATATTTGGGCTCTCCTGTGGCTGGGTATTCCATCATAAAGTCTTATTTGACTCAGAAAATGGAAAAAGGGCATGTCTAAAGAATTAGGTAAGTAAATGAATGGTAGTTTATTCCATTTAAACTCTGTTAAGATATTAAACATAAACATACCTCTAGTAGTCGATTATTTTTACAAAATAATATGAAAAATATGTGTTTTGATCCATATACTCGGTTGTTGTTTCAAACAAATGATAGGAAATGAATGGGTTACACCGAATCTGGTCGTTAATTTTAGGTGGCTGTCAAATTAATTAGTGTGGCCTACTTTATACCTGTAATTATTATAGTTCATATCTCAGTCTGACTTCTTCGACGCACAATACCAACATATATTTTACAAGGGCGGCTTTCTTTCTCATTCATCTCGACGGTGTAAGAAAAACAAACTACTGTATGTTGAGGGAACCTGATGTTAGTCGATCTTAGATGTCACTATAAATATGTTCTCATCAGTAAAACCGCCCACTGCTCCAGCCTCTCTTCCCACGTATCATGACAGCTCTCTGTTCTCCGAGTCTATCATTTCGAGTCCAAGTCTCTCGAGGCTACCCTTAGTAAAGAGCAAATAATAATAATAATAATAATAATAATAATAATAATAATAATAATAATAATAATGTGCTTGGCCCATGGCTTCTCGGGTGCATCCCTGACTCCCGCAAACTTTTCTCTAAATGTTGTTCTGTCCTGTATCTCTTCCTCCTTGACACCCACTTCTGCTAGGTCATTGTGCACCTGTGAAAGCAACCGAGGCTGTTTTTCTCCACTTCTCTTGTCGAAGGAGTATTTTGTTTGTCAACCTCTATTGCTCTATCTTTTTAATATGTCCTTAAAATGCCAGTTTTCTTTTCCTCATCGTCGTCGTAATTTTTTCGATGGTTTTTTAGAGCTCCCGGTTCCATCTCAATCGGAAATAGTGTTGGTCCTTTTGTGACGTCTTTGGACCCAAGACACTCCGTTCTGACCACTGTGCAGTAATGTTTTAATTCGGATTGAATGGAGATGGACATGCACTTGTCATTGCATAGTCTGAAGGCCATCTTCATTCTCTTTACCCTCTTTTTAATGCCACCTTCCCATCTCCAGTGGCAGTGAGGAGAATTTCTCCCAGATATTAAAATTCATGAATGCAATGGATACCCCCAAACTGAGTTACAATTCTGTCCATGTCATCTGCTTTGTCTCGGTCTATGAATGTTGCATGTTATCAGAAAAATGTCATCGGCGAAGGCTAGACAGTCCAACATGACGGCGATTATTATTATTATTATTATTATTATTATTATTATTATTATTATTATTATTATTATTATTATTATTATTATTATTATTATTGAAAATGAAAATCCTCATTCTGTTTCCAGTCATTCGACCAGGTCAGGAATGGAATGAATGAAGCCCCCATCTAGCAGCGAGGATAGGAATTGTGCCGGCTACCGAAGCCTCTCGCACTCTTCTGGAACAATGATTAATGACTGACAGATGAAATGAAATGATACTGGAGAGTGTTCTTCTGTTCAATCACTACTGATACGTATTTACGCCAGTCACTCAGCCTTTTCTTAAATGATTGCAATGAAAGTGGAAATTTATTTAATATCTCCCTTGGTAAGTTATTTCAACCCCTAACTCCCCTTCCTATAAACGAATATTTGCCCCAATTTGTCCTCTTGAATTCCCACTTTATCTTCATATTGTGATATTTTCTACTTTAAGGCAGCACTCAAACATTCGTCTACTAATGTCATTCCACGCCATCTCTGCCCTGATAGCTCCAGTTTCCTCTTTAGTTCTGATTATACACTGCTCAAAAAGAAATTGGGTCACTTTTTTTAATGTTCATAACTCCTTAAAATGGACAGACATATCATGAAAACAAATCTTCTCCCCAACAATGACGAACTTGAAAAGCTTTCTTTGGACCCTCCGTAGACTACACGAAGCTGTTGTAAAATGAGTCATAAACAAAGTGGTCCCTACACCTCAACGGCTATGTTGTAATTGAGCGTCTTAGTAAGGAATATCCCCTCCCCGCCGCGCATGGATTACAGCTTCATAATGCCTTTTCATACTTTTGACAAGGTGCCGCACGTTCAGTTGAGGCAGACGGCCCCACACTCCACTCTTCCAAAAGGGTTTCTGCGAGTGTTTGCGGGGTGGAATTTCTCGCTTGGACGCGTTGCTCTAGTTGATCTCAGATTTGTTCGATCAGATTCAATTCGGGATTCTGGATGGCCACTTTATTCGTTGCACGCGGTGTTCTCGCAGTAATCTCTAAACGATGTTGGCATCATGCCCTCTAGCATTATCATGCATGGATAATGCGTTTTCTCCAAGTTGTCTCACGTAATGAATCACATGTGGCACTACAATAGCAAACACTCGAAAACGAGTTGGTTGGTCTTCCAATCAGAATTCCTCTTCATGAGTCCATAGTTAACTGAACAGCCCAATTCAAGAGGCACATAATTTTCCTCAGAGATGGCAGATAGTCCCAGGTGGAGCAGTCATTGTTCTCCTTTTTCGTTATTTTTCCTTCCTTCGTTGCCTCTTATCGTTCGCCATTCGCCTACGCTTTTCTTCGAAAAGTAGTTTGCCGCGATGAACTAAAGATCTCCAGAATGAACGCAATAAGCTTTCGCAAGAAAGACAGTAATGTACTCCCCGATAGTTATTACAGTCTGTTCGATCACCTTTCTTAAATATTGGAACTACGAGACTATCTCAGAAATCGGGAGGCACTTCTTCAGTTTTCCAAATTTTAACATCAGTTCATGTAAGTGTCTTACGAGTTCCTCACCACCTTCTATGAGAAATTCCGCAGGTATACCATCAAGACCGTTGGCCTTGTGTCAACTTGCTTGATTAACAGCACGCTTAACTTCATCCAGTGTTTTTAGGGAACCAAGTTCTTCTTGGATGGGTGCTTGTTCTATTGAATCATACACCTGTTCATCAACAACTGATTCAGGAGACCTTCAAAATGCTCTTTCCATCTATTCATGATGGAGAACTGATCTTTTAGAAGTGTACTCCTATCACTGGACGAGAGTGGATTTCTACCAAAGGTGGTGGGACCATAAACTGCTTTCGTGGCTTGGAAGAATTGTCGCGAATCTTTGCCTGCTAGATATTGCAGCTCTTTTGTTTTAGCCTTCCGCCATGCATTCTTGAGCTCACGGGTTCTTCTTTGGACATTTGCTTTGGCAAGACAAAATGCTTCTTTCTTTGTGAGGCAGTTCATGTCCTTTCGCCACGCTTGAAAGGCTTTTCTCTTCTCGGATATCAATGCTTCAATCTCTTCATAATTTTCATCAAACCAATCTTGATGTTTCTTGGTCTTATAACCCATAGTTTCTATGCAAGAATCCCGAATGTGGCACTATTATCTCGTCAGTATACCGTCGAGCAGTTAACGGAGCCATTGCGAAGGATCAGGACCTCCATAGTCAACGGTAGATTGTACAGCTGCCGGATGAAATCGCAACTCCCCACATCTTCACTAGACTTGCAGACGGCCATCTGAACGGGATTCATCCGGTAAGAGCACTGGATGCCAGCGTCTTAGCTGCCAGTGCAAAAGATTTCTAGCGGGTTGCTTTCTTCTTCTACGATGTCGTCTATCCAGTGTAGGTACTTGAGCGGGTCGTCGGGATCTTAAATTAGCCTCTCGAAGCCTGTTTTTCACTCTTTGGTTACGAATTCGTGCTCCAGAAGCCTGCTGTACGTTCACCTGTAGTGCTCATGCTGTAACTTGGCGGTTTCGGAGAGCTCGTAGAAGAAAAAAGAAATTTAAAAGCAAGCGATCCTGCCCTGGAGTAGTTTTTATTTGGTGGCCCGTGCAAGAATGCCTGACACCACCATCAGTCTCCGGGAAGTGTTTACACAGATATGAAATCGTATGCTGAGCAAGAACTAGTATTTTGGCATCGTACCTTTGCGAAGAGCCTTCTAAAAGCAGTGTAAGTGAACGAGTGCTTCACCCAATAGAGTAGACTTCGGCACAGCGGCTAAGTTTTGACTAGCCTTGCGGCTCTACATTCGGGAGGCGGAGGGGCTGGTGCCAACCGTCGGCTGTCCTGAGAATGTTCTTCTATGGTTTTCCATTCTCCTGCACTAAGGCGGATGTCGGGACAGTTCCGTTATAGGCCACGGCCACACCCACCTCACCTCCATTAATCGCACCATCAGCACAAATCTCTTGGCCTGAGAGACGGCGTAACCATCTAGGAGGCTCGCCGTACCCTGTCCGGGTACGGAACGAATACTTTTGCCCAACCAGCGAGTGGCTTCATTGGACGACATGTGCTTCCCCATTTGCCTACCGCGGCCCGTACGTTCAGCCATGACTTGAAAACACATTAAATTGAGGCACTCGCACTTTTAAACTGATACCGCCACCTCCTAATAATCTGGATGACAAGTGGAGCCCTCTGTTATGTAAACTGGACATTCGCCATCGTACTATGCACGTACAATTTCCCTTACGTCGCACCGACACAGATAGGTCTTATCGGGACGATGGAATAGGAAAGAGCTAGGAGTGGAAAGGAAGCGGACGTGGCCCTAATTAAGGTACAGCCTCGGTATTTGCCTAGTGTGAAAATGGGAAACCACGGTAAAGCATCTTCAGGGCTTTCGACAGCGGGGTTCGAGCTCACTATCTCCCGAAGCAAGTGCACAGCTGCACGACCCTACCCGCACAGCCAACTCGCTCAGTCCCACTATGTAAGTATTCGTACAGTTTGGTTAATGTTAAGAGCATCTACAGACGTGACCAAATTTCATTTCTGTGCTGTGTACGTTTTACTAGCCCTTACTTATACTTTCATTGAATATTTTCTTCCTTCGAAAATATGTGAGAAGTTGCCACCTTTAATGATTTTCATCAGTGCCTGGGAAATCTACTGAGAAAGGTCACGATATTTCTTACGAGAATAATTTATTCGCTTTTGAGGATATAAACTAAAATTTCAGGCCAATTTTAAGCTGCTACGGGTCATAGGTTTTGGGAGAAGAAAGGAATGGTTGTCGTCAGGTAATCTTTTAAGATTTGTATCAACAGAGATATGTTGTTGAATTTATCACAGATACGACGATGGTATCTTCTGAAATTAACATACGGCACAAAAATAGTTCTCCCCCATCTTCAGTTTTTTTGACTTTCTTTTCTCACCAGAAAATTTGATCTGATTTGCTTTCTTCTGTTACTGTAAGTGCTTAGATAATTCTCCGCAAATTGTTTGGAAGGCCGATTAATCGAAGCATATTTCTGAGGAAATTATGATCAGTTTGCTCTGTGCATGCTCAGAAATATCCTTCGGTGAGAATTTGATCTTCTCGATCTGTATGTTTTAATCCAGTAATTCTCCATCCAGCAAGCAACAAGTAACGGTTATCCCACTTACAGACTATATTTTGTCAAATTATTAATTACTCTCGGACTTAAACTATTGGTTTTTATAAAATGCCATGTGAACTCATTGTATTTCCTTTCTAAATTTGATTGTCTACACTTCCTGCTGCAATTGTCCATGCCAGCCAAGCATTTTATGGTGAGTAAAGTTCGTTTTCCTGTACCGAACACAGATTATTATTATTATTATTATTATTATTATTATTATTATTATTATTATTATTATTATTATTAACAAATACATTGCAGTTTGGAAATATCCTGATGGCAATGATCACTTGCAGTAGTGTGATAATGAAGTAAAGTTAAAACATAATTACCCAACAAGAACAACAACAACAGTAACAACAACAACAACAACAACAAAAATAACAAAAACAACAACTGCAACAAGAGTACAACAGGCAATTCCCTGGAAAGAAAATATTACAAGAAATGCCACTAATTTAACATTGTAAATCCAGCAACATCATATACAAATTCACAATTAATTTAGGCCTAAGTATTTCTTTTTTGCAAGTTGCCTTACTTCGCACCGACACAGACAGGTCTTATGGCGACGATGGGACAGGAACGAGCTAGGAGTGGGAGGAAGCGGCCGTGGCCTTAATTAAGGTACAGCCCCAGCATTTGCCTGGTGTAAAAATTGGAAACCACGGAAAACCATCTTCACGGCTGCCGACAGTGCGGTTCGAACCCACTATCTCCCGAATACTGGATACTGGCCGCAGTTAAGCGACTGCAGCTATCGATTATTTCCAGTGCTTAACACTACGGCTTAAAATACTATAGTTTGAGCTTACTACTAGCTTAACATTACAACACCGTCATATACGAATTCTCAGGTACCGTAAGTATTTCAAAATTTTACACTATGGCTTACAGTAGCTTGAGTGGCCAAATTACTAACTATTATCTTAGCATTGTAAATACAGCGCGTTCATTAAAAAAAATATTGACACATACCTAAAATACTTCAACTGTCTTAATACTACAATTTACAGTGCATTAAAATATGACACCATCACATAGATATTTACATACAATTTACAGAATGCTAGAGTCTATTCTTGATGCATCTTACATTTTTGGGAAAAGGGTCTGAGACAGCAGCAGGTAATGTATTCCAGTCATCAGTTCCCCGATTTGCGAAAGAATATTTACCATAGTTTTCTGCGATCTTACTTCATGCTGATGATCTGTCATACTTATGTAACAGGGCTTCTCTAGTTGACTGTTCAACTCTACCTAAGCTGGCTTATTCGTGTAAGCATTATACATGGCACATAACCGTTCGTTTCCTTCTAGTCCCCAGTGTCTCCCACCCAAGTTTTCCTATCATACTTGACACACTATTTCTAGGATTGAAATTATTAAGCACGAATCTTGCAGCCTTTCGCCGTACCATCTCAAGTTCCGTAATGAGTCCTGTTTGGTATGGATCACATACGGCTGCTCCATATTCCAGGAATAGCATAATGAGTGATATATAGTCCTGCCCCTTCGCCTGGGAACTGCTGCCCTTTACCACCTTCATCACGAAATGCAAGGACTTGTACGCTTTAGTAATTACACTTCCTACGTTCGTGTCCCAATTTAGATCTCTCCTTACGTGGATTCCTAGGTACCTTCGTGCGTCACTCTCAAGCAAAGCGTCCGATCCAAGACAATATTGAAAGTCCCATTGCCCATGTTTCTGTCCCATTCTTAGAGGCTGCTTTTTCGATAATTTATTTTCATTTTGTTATCGAATGCCCACTTACGGAGTATCTTTATAGCGGCTTGTAATAACCTATTATCGCTATTATTCTGTGTTTTTATGTATATTATGCAGTCGTCCACAGTCTGCATTAATTTCGAATTTCGTTCTGCCGCCTGAGTGGCTCAGACGGTTGAAGCGTTGGCCTTCTGACCCCGATTTGGCAGGTTCGATCCTGGCTCAGCCCGGTGGTATTTGAAGGTGCTCAAATACGTCAGTCTCGTGTCGGTAGATTTACCGGCACGTTAAAGAACTCCTGCGGGACTACATTCCGGCACCTCGTCGCCTCCGAAAACCGTAAAAGTAGTTAGTGGGACGTAAAGCAAATAACATTATTATTCATTTCGTTTGGCAGATCGCTGATAAATGGCGTAAATAGGAATGGCCCTATAACACTACCGTATAGGCTACTGCGACCGACGTTAGAGAAACTTCATCGGAATATTTACTTCACACCTTTATCTTCTGTCAAAAATTTCCGGATCCACAGAACCACCCTTTTATCAATGTTTGTTTTCCCTCAATACTGTCCGACTCGTTGGCTGAATGGTCAGCGTACTGGCCTTCGGTTCAGAGGGTCCCGGGTTCGATTCCCCGCCGGGTCGGGGATTTTAACCTTAATTGGTTAATACCACTGGCTCGGGGGCTGGGTGTGTGTGGTGTATTCAGCATCAGAAATTATCCTAGGTAGGGCCCTCATCTTCATAGACGTGCAGGTCGCCTAATAGGACGGCTACGAGAAAAAAGACCCACACCAGGCCTCTCCAGAGGCCATACGCCATTATTATTATTTCCCCCAATTTTCGGATCAGAATATCATGTGGTACTACATCAAGTGCTTTAGCAAAATCAATTACAATAGCATCAACTTGCACGCCTTCGTCTAGACTCGCTAATATCTTGAAAGAGCGACATCTGACTCTCTCAGGAGAAACGTTTTCTAAAACCGTGTTGACGCCCATTAATCCATGAACTTTTCTCCCATTGTTCTTTTAGATATTCTGAATGAGTGATCCATTTGTTTGCATACAATGGACATAAGGTTAATGGGTCTTTAGTTGTCCAATAGCAGCCTGATGCCACCTTTCAGAAGCGAGACTACAGTTGCTTTCTTCCAGTCATCTGGAATTTGCTTATTGTTGAGAGACACAGGAAATAGTATTTCCAAATAGCGTAGAATAGCTCTACCTCCCCAGCAATATTATCAGGTCCTGTCGACTTATTTTTCCTTAAGTTCTTAATTCTTTCTTGAATATTTCTACGGCTAATTTGGAAGAGAGAACAATCGGTGCTATCGATAATGTCTAACGCCAGGTTATTCTACTAATTAAATACGTTCCCATACCAATGATTTGCTTCATTAGCTATTGTATTAGTAGATCGTCATTAATTGCCTCGCCATCTCTGGACATTATCATTGACATATCATAGCTGGTTCGTTTCCTTTTCCTAACGTACTTGTAGAGATTTTTCCATCCCTTTCCCCTGGAGGAACGTATGTCTTTCATATATTTGTCATGAGCAGCTTTCTTTTCAGAAGTGAGTTGCTTGGACAGCTTGTGAAACCTATTCATATGCCCAGAACTAAATTGCCTTTTGCTGTTCGCTTTCCTTACTTTACATTTAAGGTTACTAATTTTACCATTGTAGTATTCGGAATTTGGATTCCGTTTTAGTAATTTAAGTAGCACAAACTGCTCAGTGGCCCTATTATTAATATCAACGAATGTATCCCACATTATGTTTATGTGCTCGCCTTGTGACGCCCAGCTGGGAAACATTTGCCATTGAAACTCTTGGAATTTAATTTTATTTTTTTTTTGCTAGGGGCTTTACGTCGCGCCGACACAGATAGGTCTTATGGCGACGATGGGATAGGAAAGGCCTAGGAGTTGGAAGGAAGCGGCCGTGGCCTTAATTAAGGTACAGTCCCAGCATTTGCCTGGTGTGAAAATGGGAAACCACGGAAAACCATTTTCAGGGCTGCCGATAGTGGGATTCGAACCTACTATCTCCCGGATGCAAGCTCACAGCCGCGCGCCTCTACGCGCACGGCCAACTCGCCCGGTCTTGGAATTTAAAGGGGTCAACTTTACTATACTGATATAATTTTAATTTATCCTCATTATCTACTTCAGGGTTTAAGGGATATCTAATATTTAATTCTGCAGCAGAGTGATTGCTAATTCCTGGTTCTGGCATACAACTAATGTGTAAGCCATCGGTTCTTATAAGATAAACATCTAAAGTGTCGTTTCCTGTAGTTGGAAAGTCTACTCTTGGGTAAATCCACCATCTCCAATTAGCTTGTTTACCGCGACCTGACTGTAGCCCTTTACCGTAGCATTGCCGAACTAGTTCATGTCCGGAAGATTTAGGTCACCTGCAATATTATAAAACTTGTCTGCACATTGTTGCATGTACACGTAACATTGTACAGCCTATCGAGTACCGAGAAGTTGTTACCAGGCACCGTATAGGCCTATATTCCTATCATTTGAACGCGGTTGGCATTCCCTTGATCCATGATTTGTACACACAGCATTTCGTGATCCTCATCAACCCATTTTAAACATCTACCTATGTTCTTTCGCACACAGATAAATACTCCGCTATCTCTAGACTCTCTGCCCCTTCTATATAAAATGAAATCACCCTGATATACTTCGCTACTATTTACATTTCCATTCAGCCGTGACTCAGTACAAATGATAATATCCACACGGTATGATTCAGTAAGATTCCAAAATTCAATAATTTTATTTTGCATGCTTTGACAATTCACCTGCATTAGTCCTAGGATCTTACTTCCATTGTCTATAATCCGTGGCTGGTCATTGCCCGTCGTCATCTCCAGTTGGCAGCCGTCCTCGGACTCCAGTCTTCCTCATCCTTGCCGGCACGACTCGGTGACTCGTGAAGGTTTCCTACCTCGTAGGAGCCTCGCCTGTTCAGGTGCAGCCCGCCCCTCGCGAAGTCCCAGTCTCCTATCCAGCAATCCGTCTCCATTGCACCAAGTCCAAATGCTGACGTACCCAGTCCATCGGATCGTCCAAAGACTTCACCAGCCGTAGAGGTACGGCCTTCCTTCGCACTGCGCCACTAAGTATGATCTTCGCATTCTTAAACTTTTTCTTAGCTGCACTCGCCAGTTCATACACCTCACCATTAAATAGCCCAATGGCACCTTTCTTCTAAGATCATTGGTCGCTACACGAAGCAAACACTTTCAACCTGGTGAGACAGCTGTTCAGTTTTTGTTCCCGGATAACACTGTACCTTTCTACCAGTCCTTCTTGAAATATCACCACTCCAGCGTATCATCGAGTCACCTATGATGAGTACGTCACGTGAATTTTTGTGAACGAGTCACTGTCCTGCCCTGCTTCAACTGTAGGAATATATTCAGGTTCTGCTTCCTTGTTCCTTTTTGTGATATTTTTGATGAATGTACTGTAATTTGAACCCTTTGAACCCCCTCCCCCCCCGCCCGTTTATCGTGTTTAAGGCCTCTATAACTGCTTGTCGATTTTAAGAGAATCTAACCTACAGGGATTTGCCTCGAAAAGGGGCATGTTTAATGTGCCGGTAAATCGACTGGAACACGCCTCTCGCAGTTAGATTCTGGGATACCAACATCGAGTATAGGAGACGAGCGCCTATCCTGTTACAAATTGATGCCCGGTTTCTGGAACGTGAGATATCGAACCTATAGCGGTATCGAATGGTTAACTTGTGTTTTGGCGTTGCACGAACGTAAGACACATCTATCGGTTCGACAAATCGCTTGCTAACTTAGAGGGCCCTGAGCAGGAGATATCTATTTGTTAACTTGCTGGGCGCGTGCGCAGTACTTCAGTATCAGCAGCTAACATTGCGTTTGTTAAAATTTTCTATGGCTTTCTCATCTTCTTCCGTCGGCCTAATGTTCTAATGAACTATACAGTAGTGAAAATGAATTCAAAGACAGACTGAGGCTAAACAAATATACTGTCGTAGGTATGGTAGAGGTTACAGGCGACAATTTGCGTCCTGTGACAAATAATTTTTCATTGTCCCCTGCTGATCAATTATTAATTACGATAACCTTTAAGATTCAGTACTACTGCGTCTTGTCATATTTGTATCTGTGACTGCATTCGTGTCCATAAAAGCACTGGTACTAGTAACTGAGTATAACAGATAATTACACATTGATCGTAGTAGGCCTACTGCAGGCCTTCTTGCATTGGCAGTGAGCATATATAATAAAAATCTTCCGGGCTGTTATGCCGTGGTCCACTCCTCTCGCTTCTCCCAGACGTTTCGACTACTGCTGCGGTAGTCATCTTCTGTGGCGTCGTGTGGATACGCTCTCCTGTATCCCGCTGGCGACTGCCAGCGAGAGGAGTGGACCACGGCATAACAGCCCGGAAGATTTTTATTATGTTGACACCGGCCGTGAAAGCCTTCATATTTTAGTGAGCATATAGTTTTATCGTGGGATTGTTTTTAATTAACGATATTACATTACAAGGAACTAACAGGTTATATAATTATGTTAATTACGCGATGTATGTCGTTATACTTTGATCAAACAATGTTCATATTTTATAATAACAGGGAAGAGATACGGTATACTTACAAGGCTCAGTGCAAACTGGATTGCGCGTGACATGTGCCATTCGTGTGCATATTTCATTAGAAATCCTCAAACAATATAAAATTCTTCTGACAGTCTTTAAACACCACGAAACTGACACCCTGCAAACTGCAAGAACTAGTCGAATATCCATTTCTTCCTGCATGGCAAAGAGGGGATAATAGGAGCTGCACAGAAAGCTCAAATGCGATGCATTACTTGTGCGCATGCGCCTGACAATCTAGGGAACACACCTAATGCACAAAAACAAAGCAGTACGAGGGGTGGCATCTAGTGTGTATTTATGAAACTTGATCAACGAGCCAATAGTTGACAGTTCGATAAGTTAGATGCTGTTCCGCTGTGCAACGCAGAGAAGACTTATCGAGTCGACAGCTGTAACAAAGCAATAGTTATCGGAAAGATATCTCATCTTTCCAGAAACCGGGCATATCAGTCAGTCGTTGTGCTCCACAATAAGATTAGGAAAACTTAATATTATTATTCACATTTTGTTATTACTGTAAGACTGGTTTTTCAGCCGCTGTTTAGTCCATAACCGCTAATAATATCCCCTCCCCCACAACAAACTCGCAAAACATATAAACATTGTTATTGAAATAATTTGGGGGCCTATTAGGAAATGATTGGAGCTACCATATTTATAAAATATGAAGTATCTTCTACATATATTTCCCGACTTGAATAATAGTTGACGAGGCAAAATAACAATATGTCATATATTTGAATCACCGAGCTCGATAGCTGCAGTCGCTTAAGTGCGGCCAGTATCCAGTATTCGGGAGGTAGTAGGTTCGAACCCCACTGTCGGCAGCCCAGAAGATGGTTTTCCGTGGTTTCCCATTTTCACACCAGGCAAATGCTGGGTGTGTACCTTAATTAAGGCCACGGGCGCTTCCTTCCCACTCCCAGCCATTTTCTCTCCGATCGTCGCCGTAAGACCTATCTATGTCAGTGCGACGTTAAGCAACTAGCAATATGTATATATTTGAACCATTTACGAAAGCGGTCCGCTCAGTCATGCATTTCTTTGTAGCAATACAAATAATTGAAATAGCTAATAAATTCGTTTCATACGAAATTCTTGGAAAAGCCAGTGTTTCTTGTTAACAAAAGCTGTGAGAACCACTATTGCGTTAGCATTTAAGGTACAGACACTAATCGCTCTATTTCTATAAGCTGTCCGACCGAGTTTTCCAGTTCCTTGGCCGAATGGACAGCATAGTGACCTTCCGTTCAGATGGCCCCAAGTTCGATTCCCTCGTTAGGATTCCCTCGTAATCTGCATGCCTTCGGGCTGAGCTGGGATTTTAATTGCGAATGGTTAATTTCCCTGGCTCTGGGACTGTCTGTTTTCGTCTCAATACAAATTCCTTCGTGTACATGAATGAGATCACACCACCAACCACCACAGAAACGTCGAGAGCCCTGAAGATGGTTTTCCTTAGTTTCCCAGTTTCGTACCTAGATAAAGGCCACAGCTGCTACCTTCCGAGTCCTAGCCCTTTCCTGTACTTTCGTCGCCGGAAACCTTCGATTTGTTAGTGCGACGTTAAACCACTAGCAAAAGAAGAAAAAGTTTTTGATTTTCTTACTAAAATCGCTGTTCATGAACTTATCGACTGTGGTGCAACCTGGTGATAAGCACGTAGGGCCTATACCCTGTTAGTCCTGTCTTCGAGTTACAAAGAACTCTGCTACGAAGATGGATTGAAAACGTCGAAGCTGTGAGTAAATTCAACGGAATTATCGGAGGACAAAACGTCAGAATGGCATGCCCTTTTATACTGATAGAGATTTACTGGTTAGTTAAAACCCGAAAGTATATCTACAGTTTGTCAGTAGAAGTGTGTTGAAACCTACTTCGTACAGGCCATGAAGGCCCGTGGAACTAAAGGCTTCCACTATTTTTAATCTCGGCACTAACTGGGGTAGAGTTGTTAACTCTATGCCCGGCCGCCTTTCCCCACAGGAATTAACCTTTTATTTACTTTTAGTTTACATTGGGTGAAACTCACGATCAGGGCCAAACACCTCTCCAGAATTAGATAAGCCTATAATATCTTTTACATTTTAGACTTCTTATGTGAATCGAACCCACGCTTCCCGGGTGAACCGAGCACCCGTTTACCACCTCAGCTAGGCAGCCCTTAATACGAGGGTGCATTTGTATACTGTTACAACGAGTTTAAACTATAATACACTCTATAAATTGTCCCAAACGCTACATGACACTTTCCTAACGTAATACACCTACACAAGTTTACTGGCAAAGCGTGTACGACAGATGTATAGGAAAGAGTAAAACAAGAAATATTTGATTAATTCTGGACGAGATGTGCAATTCTGACACTGATTCTCCCGTACATGTGTCCACACGCTTTTGGTGTCAGGAAGTGTACATGAGGAGGACTTTAAAACCAAAAAACCCCATGGCACTACAGCCCTTGAAGGGCCTTGGCCTACCAAGCGACCGCTGCTCAGCCCGAAGACCTGCAGATTACGAGGTGTCGTGTGGTCAACACGACGAATCCTCTCGGCCGTTATTCTTGGCTTTCTAGACCGGGGCCGCCATCTCACCGTCAGATAGCTCCTCAATTCTAATCACGTAGGCTGAGTGGACCTCGAACCAGCCCTCAGGTCCAGGTAAAAATCCCTGACCTGGCCGGGAATCGAAGCCGGGGCCTCCGGGTAAGAGGCAGGCACGCTACTCCTACACCACGGGGCCGGGATGAGGATTTTACATTGAATAAAATGTTATGACTCGCGGACTGAAGACGTTGTAGTTTAGTGCCTTAACCACTTACTTCTCACCCTAGTGACCTGAGTGCAAGCTTCAGTGATTGGAATTTCATACATACATAATCATTGTAGACTGTTATGCCTTTCAGCGTTCAGTCTGCAAGCCTCTGTGAATTTACTAAACGTCGCCACAACCCTCGATTTGCAACTAGTGTTGTGGCCGTAGTCACTGATGAAATATCTGACATTGGCGTTAGAAATTGTTTATGTTGTAGATGGTGTATATTAGCCACTTAGTGACTGTTTACTCAGTCTTGCTTGTGGTTTGAATATCTTTTTTTTCTTCTTTCTTCAATTTTCTTTACGTCGCACCGACACAGATAGGTCTTATGGCGACGATGAGGCAGGAAAGACCTAAGAGTGGGAATGAAGCGGCCGTGACCTTAATTAAGGTACAGACCCAGCATTTTCCTGGTGTGAAAAATGGGAAACCACGGAAAACTATTATCAGGACTGCCGACATTGGGATTCGAACCCACTATCACCCGGTTGCAAGCTCACAACTGGGCGCCCCTAACCGCATGGCCAACTCGCCCGGTGGTTTGAATATCAAAATCTACCAAGATCCAATGGAGGAGACAGAATGAATCTCATCATCTGGAGGTTGAACTAAACTTCGACTGTGTGACACATTTGAAACTCATGATCTCATTATATATGGTCCGCTTCTGTGGTGTAGTGGTTAGCGTGATTAGCTGCCACCGCCGGAGGCCCGGGTTTGATTCCCGGCTCAGCCACGAAATTTGAAAAGTGATACGAGGGCTGGAACGGGGTCCACTCAGCCTCGGGAGGTCAACTGAGTAGAGGTGTGTTCGATTCCCACCACAGCCATCCTGGAAGTGGTTTTCCGTGGTTCCCCACTTCTCCTCCAGGCGAATGCCGGGATGGTACCTAACTTAAGGCCACGGCCGCTTCCTTCCCTCTTCCTTGACTATCACTTCCAATCTTCCCATCCCTCCACAAGGCCCCTGTTCAGCATAGCAGGTGAGGCCGCCTGGGGAGGTACTGGTAATTCTCCCCAGTTGTATCCCCCGACCAAGAGTCTGAAGCTCCAGGACACTGCCCTTGAGGCGGTAGAGGTGGGATCCCTCGCTAAGTCCGAGTGAAAAACCGAACCTGGAGGGTAAACAGATGATGATGATGATGATGATGATCTCATTATACGCGCTATATCAGCCACTTATGCTAATGTTCAGCACTAGCTCTCAGTTCCCTGTTAAGGTAGTGCCAGTCCCCCCATTTTAATGTCGTTAGGCCGGAACGTAAAGTTTAATAGCTAACAAAGGGATAAAAATAATCCGGACGCGAAGAATGATATTCACTTTTATGTTAATCGTTAGATCAAATGTTGGAAATGACATTGTCGTAATTTTGCTTCACGCCCTGTTTGCTGAGATTACGACATTTTCAGCGTGAATTATACTTCCAAGAAGTATATAGCTGGACTAGTCAGAACTCCCAAGTCTATTCTGTAAATTAAACTGTACAATTTTTCACTTCGCCTTCGGCATAACAGTGAAGAATATGAGTCTATATGGCTTGCTAGCAGGGTAATTTGGCTCGTATCTGTTGGCACCGGTATGATATCCTTTTAATTTATCGCATCAGGACGAAAGAAATATAGGCCCGTTAAAATTGTTTGCGACCTCCCTGGCGGCTCGCGAGACACACAATTAATATTTCTGTTTTTAGAACTGCTGACGGTTCACTTCACATGCTGCCAGACAGCGAAATAGTGAGGAAGGTTCCTGTCACAAGTTCATCATTGCATTACTAGAATGAAATTAATGCAAGCAATTTTAGCAGGTAATCGTTAAAAGGCGACATAACTTCGCGACTTTTCCACCAGTAGCGAACTTTTACCTACTATACCTCAGTGGTAAAAATCACCTACTGTTATGTTTACACCGTACTTCGGATGCTTACAGTAGAAAAGCACAGAAATTAAATTTGATTTGTTTATTTTATCATCGACAGAGTCTATAGTGTCCGACTCCTTTTCTGAACGGTCAGCGTTGAGGCCTTCGGTTCAGAGGAGGACGGTGTGGTGTATGCATGTAAACTGAAAAAAAAAACCTCCAAAGTGAGAATTATTTATGCTCTCTGAGCTAATTTCCACAGAGAGGTAAATGTTTTACCAACTTAAGTGTGGTAATAATTTGAGATTCTGATTCAATAATAGACTATACAATAAAAATGTCACTAAAGGAACAATATATACATCTATTACAATTAAATAGAAGTACGGCGTGATTATGCGATAAAAATCATTTAGTATTTGACTAGGCCTATACACTAAGAAATAAATAGACAGTAAAGAGACTGCTAGACGGACGAATGTGCGCGGCAAGTCGGTGAATCATACCTCAGTGTCCATGATCTTGGCAAAAAATTGTACCCTTGGTACCCTTTCTCACAACATATGCAAAGTCCCCACTACTTGCATTGGCGCTATGCAAATCAGTTAGCCGCGACGAGCGACATTTTGTGCGTATTTCCGCTAATAATTAACGAAAATAAAATACAAGAATTAGCTGATAAGAAAACAGGGCTTGTACAAAGTGCTTTTTTAAAAAAAATACTCCTATATTCCTAGTTTCAGACTGCTAAAATGGAACAATTTTTCTCCACAAAGTGGGGTGGGGGGGGGCGACTGCCCACCCCTCGCCCCCCTTTGTCGCCGCTACTGCCTATTCCTACCAATACTGTGGGTGGATTTGTACATTGAGAACAATTCCTTCAGGGCCAATATTGTGACGACCTCTGTTACCACTGTAGCTCTGTTTATGGCGTTAGTTGTTGAATCTGTGCCTCTGTAACGACTACCTCTTTGTAGCTATCATGGTTCGAACTATGCAGGTACCTGGCTTCTAAAACTAATATGACCTGACCTCTGGTGCTATAGGGAATGAATCTTTGCTGCTATTGTGACTACTACTTTTCCAAGCCAGTAAGTCCCCCTCTAATTTTAAGACTTGAACACTGTCACTAAATTACATTGGCATCTATTTGCTGTTACTTCATTTTCGATAACTGGCACATAGAGGTTAACAGACCCTGACCGTGCTGTCTTGTCATCTTTGTGGCACATTTACCATTCTCCTCATCATACTTTATTTAGATGTCCAGGGTAAGCGATACGAGAGAAATGCCACCTGGAAAATACCTTTATTTTAGTATGGTGTTATGAATGTCCATCTAGTCAACATTTCTGCGCAGAATATTTATATATTATCTCTATTATTTCCGGATAAATTACACAAATGAATAATAAGACAGGAAGACGGAGTGATATAAATTACACGAAACGTTAAATTAAAGAGTGAAGAACCGGGCGAGTTGGCCGTGCGGTTTGGAGCGCGCAGCTGTGAGCTTGCATCCCGTAGATAGTGGGTTAGTCCCACTGTCGGTAGCCCTAAAGTTGGTTTTCTGTGGTTTCCCATTTTCACACCAGGCAAATGCTGGGGTTGTACCTTAATTAAGGCCAAGGCCGCTTCCTTCCAATTCCTAAGTCTTTCCTATCCCATCGTCACCATAAGACCTACCTGTGTCGGTGCGACGTAAAACAAATAGCAAAAAAGGGTGAAAAACTTTCCATCTTTATCTTATTTTCGTACAAGGTTTGCAGTTAACTTAGGTCCTTCCTAAGATTTTGTGATTGTAGTGTACTATACACGTATTACGACAGAATTGAATGTTTCTGGTAAATGTGATCACTTCACAAGCAATAGTAATTTCCTCTAATGGCAACCTACCACAAATTGTGGAGTTAATGTTGTTTGTCGGATCTAAATAACATGAATGTCTGAATAATCTGTATGAGGCTTCCGACTCAAATTCTTTGTCTTATAATAACACCATCCTTTACGCATCTCACACATTGGGACGACGCTCTCTCTTTAGTCTCCGCTAGGCACAACTCTCTGACGACTATAGTCCCGCTTTACAGCTTATCTCATACTGCCAGGCTGTAAATAACCTGCTTTAATGCGGCATCTCATACAAGAAAGTGTTTATAGAACCATTTTGGATAGGAATTATGAATTAAATAGGAAAGTAACTGTCCAGTTTCGGGGAAGAATTACAATCTTTTATCTAGTTGACTGTCTCAGAGCTGGCACTCAACAGTAAGGTTGAGCTTTAAAGACGATGGAGCGAAAGACAAGGATCTACTTCCCGCGACACCAGCGAACACGAACTTCGAAGTCAGAGCAGCTTTCGTGTATTAGCGGTGAAAATCTCTGTAGGGGAGAATGAAACATATCAATCATTAATGACCAATATATACAGTCGCTCAAAACGGGAAATGAGTGCATGGTACTGTGTAAGTTCCTCGCATGTACACTTATCTTAGAAACAATTGAACCTATGTATTTTTTTTTCTTGGTGGGTATCTACAGGGTTTGTATCTAATCGGAGTTGAATTTTATTTTGATAATAATTTAAAGTCCGATAAAATATAAAATGCAAGAAGCATACAATACTAGGCGCTCATTGTTTTGAGCGACTATACATGTTGAGAATGAAGATTTTTAAAATCAAGATGGAAGAAGTTGTTTCCTTATCTTCAAAGATAATTGTTTCAGAAAGCATTGCACTTTTAAGGAAACTACTTTTTCCCAAATGACACCGGGGGATAAAAATGTGAAGTACTTATTTTTTAAGGAAATTCGGAAATTATTCCTTAGCTTAGTACGTCAGTCTGTCTGCTATTTATCAGTTTATCGATCTGATTCTGGTTCATTCTGCCAGTTTTTTCTTCTTCTTGCACCTCTTTTTCCACACTTTAGTGTTTTCGCGGACGTGAACTGTGTCGCACGTATGGATTTTGCCCTGTTCTACGGCCGGAATCTCATCCAGATGCCAACCCCGTGTTTTTGTGGTGGTTTGTAGTGTGATGTGTTTGTGAAGTGGTGAAGTCAAACATACACTCAGTCCTCGAGACAGTGGAATTAACTCAGGCGTGACTGAAATCCTGACCTGGCCAGAAATCTAAACTGAAGGAAGGGACGCTGGCAGTTCAGCTCTGAAGCAGGATGCTGTGCTACTTATAGTACCAGCGAGAATCTCCTCTCTAACGGGTTAGGGACCAACGATGGATTGCATGAACACAAGGAGGGCCGTGGCTCAGAACACACCCGAGGTGCTCATTCCTATTCCATGGCAACTGGTATCCCGACTCTCAGGACCACGTACTAGGCCACTCAGCTGTTACCCAGTTGTTCACGTAGGACGTGACTATAGTAACACACTCCATGAACCATTTAATATTTTATGTATTGACATTTTAATTTAAATGAAATGCCAGCACCAAAACACAAACCTTTGCTCATGTACCTACTGAAAAGTAATCATATGTTTCTCTAGTAATGCGACAGTCTCATTTCGTTAGAACTCTAAAGCATGTTTTAAAGCTAAAACTTACGCTGTATTTGCGGGGAAACCTCCCACCTTCTCCAACGTTTTAAGTAGCCTACAATAGAAGAACAGAAAGTGTATATCAGCACAAATCTAATTACTTTGTTGAAACCGCCTTTCGGAAGTTAAATCCCATCAGCAGTAACGTACATAACATTTACATTTAAAATTTCTAAAACATTTTTAAAATATTAAAAAAAATTGTAAGGCCGTGTACGCTACTTCCATGGAGATGTTAATCATTTTTAAAAATAAACTTTAAAAAGTCCATAGATTATCTTTCCGAGCCCATGACTTCCGTGGGTCACTTTCGACACCGAGTACGAGGCTACACCTCATAGAGGTGCCATTTACAGAGGGTACGCAGTCGTTGTTGGCGCTAACAATGGCCCTTATCTCACTGTAAACCTAAGAAATGAGCAATAGATGTGAGAGCTTCATCAACAACACTTAGGATGGTAGCATTCGGACGAAACGCTACTCGGTCAGATAGCAAGCCGAACCATTAGGCTTCCTGTTCTTGGAATTCGGACGAAACGCTTCGACACCGGTAATGACGTCATCAACATGGGGCAGTGGCGTCGTTTGAAACACAAACATATTAATTAAACATATAGCCTACAGTACTCAGAATGTCAATATTATTTGGAGATTTTTAGGTAGCTGAGAAGCCACGAGAGACGTAGGATTTTGAATAATCAAACACTTTCCTAGAAATGCATGTCTACTACTTAGTCCATTTTCCTTTTTTTTACAATCTGTTTTACGTCGCACCGACACAGTTAGGTCTTATTGAGGCGATGGGACAGGAAAGGTCTAGGAGTGGGAAGGAAGCGACCGTGGCCTTAATTAAGGTTCAGCCCCAGCATTTGCCTGGCGTGAAAATGGGAAACCCCGGGCTGAGTGGCTCAGACGGTTAAGGCGCTGGCCTTCTGACCCAAACTTGGCAGGTTCGATCCTGGCTCAGTCCGGTGGTATTTGAAGGTGCTCAAATACGTCAGCCTCGTGTCGGTAGATTTACTGGCACGTAAAAGAACTCCTGCGGGACTAAATTCCGGCACCTCGGCGTCTCCGAAAACCGTAAAAGAGTAGTTAGTGGGACGTAAAACAAATAGCATTATTATTATTATTAAAATGGGAAACCAAGGAAAACCATCTTCAGCGCTTCCGACAGTGGGGCTCGAACCAGCTATCTCCCGGATGCAAGCTCACAGCTGCGCGCCCCTAACTGCATGGCCAATTTTCCTGATATGGGTTCAAGGATGAGGCGATATTAAAGTTTTTTTTCGCCCGGATGTACTTACTGACCCCAATCTCAGTTGAGGTGCTAATGAAATTGAAATGAATGTTGGTGAATGAATTGGGTAAGAAAGTGGAAAGAATCGGCTTTGGCCTATGAATAGGAACTGTCCCGCATTTGAATGGAAGTGAAAATGGTAAATCACAGAAAACCATTCTCAGGACACCGACGGTTGGGTTCGAACCCACTCGTCTCCCGAATACAGAGCTTGAATCCATAGCCGTAGCGCGTTAATACGCGGCCACTCCTCTCTGAAAAATGTTTTCTACAAATATTGTATTCAAGTGTTATCAATCCTAACGTATTAAAAATTAATATTTAAGTTTGAATTTGTTATTCGCCTGCGCATGCTATTAAATTAAATATGTTTACTGGTTATTTAAAATCAACTGTGATTGAATCCTTGAAAAATACCGTTCAGTATATTAAGTAGGCCTATCTGTTTAAGACAAAAAATTAACCTTCTTTTACAGAAGTCACAAGTATAATCTTATAGAGTGTCATAGCCACTCCGTTCAGAGTGAGCCCTATTTGAACGTACCACACGCCGGTACATGGGTTCATTGTTTCAAAATTGGCTACAAATTATGCACACTTCTGCATTTCCGTCAGAATCATCATCTTCACTGGCATCAGACTTAGGTTTCATCTATGTCTGACCGGGCGAATTAGCCGTGCGGTTAGGGGCGCGCAGCTGTTAGCTTGCATCCGGATGATAGTGGGGTCGAATCCCACTATCGGTAGCCCTGAAGATGGTTTTTCCGTAGTTTCCCATTTTCACACCAGGCAAATGTACCTTACTTAAGGCCACAGTCGCTTCCTTCCAACTCCTAGCCCTTTCCTATCCCATCGTCGCCATAAGATCAATCTGTGTCGGTGCGACGTAAAGCCACTCGCATCTATGTCTGTACAATCTTCTGTCGAGGAACTGTGAAATTTTAATTTTCCTCTACAAGTTTGGTTCCTTTTTTCTATTATGTTACGTTGTTCTGTTTTCTTGACTTGCCCTGTAGATGCCTAAGTTTTCCATTCCTACCTTTTAATAGACCCAGGCCTATTCTTCAGTTTCTGCTTCTGCTTTCTCTTTCTTGCGTTTTCTTGATGAACTTTATTTATGGAAGTTCCTATTAATACTAGAGAATGCCGTTTTCGAATGTTTCTCTTTCCTTCAACAGTTCCGCTACTAGCGGAATATTAAAAACAGCAGATTTTATCCTGTCCTGGACGGTATTTGAAATGTATTTGCAATACATTTGACTGAAGATTCACATCTAACAATTTCTATGGCTCCTGTCAGAGATTCCTGTGACAAATACCATGGTTCTACTTTCCTAGCGGTAAGTACCATTATGAGGGGCCGATGGCTTGGATTTTGCACCCCTTCGGACTAAAAGCATCATCGATTCAGTATTATGCTAGAGACGTAATATTATTATTTCACATCAGTTTCTGTGAATGCGAGACATTGCGTGTCGGATCCGCTGATTGTTTAAATTCATATCCATCCATTCATTCTTCGTCCTCACGTTTTGAATTCTGGTCAGTGGAGGATTTTGGACTTTTGTCATTCCATTTCGTCTTATTTCGTACTATTAGGGGCCGATTACCTAGATGTTAGGCCCCTTTAAACAACAAGCATCATCATCATCAGTAAGAGATTCTGCAGTACAATTGACAGTTTAGGTAGTTTGTTTACGGCACCGTACCATCTGAAGTTACGGGCGAAATATCTGTGATGATATAAAATTGTGTGCATGTTAATTATTCTTACTGGGTGGTGAATGCTGGTGGTATTACCCTAGCGTAACATTATGGCGGAGAAAGATTAACAGCCTGTAAGCTATTCAAGAAAACTTAGATTTAAAAGTATGGAAATGTTGCACATTTCTAACAACATATTAATTACAAAAGTTAAAAAAATTTGGACGTACTTACTGTTGTACTTTTTATTTGAAATATTACTTGAAAATCCCGTAAAGCAAGGTGTATAATTATAGCATCACTGGCGAATTTAACGGAAATACTGCTCGGTGTTCAATCCTCCTGCCGCTAGGGTTCAATGCCAACCAAACACTTTTCTTACCGAAACAGAACCACAACCACTTATAAGGAGTCTATCCACCTCCGTAATGTAATGGTTAGTGCTATTAGTTCCCCCTCGGAGTCCCGGGTTTGATTCAAGGTACCGTCAGAAATTTAAGATTGGCAGGAGGGCTAGTATCTCGTTAAAATAGGTACTTGCAACTCACCTCGGTTGGGGATGTGGCTACAAAGATCTGCACCGGCTCGGAACGAGTTCATGATTTTTTTATGGAGGAACTAGCTGTTGAACCCGTCATTGACAGGTTAGTTTTCATGCAGGTGGAGCGGTAAAGCCATCTAGCGGAGATGAGTGGCAGCCGGAGAGTGTTTGTGTGTGTGTGTGTGTGTGTGTGTGTGTGTGTGCACATCTCACAGTCAGTGTAATGTTATTGTTGATCAGTGTTATGGACTTAGGACGTACATTTAGTTTTCTTCCAGCTCGGCGATATTAGGGCATCCGATATCAAGGGAGTCTTTCATTTCTACTCCCCTTTATGACTCGCTTTTCTCACATTATTTTCCTTCTCACCCCATCTTAATTATACTTCCCCGATAATGTGGGCTGATGGTCACGCGGTTTTTGTAGGTTATAAAAACAACACAACAACAACAACAACAAAATACAACGACGACGACGACCAACACCGCCGTTTAACTCATTACCGCTACGAGTGAACAAAGTTTTCATGTCAGCTTTGATAGACTTCGCACTAAAAATCCTTTTTTTTTTTTTTTGCTTTTACGGCGCCCCGACACAGATAGGTCTTATGGCGACGATGGGATAGGAAAGGCCTTGGAATGGGAAGGAAGCGGCCGTAGCCTTAATTAAGGTACAGTCCCACGGAAAACCATCTTCAGGGCTGCCGACAGTGGGGTTCGAACCCACTATCTCCCGATTACTGGATACCGGCCGCACTTAAGCGACTGCAGCTATCGAGCTCTATGCTAAAAATCTAAAATCGTGAATATCTCTCTCATCATAGCCCGTGCAGTCAAAATGTGAGAGATGTAAATGATCGAAAAGTGTAGGGAATAACTTTTGTCGTAAACAGCTTTCAGATGAAAGCCACATTTCTGGAGTTATCTGGATGCTTGTGAAGAATGTAATAATCGCGAATATTTCCATTATGATTGTTATTATTATTATTATTATTATTATTATTATTATTATTATTATTATTATTATTATTACCGAGCTCGATAGCTGCAGTCGCTTAAGTGCGGCCAGTATCCAGTAATCGGGAGATAGTGGGTTCGAGCCCCACTGTCGGCAGCCCTGAAGATGGTTTTCCGTGGTTTCCTATTTTCACACCAGGCAAATGCCGGGGTTGTACCTTAATTAAGGCCACGGCCGCTTCCTTCCACTTCCTAGGATTTCCTATCCCATCGTCGCCATAAGACCTATCTGTGTCGGTGCGACGTAAAGCAAAATAGCAAAAAAAAAAAAAAAAAAAAAAATTATCATCCATAATGTAAAAGTGCACAAAGCATAATAGATCGAATGTTATAGTTTACACAACTATTATAATGTATATGGTAGTTCTTCGATGCACCTAATTACTGTATTAATGGATAAATTTTGGCATTTCCTTTTATTATCCCCTTGCTTCACCAGTGTAACATAACGCAATCGCCAGATATTCTTGAGTTTCGATTTCCATCATGTCTTTTCACCGTTATGTTCAGACAGACAGACAGACAGACAGACAGACAGACAGACAGACAGACAGACAGACAGACAGACAGACAGACAGACAGACAGACAGACAGACAGACAGACAGACAATAATAATAATAATAATAATAATAATAATAATAATAATAATAATAATAATAATAATGTTATTGGCTTTACGTCCCACTAACTACTTTGACTGTTTTCGGAGACGCCGAAGTGCCGGAATTTTGTTCCGCAGGAGTTCATTTACGTGCCAGTAAATCTACCGACACCAGGCTGACGTATTTGAACACCTTCAATTACCACCGGACTGAGTCGGGATCGAACCTGCCAAGTTGGGGTCAGAAGGCCAGCGCCTCAACCGTCTGAGCCACTCACTCCGGCGACAGACAGAAATAAAAATTGAATTGAACCCACTCGTGATTTTTATAAACCTAATCCAAGATAAGAACGGAGTGTGAGACTAAATTGTAATTTTATTAACGTAGATGGCGGAACTAACTCGGGTGTTGGAAATGCCCCGGTCTCTCCTACACCATGCTGATGAATACAGTCTTACTAGCCTTTAGGTAAAATAATAAACAACACTGAAACAGAGAGTAGTAGGGCGCTGCGCTTTACAAGATTGACCGTGTTCTGTATATTGAGTCATAGAATGAATCAACGCTTTGTACGTTGAATCGTCACTATCAGGCCCGGTAATCTTTTACAGTGCTGCAGACAGATAGTCCCACAATGGTCGGCGGAATGGCGTCAGCTCAGTGTGAAAGCAGTATCTGGAGAGGATTTCCGATCTATTGTTAATAGAACTTCCAAACATATGCTCATAGTTTATAAATAAGTGAGCTGTGTACTTGATCATGAATACAAGTGTTTAGTTCTTTTACGTATCAAACTGGCAGTAGGCCGGAGATTACTGAATAGAACATTTTAAAATTAAGCAGGTGTAACAGATATAGGGGGAAATTTCAGGATCAAATTCCCTGTATGTAAAGAAAGAAGAAGAAGTCACATCAATATGAGCGTGGGAATGCTTAATTTCTGAGTTAACAGTTTGTCTGGTATGAAGTTTAAAGTGTTCTTGGGGGAGATTTCTTAGAAGTTTTGCCTGATTTGCCATATGCTTATAGACAAACATTCATTTATAACTGTATTAAAAACTCTCCTTTTTGAACCTTCCTCCAAATACGTCACTAACATAAAAATATGCGGGAAAAACCACAAAAAATCGAATTCGCTGTTTTTTTTTTTTTGTTTTTTTTTTTTTTTTTTTTGCAAGAATTCGGTAACTGCGTTTACCACTTGGTAGATGGTGACGGATCAAATATTATTAAACTACCAGTCAGAATTCCAGCCAGCCAGAATTTTAGCACAAGATGATATCGTGATTGAAATGTATAGCAAAACGTTCACTTGTGCGAAAGATGTCATCATTTTCTCGAAAGATGCCATTCGTAATTAATTCAATTAGTTAATTAATTTGAAAGTTATTGGGTAGTTCAGAACTATACACTAGCGTAAACAGACTAATATTGAAAATGAAGCTAGCGGATATCCGTATCCGTGCAGAGCTCTAAATATGATCCAGATTAGTAGGGGACATATTTGAACAAGGGGCTAGTATGATCTATCCGTTCAACAGTTATGTAGGTGATATGCATGCATTTTAGGGGTTCCGATAGTTCATATAGCTAATATTTATGCAAATCTCACTGCAGAACCGTCGTGCGGGTAGAAGGCACATGCGCCTTGGTTAAATACGTTTGCATTCTGTCTTATTCGTGCCTATAAATTACTAGATCATATTGTGAATATAATTTTACTCATGCCTGACTGTGTTATAGTTATGCGTATAATAATTACAACGGACAAAATTATTATTTTAAAATTGTATATTTCTGGACTATCGCAAGCGACATTTCACGAACTTTAGAGGAGAACAGGAAAATGCTGCTGAGGAGCAAGTTTTGCTACCGTTAAGGCAGGTCGAATCGACAGTTCTGACCACGATAAAATATCGTAAGAACCAGTACGATAAAGAGTGCGGTGGAAGGCATAAGACTGAACTGCTGTATGATCAATTACCATTGTTTATCATTGGGTTATCCATGTAGCCTACATACGATGCTATCACATAGCTTATCTTCATTCCTGTGAAACATACACATACAATAATGTACCCATAAGAAGACACGACCAAAACAAGTCACATGCCATAATAACATCAAAATCGTCGTTTTTTTATATACGATAGTTTAGCTATGTCGTCCAGATTTGAAACAAATCTTTTTAGACCAGGTTGGGATTTGCTCAGATTTAGTCTCAGTTAGGCCTCCACACGCAGTCTGTTCCTGTATTAGATTTAGATCAACTCAAGCACAGAAGACCAGTAGACCATTGTTCACACATAATTGTTGTCGAAACGTCCATCACGAACTTGATGAATCTGTTATCGAGCTCTGTTAGTTATATCGTACTTTAAACCGTGGAAAAGTATGTTTTGAAGAGATGGTGACAGGGGGGAGAAGCTTTCTTAAATAGTACGAGAGGAGAATCAATAACTCTCGTAGTAATAGCCAGAATTCCAAGGTCGCATGGTTTATACAGTTGCTGTAAGATGTCAATCTCTCTGACATTTACCTTAGCTAGAATTCCAAGACCCCATATTGTTTGTGCAGTGCCGTTAGATTTTGTTCGCACTTATGTTGGTTGGTTCTGTTCATGTTTTAAAATCTTTCCTAACCTACTCGGCGTAGCTTTGATAGTACGCCTTCAACTGACTGAACATATCTTAGCATTTATATTATTGTAATATCTAAAATGTAATTGTCTGCACTTGTGCATTTCATTTAACATTTATTCTTAATATTACTGTACTATTTGACGACTTTTAGTGCTGAAAAAGTTCATTGATAACGACTTGAGTATTTCAGTTGCATGCACTATCACAGATTATCAATAACATAGAGTACAAAGTTATATCCATAAGCATACGTGACTGATGACCAAAGATGCGTCAAACCGTTAAAATGAATGGATTTTAATTATTCACATTCATCTTCAAATACAGTGGTGTTCACATGTGTTCAAATGTCTTCTGCAAAAACATCTGTACTGAATTATTATTATTATTATTATTATTATTATTATTATTATTATTATTATTATTATTATTATTATTATTAGATAAATCACAATTGAAATTTGAAATATCGTGGTGGCAACGTGTTTGCTTTCAAGAAAACGGAAAATGTCCACTAAATCAAACATATGTGTTCAGGAACACTTTATCTGTTTCGGAATGTTGTTGTTCATGATTTCTTTTAAGAAGCTTATGACAGCATAGCGGGTATAGTTAGTTAAGACTCCAAAATACTGTACACGCCAGTAATTTTATAAGGTGAAGCTGTTATTGTGATGTCGTACCTGTCTCTCCCTTTCATCGAATCTTGGTAAACGAATATTAATACATAGTTGTATATATATATAGAAGTAACGAATTAATGAAATGAAAGATACATTTATGAATGAAAACTCTTCAGCTTTCAAACAGTGAAATTATCCTGCTAAATGTGATATCGGTCAGCTAGTTTAGCTCTCATTTAGGCCTACTACTGCTTTTGAAGTGAATGAATCTGGCATTGTCCATGGTTGATGAGTCATAGAATCTTAAAAGGTTTAACGCCTGGTATGTTGGCTCTTTTCCATGTAGCTGATACCCATGGTGGCGTACGGGATTAAAAATAATTATTGTGCAGATGGTGTCCCAAAATAACCAAACCATTTCGTTCTTGACAGCTCCCCGGTAGGCACGGAGGGAGGGAAGGGCGCACCTTGCAGTCGCGGGCGATGCGGTGGAGAGATTGAGAGGCTATCTGAGGATGGTATCTTTAATTATATTCCAAGCGTGCTAGTGAGTGGGCCTAAGCCATGGACAACCCTCTTACAGCTTGGAATCCCATCCCACTTGCCTGCTGCACGGAAATCATCACCGCGATCCCAGTTGTTAACTGAGAATAATATTCCCGTGGCTATCCGACATTCATTCTCCTTAAATCCAGCGAACTGAAATTCGTAGCTTAAAATTATTTCTTTTTGTTAGATTTGACTTGATGTCAACTGTTATTAAACATTAGCTTACATTAGAACGAAAAGTGATTGTAAACTGTACTGGAACCATCCACGGATGAAATAGATGATATTGTTGAGTAAAGGTTGTGAAACACACCCGGTGTGGATACTTCCAAGTTCTCATCCTAAGCCGCCGGACTGAGAGGCTCAGACGGTTGAGGCGCTGGCTTTCTGACTCCAACTTGGGAGGTTCGATCCTGGCTCAGTCCGGTGGTATTTGAAGATGCTCAAATACGTCAGCCTCGTGTCGGTGGATTTACTGCCATGTAAAAGAACTCCTGCGGGACAAATTCCGACACCTCGGTATCTCCCAAAAACCGTCAAAGTAGTAAGTGGGATGTACAAAACAATAACATTATTATTATCATCATCACCTTAAGTCAGTTCTTGACAGGTCACTATTGTGCACAGTGAGTTGCTATTTCAGAAAAATTCTGCATTGCTTTACATGAATTGAGACCTGATACCTTCACAGAAGTATCTTGCCAAATTTGCACATTGTGATGTCCACATGTGACATTTCAATTTTTTTGGCAACATTCATTGCCATCCCGTCGAAATTTCGTATATTGCAGTATGTGAACAAATAAGAAACGTCGCAGGTGTAGCCAATTTGATACTACAAAGGATTAATTACAATAATTTACCCTCGACATTACAACCTTCCGGTATAATCTTCTCATCTCTGCTATCAGTGTCATACGCATTCCCTTTATCTGAAATTTTCTAACAAAACATTCTGTACTGAAAATGTAGTCTTAACAATTCCTCTGTGGTCTGAGACAAGACAATTTTTCATCCATCTCGTTCTCGAACACATATCATGTTCTCTTTCCCATGAAAAATGAAAGGTCGTATGGCTTTTAGTGCCGGGATATCCCAGGACGGATTTGGCTCGCCAGGTGCAGGTCTTTCTATTTGGCTCCCGTAGGCGACCTGCGCGTCGTGATTAGGATGAAATGATCATGAAGACAGCACATATACCCAGCCCCCGTGCCATTGGAATTAACCAATTAAGGTTAAAATCTCCGACCCGGCCGGGAATCGAACCCGGGACCCTCTGAACCGAAGGCCAGTACGCTGACCGTTCAGCCAGCGAGTCGGACCTCTTTCCCATAATGTCTCAGAACCCTTTGTCCGGAACGCTGATCAAAGGAGTACTTTGATATTTGCAATTTGTCCTGTTTCTTCACTTGCACATTAGTGGTGCTCTGATCGGATAAAAACGTGTGTGTATGTTCAGTCTTCAGCCCTAAGGCTGGTTGGATCCTCAACAGCTCTGCCATCAGCTGTCATAGATGGCCTAGGCATCACTGAAGAGGCGTATTAGGGAAATGAGGAGTGAGGTAGTTTCCCGTTGCTTTCCTCACCGAGCCAGATGTTGCTATTACATTTCAGTCTGCCAAGCCCACTGAAATGCATGCACCAACCGACCCTATAAGCAACGTTTTCACACCATTCATAGCAGGGACTGGCTGCACAAGGAATGGCATTACTAGCATCGCTCATACGTCAGTCACTTTCATATTGTCAAAGCCAAGGATAAGACAGAGACAGATCAATGAAAGTAACAAAATTGCTTTAGCCCATACCAAAAGACATAGTGCACCGTAAACACTAGGTCCTGCCAGCAAAGGCTTGATAAAAACGTATCAACCCAAATCCCGTGAGTATCTTAACTATTTCTCTGAAAAGCCATTTTAGTCATGAACATGGATATTTATTCCTTAATGATGAAAAGATAGGCAGCACAGTTTCTGTAACCGACTCCATTACATTTTTTTGTGCAAAATAATATTGGTTTGAACGTGCGGTTAGGGCGCAGCTGTGAGCTTGCATTCGGGAGACAGTGGGTTCGAACCCCATTATCGGCAGCCCTGAATATGGTTTTACGTGGTTTCCCATTTTCGCACCATGCAAATGCCAGGGCTGTACCGGAATAAAGACTACGGCCGCTTCGTTCCCACTCCTACCCTTTCCTCTCCCATGGTCGCCGTAAGACCTGTCTGTGTCGGTGCGACGTAAAGCCAATTGTAAACAAAAGGTCGATTGCCGAAATTACGGTTAAAAAGTAATTTCTCTACAACGAGGTCGTACAGCGTATGTAATTTGATTTGTATTTGTTAATTAAAAAATTCCCCATATCAGTGCTATAGGACACACTTTTAACACTCTAGAACTACAGTTATGAGAAGATAACGTACAATAACTTACAGCACAAAGCACAAACATTGCCGATGAACAGACATAAGGTCCCAAGGAGAATACGACCGGATCATATATGAATTCCTTTCTAACCGCAATGTTGGAAATGAACACTATACATTACATGTACCTAACACGAGAGTTACCAGCTGAGGACAATATTCCCGTGGAAGAAAGCACACCGACGAGGTTATATTTATTTAACATTATTGAAGCGTAGTGACGTTGATTTAATAAACTTACCTATATAGAGTAAGCTAATTTAACCATTGCCACTTTTGGCCTAATTTCACCTACTCCTATATTGACCTTGTTTATTGACCATTTTCCTTACAGCTTAATCTGTGAGTCGCTTTCCATTCTCAAGGTCTTTCCATTGTGATCTGAAACTTTATTTCCTCTTTCACGGAGCTTGCTCTAAGAACACCGCGTCCCTCTGACGAGCTCACTGGACGTACCAAAAACGCTGGCCATTTACCTTCTCTCTCTGTTTCTAAAATGCATTATGTCACTGTGGATGAGTTTCCTCTGCCATTTTACTTGACATTACTCACGATTTCCTTTTACTGTTATTAGTTTGGATATCATTTTTCATCCATGTTTTTCTACCTAGCAAGAGTATTTCTTGTGTGAAGTCATTTATGGTAATCTTTTTTTTTTTACATTTACATGCTGCTGACTACGTCACAGTGTACGCCGTTTCCAAGATATAACGTTGCCATTTGTAGCACTGCATCCCTGCATGTCATCAATTCCAATCCATTACTCTCAATCTCGTTACTGCTTATTCGTTGAAATCTTTTGTTGATTATGTCCGTATACTTCCCTGTACTGCCCTCACACATCTACACACACACACACACGCACCCTACTTTCTGCGTCATAGACTAATTGCTCATTTCACAGAAAATGTAGTTTGACTGGTATTGTTGAAATTCATAAACTGCGCACCATAAACTCGTCATTGTATGGGAACGTAAGTGGTTACATGTACAGGATATGATAGTACAAAGGAAACAGCAAAATATTCTAACACACCAAGCACTGATTGCAAACTTTTGCAAGATGCACTTACTACGGTGTTGGGCTACCCGTAGCTCAGAGACAGCCGACGGAGGCACGCAGACGTCGGGTGTTGTTCTTAGGAAGATCCTGCCACAATTGGCGCAACTGACCCTCCAAATCTGCCGTAGATTCCGCTGGCTGAAGTTGCCTCCATTCTGCACCCTAACGTTCTCGATTAGTGAGATAGTGGCGTGCATTGTTCGAACTGGAGACAGGTAACCACGACAGAGAAACATGTGCTTTGCCGCATATGCAACCACTATCACGCATGAGTGGAGCGTGTAAACTAAAATGCCCGAGTTTTCGCTCGACAAGGCATGTTTGAAGCGAAGTTTGTTGACTAGGGAGGATGACCTTGCTTGCTTTTCTGACGTTTCAATCAACGTAGTTCATTCATATATGAGTCCGGCTCCATGGCTAAATATTCCCGTACCGAATGAACCGTCATTGATTAAATCTAATGGCTCAGAAGCTGGATGTGTATGCCGTCTTCATCATTAGAATTCGTCATAGGGATATTTTTAAGATGAAAGAGCTACTGCTTACAGAGCAGATGATTCCTCGGTACCTGATTTAATTTCCCGACCCTGATGAGCATGCCTGTTCCAGTTTTCAGTGAATGCGCCATGATCTATAGTTACAGAGCAGAGTATATTATCCTTGCTGAATGAATTTTAAAATTGGAAGATGCTTCACAATCTTGGCACCGGATATCACGTCTGAATATTGGGGACGGATCTGTTCGTGGTTCTAACATCTTAAAGAAGATAGGGCTTAATAGCACCAGCTGTTTGTTCGAGATCTCCATGAAATATTCAAGATAATTTTATGACAACATGTGAGCAGTGATGTTGCTCGTACTTAAAAAGAAAATGCGTATATTAATGATTCATGAGCCGGTGATGCTCATACAAAGAGAGTCATTCTTCTGATTCCGGAACCACTAGCCGCTCCTGACGATCTCACGACCTTCCCGCAAAGATGAAACGAAAAGCATATATGATTCCATTCGTACAGTAATGTCTTTATGGTATAATTATGATAAATTTTACCATTAAAATTGCTCTCTGTTTGATAGAAGGAAATGACCAGTGCTGATATGTTGTTTGATGCTTCCGACTGCCTAGTAAGCTTAGAACAATCCACCAACGCCTAAAAAACGTGTGCAGTTGCATTATGAAAACTTTGATTCACTTTATCACCCATTATTATTAATAATTTATTATTATTATTATTATTATTATTATTATTATTATTATTATTATTAATATAACTCTGCTGCATGCTAGCATTCACAGTGTAATGGTTAGCGCTATTAGGTTCAGACCATCATGCCCCAGGTTCAATTCCCACCCCTATCTGGGATTTAAGTTTGGCAATGGAGTTTGTATATCTCCTTGGATGAATGATCAACACACTAGCCTTCGGCTGTGAGGGCCCCAGGTTCTGTTTCCGGCTGGGCTGTGGATTTTCATCGCGTCTGATGAATTCCTCTAGTTCAGGGGCTGGGTGTTCGTGTTCGTCTTAATGCACATCTTCATTTAAATACAACACAGCACACTACAAACCACCACAGAAGCACGCATCCGAATGCAAAGATGGGCCAAGTCTACACCAAGTGCCGACCCGAATGAATTGGGAAAGAGTTGAGAAGAATAAAAATAAAGTGGATCCGATTAGAGCACCACTAATGTGGAAGTGAAGAGACAGAACAAATTACAATTATCGAAGTACTCCGGACCAGTGTTGCCAACTTAGCGGATTTTCCGCTAGATTTGGCGGAATTAGGAGACTGTCGGCGGAGAAATATATCATTTAGCGGACAGAGGAT
Source organism: Anabrus simplex (assembly GCF_040414725.1). NCBI lineage: Eukaryota > Metazoa > Arthropoda > Insecta > Orthoptera > Tettigoniidae > Anabrus > Anabrus simplex. The sequence goes on along the minus strand of NC_090266.1, from coordinate 429,432,453 downwards.
TTTTTGGCGGAATTCTAGATTTATTATAGCGGAATTTAGCGTTTTATACATAAGTAATTTTTTAAAAAATGTGTACTCCAGTCTGTCTGTGAGCTGTTCCGTATTTCTCTTCCGGAGCTAGCAGTCACATGAGGAAAACATGTTATTTGGATTTTATGTTATGAGATCATGGTATCATAAATTTGTAATGCGTGGGGAAAGGTTACTTATCTCTTAGTTGACGAATGACGACAGATAATGAAACTGTGAGAGAGTAGAATTTATATTTATGCTATGAAGGAAGACCGTTTAATGAACTGGCCTTTTCTGTGTGTGGCCCTTGAGGTAGGAGATTCACCTAGTTTGCACCCGGCACTAAAACGCCTACAAGTTTTAGCTCGCCGGCTCGCAGGCAGGGGATTAATACTAATGAAACTCACAGATCAGGTGAGTACAGACATTTATTATTATTATTATTATTATTATTATTATTATTATTATTATTAGCGTATTCTCCCAATAATGGAAGACGTTAAGCAAACAACTCAATCAAGCTTTCTTTGGGTTCTTCTTGTTCTTCCAATAGGCTTTCATTCTCTCTGAGAAGGCTTGTTTACGTTCTTCCGACCATTTCGGTCTGCACTGTTTTTGCTTTGGTTGCTCTGATGTAACTTCCCACTTGTTGACTTTGTGTCTGAAGGTGTCTCTTTCTAAAATGTCTGTTGCACATATGTTTGCGTTTTTGAGGTCCTTTCGAAGTTCATCCAGCCAAGGTGTTGAATTCTTAAGTGAGCTAACATAATTTAATATTCTTTTTGACAGTCGATTTTCTGGTAATCTTATGAGGTGTCCAAAGAATTTCATTCGTCTTTTCTTAATGTCAATTTCAATGTTTGAAACTTTTTCTGTTGTTTTGATTGATTGTAGCCTGTAGCCATCTTGGGTATATCTTGCTCCTAGGATTTTCCTGATGATCTTCCTCTCTTGCTTTTTTATTTCTTCTAATTCTTGTTTACTGTTAAGTGACAATGTTTCACTTGCGTAAAGGACTGTTGGTTTTATGACTGTGTTGTAATGCCGAATTTTTGTCTGTCTTGACATGCATTTTTTGTTGTAGATGTCTTGAACTAACCCTAATGCCTTCTTGACTTTTTGGAGACGGTTTTGCTGTGAGATCTTCTCAAGGCCTGTCGGTTCGATGAATTCTCCGAGGTATTTAAAGTACGAGACCCGGTCGATTTTACCGTATTTTGTTCTCAGGCTCGTGATATCTGTCTTTGAACAGAAGAATTTAGTTTTCTCAAATGAAATCTGTAGTCCCACTTTTTCTGCAGATTCCTTAAGTATCTCAAGCTGCTTGATGGCAGTCTCCTCATCCTCTGTTAAAATCGCCAGATCATCCGCAAATGCAAGGTATGGTACGTAGAGGTTGTTTTTGGGAAAGCCCAATCGGATCGGTTTCCAAGATTCATGTTTCTTGAGTTCCTTCTCCCATTCTTCCATAACCTTGTCTAGGACGACGTTGAACAGAATTGGAGAGAGTCCATCACCTTGTCTCACACCTGTCTGAATGTCGAAGGGTTCTGAAATTTCTCCCATAAATTTCACTTTAGATTTTGTGCCCGTTAGTGTTATTATTATTATTATTATTATTATTATTATTATTATTATTATTATTATTATTATTATTATTATTATGTGCATATGGACCCAATGGATCACGCAAAGCTCTAACGATTCTTTTTTCTGAGTTGCAAAACAGCTCTCATCCTTTCTTCGTGGATCCTTTTTCGTTCTTCTGTCCACTTTGCTTCAGTCTTCTTTTTCATTTCGTTCTCTGGTTGCACTTTCCATCCATTAATCCTTTTTCTATAGAGGTTTCTGTCCGCGGTGTCATTTGAGTTCATCTCGGCTTTTTCCAGATCCTTCTTCACTTCTAGTACCCATGGAATATTTTTCAGATGTTCTATGTAGGTGAGAATCTTGTGTGTTAGTCTACTTGCCGGCAGGCTGCGGACGTTTTCATAAAATTTCAGACGTCTTTTTCGGATGTCTGCTGCAGTGTTGGAAAGATCTTCTGTCACTTTGCGTGACCTCAGTCTATATTCATCTTCTGTTTTTCGGGGGCCGAGAATTTTACTCAGATTACTATTATGATTATTATTATTATTGCCTATTATTTGAGATCGGATTTCTTGGCGGAATTTTAGCGGATTTTAAGTAGCATTTAGCGGATCTTGAAAATATAAGTTGGCAACACTGCTCCGGACAAATGGTTCTCTGTGGTAGAAAATAAGGTGGATAAAAACGGCATGGTCTCACACCACATAGGAATTATAAAGGCTAGATTTTCGGTACATATGACGTAATTAAGATAGGCGTGGAGATGCACAGATGTTATATTTGAAAATTGCAGATAAAGAGAAAGCAGAGAAGAGAATATAATACAGAAGGGTAGCCATGTAAAAGGTAGGTTATTGTAAATGATCCTTTGCAGAGGAGTATCATATTGGCTACTCTTGGGACGTTTCTTATTTGTGCACATACTGTAATATGAGATATTTCGACGAGATGGTAATGACAGTTGCCAGTAAAAATTGAAATATCGCATATGGACAATACAATGTGCAAAGTTGGGAATATAAATTTGTGTGATATGTGGTTGAAAAGATACAGCGAAGAACGTTTGCACCACCTCAGAGAGTGTGAGAAATTGAATTTACTTACTTTTCCTGACATTGGCTATTTCAGTGAACAAAAACGGCGGCCATTGCATTCATGGCGATTCACCTACTGTATCCCCCTGTGGGTGGGGGCGGTAGAATAACACCCACGATATCCCCTGCCTGTCGTAAGAGACGACTAAAGGGGGCCTCAGGGGATCTGAAATTTGGAGCGTGGGTTGGCGACCACGGAGCTCTTAGCCGAGTCCTTTCATTGCTTTCACTTACTTTTGCAAGGCTCCCCACTTTCATCTATCCTATCCGAACTCCCTTGGTCAACTCTTGTTATTTTCCGACGCTAACGGCATTAGAGCACTAGAGGCCTAGGGAGTATTTCATTTTGACGCCCTTCGTGGCCCTTATCTTTCTTTGGCCGATACCTTCATTTTTAGAAATGTGGGATCCCTTCCATGTTTTCTCTCTGATTAGTGTTATATAGAGAATGGTTGCCTAGCTGTGCTTCCTCTTGAAACAATAATTACCACCACCATCACCACCTTCACCTACTGTATTACAACTGTAGGCTGGTTTGCGGCAAGACAGTTTTGTGCAGACTAGTTAGGAATAGTATCTCGAATGCTGCAAAATCGCTACCCTTGAAGAAACTTTCAAGATAATTTCTGACGTCCCCGATTGCTTTTCTATAGTCTAGATCGTATCTTCAACTCCTGGTACATACATTTCATTCTCAGGCTCATGTAATTACTATCACGGGTATATCTAAGTATCAGATTGCAACACGAATGTCAAATAATATCCTAAAATCTCCATTGTCATTGTTTCATTAATAGTACCTAGAGCGCCGTGTTATTAGCTCCCTCTACTGTGTACTTGTAATAATAATAATAATAATAATAATAATAATAATAATAATAATAATAATAATAATAATAATAAAAGTCCTATTTTAGCCCCGGTTAATTTCAGTAGATACAACATTGCAGTAGAGGTTATCACACACATATATGTTGAGGCCTCAGTCTGACTGTTGGTCTGATCACCAACAGACAGATCCATCATCAGCTACCATATGTAGCCTCGGTTACTGAATATGCGTACTAAGGAAATAACTAGTGATGTAATTTCTTACTGCTTTCCTCACCGACCCAGAGGATGCTGTTAGTAGCAGTCTGCCAAGCATACTGAAATGTACAATATATGCCAGTTGATTCTGTTCACATTGTTCATCAGAGGGACTAACTACGGGAGGAATTATGTTATTAGCGTTGCTCATACCACTGTTACTTTCATACTATCAAAACGAAGGCTCGATGAAGGTAACAAACTTGATCTAGTCTTTACCATAAGATCCAGTGCTCTTTCAACATTTAATGTCACCAGAGATGGTTCTGATATAGAGTTAACGGCTACAATAATCTTATTCGGACCGAGTGAGTTAGCTAAGCGGTTGGAGGTGCGCAGATGTCAGCTTGCATACGGGAGATGGTGGGTTCGAACTCCACTGTTGGCCGCCCTGAAGATTGTTTCCATGGTTTCCCATTTTACACCAGGCAAGTACTGGGGCTGTACCTTATTTAAGGCCACGGTCACTTCCATCCCAGTACTACTTCTATCCTATCCCGTTGTCGCCAACTCTGTTTCTAGCTGGAAGTACAGTATCATCCACATGAACCAAGCTCTGCCTTGTACGGCTGAGGATGAAGCTTTCAGGATGGACTGTAATGTTCTTTAATATATTTTCAAGATCGATATTGAACACTAGTTTGACAAAGAATCCGCTAATCTGATTCCATTTCAAGTTGTAAATTCATCCACGAGTTTGTTAAGTGTCATTTTCGTGGGTCTGATTAGCTTGTTCGGGATTCCAAATTCTGCTATGACATGAAACGTGAATGTTCTGGCGATGGTGTCCGAAGCTCACTTAAGTATACGCATAACTAATGTAGTTGCATATTATGCTCCAAGATAAATTACAATACGGGCATAAAATTAAGATCAATTGTTTGAAAATCGAGCCCTGAATGTTGCTTGAGCGACAGCGAGAAACTCAGAATGATGAACTGATCAATAAGCGGACGTATGGAATGCTAAGCTGTGGGGTTCTGTAAGAGCAAACCATATCTTCTTGAAACCACAGTCTTGCTGTTTGTTCAGCCTTCACATCACGGCCTCTCTCATCTCTCTGTCGGCCTCAAGACAGCTGACGGGCTATTTACAACGCCGCATCGCACAGCACAAAAACGTTTTAACAGTAACCATTGTGCCAAATTGGAAAGATCTTATCACTCATCGTCCGGGCGTGTAGGGATCTCTCTGTGTGTATAACGAAATTGTACCAATCTGTAGCATGAGAAATTGGATCATAACCGAGGACATCACCGTAAAAGGGCTCATGGAGTGACAAGTCTCGTATCGCAGCGGTTCGATTCGAGGTTGGTATCGTGCAACTGATGGCGTTACAAACGAGATTTGGAAACAGTGAACAATGATAACTTGCCAGGCGATAGATCTCAATTATGTAGGATAAGAAAATGGAGATAAATACTTGTAAAGAATAATGAGCGATAATACTTCAAAAGAGCCTCCGTGGCTCAGACGGCAGCGCGTCGGCCTCTCACCGCTGGATATCGTGGTTCAAATCCCGGTTACTCCATGTGAGATTCGTGCTGGAAAAAGCGGAGGCGGGACAGGTTTTCTCCGGGTACTCCGGTTTTCCCTGTCATCTTTCATTCCAGCAACACTCTCCGTTCTCATTTCATAGCATCTATCTGTCATAAATATATCACTTTGGGAGTGGCGACCCCATCGTACTAATAGCCTATATATGGTTCATTCATTACATCCTTGACTCGGTCAAAGACTGGAAAACAGGTTGTAGGTTTTCAATACTTCACAAAGTCTTGTCTTCCGGAATGGGAAAGTAATATTAGAACTTACATGCATTCTGTTATTTAATGAGGTTTGGGTTACTGCAGCTTCAAATCTGGACATATTGGCATCATAATATTCTAGAAGACAGCAATATGTACGTTTTTGTGAAATGTTTTGTTTATGTTCAAAGATGACTAAGGTTGACATTTATATATTAGATTACTGTTCGTCTGTATCAAATAAATTAAATGAATGAAATATGTTTTTTAAGGACCTTAAGTAAAATGAAGAATGAATAAAGGATAAAAGTGCATTTCTTTTTTGTCAAAGCTGAGGGTTTCCTTGAAGCATCTTTGCTCATATCAGCATATGACATTAAACTTACCGTGTTCCCTATTGAAGTTAATATCTGCCTTACTGCCGAACAGGATCCTTTCTTGAAATATTTACTTTTATGGGCTTATTGTTATGTGATTATAATGAATTATAATACTTAATCCAACTCTTCCTTCGATGTCTTGAAAAATAAATCTTTATCTATATCCATAAAATAATAGTTTTTCTTCACCTCGGTCAAGATTTAAAAACATGATATACAGTATGTATATCCGTGATGTGCGGAATAAGACGGAATTGAAATGTTAGTTACATCTGCCTGCACGTATGCGCATCACGAGGAAATATCTGAATAGAATTTAATGAAAATCGGTATTAAAAGTCAGGGAAGAACACTTACAATCTAAGCTATAAAAATGTTTTTTTTCCGCTGGTTGAAATAGTAGTTTCGGGGAAGGTCTGAAAATTAACTCTCACATATCTCCGTTAATATTGGTTCTATCGATAAACGCTACGTAACAAAAGTAGAAGACTACAAAATTTCCAATGTTATTATAGTACATATTGATTCTACTAAAAATAATGACGGATATTTTTTTATCTTTTTTCTTTCATGCGTCCTACCATTGTTGGTGTTAATGGCTCCGAAGAATCCTTTGTAACGAAGAGAGAAGGAATGGCAAGTTCTTATCTTCCATGGTTCGACTCGTTGGCTGAACGGTCAGCGTACTGGCCTTCGGTTCAGAGGGTCCCGGGTTCGATTCCCGGCCGGGTCGGGGATTTTAACCTTAATTGGTTAATTCCAATGGCACGGGGGCTGGGTGTATGTGCTGTCTTCATCATCATTTCATCCTCATCACGACGCGCAGGTCACCTACGGGTATCGAATAGAAAGACCTGCACCTGGCGAGCCGAACTTGTCTTCGGACACTCCCGGCACTAAAAGCCATACGCCATTTCATTTCATCTTCCATGCCCCATAAACTTATATCTTAGTAGAAAGGTTTCTGGTCCCTACACTCGAACTTATTGTTTGTCCCAAAGTGGACCGTAAGTAGTCGTCTGCATGACGCGCGAACTAGAGAAGTTACCTTGCCGAGTGGAACATCCTGTTTATCTATATTGTTGGAGAGGAGCGGGAGAGTTAGATAACTTTCCATTTTTATTTTGCTAATACTATGGATAATTCATATTCTGATAAACACTGGTACTTGACACACTAGTCCATGAGAGTGTAAATAATTTACTCACTAAGGAGCCTGTCCATTTACGGATAGACCGCTGTTATTCAAACATTCACTCCAGCCGCGAAACAGATTAATTTTCTTTATTTACCTGAGGCACTCACATGGCCGACCTGTCGAAGACAGGTACGATAGCTAATAGTCTATAAGTGACGTAGGGTTTTGGCATTTTCCCAAACGTTTTTCATGACACTTCACTTCTCCAAATGTCTTCAAATGTATAATTGGTAATGCAGCTAGAATTTTGGGGACGTTACTGGAGTCCACTTTTCTAGATAGCACGTTTCTTCTTTAATTTGTACAATTTCCAACGCGTATTTGTTAAAGAATTAAAGTTATAATGCGTGTGTACATTGTATATAATTAATTATTTAAACGTAGCCTCATGCTCTTTCCCTTTGATTAAATTCGTATGGTCAATGAACGGATATTTGACAGGATGTCAGACTCTGCATCTAAGCCACATTCTCCCTGCATCAGAGTACACATTAATTTCGAGTTCCACGTAACTATTCACCACATCCTAAAATACGTTTGTGGTACTGGAATATTTTATCTGAAGAGAGCATTATGAGTCTGTCAGTCCTTCTACGTTATTCAAAGTGAAAGGAAGCATTTCTCATTTAACGTAAGGTTTATCGTATATTTCACATTGTTATCAGACAGGCTTACGTCATAATAGTGGGCTTATGACTGTAGCTAGAAACGACTGAGAAAAGGAGTGATCAGTCATAGAAGATATTTTCCGTCGATTCTGGTCCCACTTGTCAGCTTCACGTGAATACTGCAACGATAACATGACGTATGAGGTGGTCTAAATTGACTGAATAATCTTACCAGGGCCAAGTGAGTTGGCTTAGTGGTATGAGTTGTGTAACTGGAAGCTTACATTCGAGAGATGGTGGATTCGAATCGCACTGCCGGCAGCACGAAAGGTGCCTTTCCGTGGTTGTCCACTTTCACACCAGACAAATTCTACGGTTCGTTCTCCAACCACTTTTGCAACTCTACTGTTAACATATCCAAATCTCTTCCTGCAATTTCTTTAGGAATACCATCATTACACTTGGAACTTACTTTTAAACCTCCCTAAATATCTCTCCGTCCTGTAAGAGCTCTAAGGCTTGTATTTTACTAATGTGTGATAAGATCAGAAACATTCCCGGATTTGTATCATTTGAAATAATATCAGTAGGGGAAGGTGGTGTACCTTGAGCATAACGTACCTCGGAACATTTTTTGTTTCAATTTTTGCTCCTTTCTAGCAATTACATACTCAATGAAATCGTAAAAAATGTAAGTAACAAGCATAGACAATAGTTATGATTTACTATGTTAACAAGCCTGGATGCTGTGGAAAAAAACATTTTTAGCACCGAAAGTAAATGCGGTAATTTGCTCTTTGTACAGCCTATGCTAAAACAACTTGTCCTGACCGACCGACCGACCGACCGACCGACCGACCGACCAGCCCAAACCACTGGACATAAAGCAATTAAATTTTGGGAACACATTAACATTACAATGTCGGTGCTCACTAGGGGAGGATTTTAGGATATCCCACTGCTAAGGGGTTGAAAAGGGGGATGAATTTTTAAAATGAGTGTATCTATATCTCGAAAAATGAACAGTTTAAAGACACGTAAATTGGTATTTGGAATCTGCTTTACTAAAATCAAGAATCAAATATTTATTTGTTTTCGAAAAATCGCGTTAAGGGGGGAGGTAAAGAAGGTGAAAAATAGGTTGAATACCTATTATGTGGATACTTATATATTAAAAACTGAAGATGTTACAGTCATGAAAAGTGGTATTTGGAATCTCCTTAAAAAAAGTATTTTTTTTTTCGGAAATCTACTTAAGGAGTGGTGAACAGGAGTGACAAAGGGGGTGAATTTTTAAAATGAGTATGTCTCAAAAACGTAACATGTTACAGACGTGAAAATTGGTATTTAGAATCTCCCGTAAAATTAAAGTAACAGGCATAATTTGTTTTCTGAATATCCACTTAAGGGAAAGTGTTAATGGGGGTAAAGTTTTAAAATGAGCATATGTACAGTATATATCAAAAACATAACACCTTACATACATGAACGTTGGTACTTTTAATCTCTCTTAAAAATAAAAGTAACACGTATTTGTTTGTTTTCGAAAAAAAACAATTAAGGGATGGATGTATAAAGGACTGAAAAGGGGTTGAATTATCTTTATGTGGATACTTACATCTCAAACACTGAAGATTTTCCAGACATGAAAATGGGAATTTGGAATCTCCTCTTTAAGAATAAAGAAACACATGTGTTTTGTTTTTTAAATTCGACTTAAGGGGTGGTGAACGGGAGTGACAAAGGACGGTTAGTGTTTTAAATGAGTATATCTCGAAAACCTAACTTATTACAGACGTGAAAATTGGTTTTTGGAATTTCCTGTAAAAGTAAAAGAACACGCATAATTTGTTTTCTGAAAATTCACATAGGGAAGTGTTAAAGGGGGTAAAATTTTAAAATGAGCATATATACAGTATTTACCAAAAACTTAACACGTTACAGACGTGAAAATTGGTATTTTATCTCTCTTAAAAATAAAAGTAACACGTATTTGTTTGTTTTCGGAAAAATCAGTTCAGTGAGGATGTAAAGAGGACTGACAAATGGGTTGATTTCTTTTTTGTGGATACTTATATCTCAAAAACTGAAGATGTTACAGTCATGAAAATTTTTAATTGGAATCTTCTTAAAAAAAAATAGAAAACGCGTATTTTTTGTTTTAGGAAAACCTAGTGAAAGGAGGGGGTGAAGTGTACTGATAAAGGGGTGAATTTTTAAATGAGTACATCTCAAAAACGTAACATGTTATAGAAATGAAAACTGAAATTGTTAATCTCTCTTAAACATACAGTAACACATACTTTCATGTTTTCCGAAATATCCTTTGGGGGTGGGGCGCGTATTAAGGACTGAAAGAGGGGTTGAATTATTTTTATTAGGATACTTATGTCTCAAAAACTGAAGATGTTAGAGACAAGAAAATTTGTATATGGAATCTTCTTTAAAAATAAACATGATTTTTTTGTTTTCGGAAAATCCAATTAAGTGTAGGTAAATGAATTGAAAAATGAGTTTAAGTCTTTGTATGATGATACTTATATCACAAAAACGAAGGATGTTACGGACAGGAAAATTGGTATTTGGAATCTCCTTTAAAAATGAAGTAATGCGCATTTTTGTCTGGGGGGGGGGGGGGGGGAAGGAATCAACTGAACGGGGTGTAAAAGGTCTGTTGAATTCTTTGTTGAGGATACAAATGAGAAGTGGACTTAAAACAATACACCGCTAAGGGGTTTTGACTGAGGGACGAGGAATGATGAAAAAATGTACGTTTATATGAAACCGTTTGAATTACTAAGTTAAAATGTCAAATGATATCCTAGGTGTTAAATAACAGAAGGTTTGAAACAAATTTAACCCCTCAGAGAATTAAATGGGGTTAAGATCCGAAAAACAAATATAGTAATTCCTTCCTCGGAAACGGTTTAACGCACGAAGACAAAATTCTACATAGGGGTATATATTTTAAATCCTAGGTGTGAAATAGGAAATATTTTCAAACGTTCCACCGCTAAAGTGTCAAATGAGGTTAGCTTCGTAAACTAAATTATTCATCCCCCGAAACCGTTTGGCGTACAAAGTTGCAAGTTTACGAAAAGGGTCTTCTTTTATGTCCTAGGTGTAAAATACAAATACTTCAGAACATTTCTGCCCTAAGAGGTTTAGGTTGTAGTTGACTCTCAAAAGCACAATATCCATTCTTCCAAAACTGTTTCAGGCACGAACATACCATTTTTTAATTAAGGGTTGTCATCTATATCCTGGATATTAATAAATATTTCAAAACATTCACCCCCTTCAAAAAGTATTCATTCCTCCATTACTGTTCGACGTACAAAATCAAAATTTCCTGTTGGTCGCTTTTACGTGCTAGATATTAAATCAGATACGATTTAAAACATTCAAATTCTTCCGTACGAGGTTCAAGTGAGTGGTAAATTATAAAATAAATAATCAATCCCACAAAACCCTTTGACGTACGAACTGAGGACGTACTTTACACCCTCAGCTGACAGTGGACTCTCCAAAATGTAAAACTTTAAACAATAACTTTCATTTTAAAGCCGTAGCGAAGCAGGGATATCTTGCTAGTAATAGGATAAAGGAAATTATGTCTGTTACTGCCGTGTATTTATTATCATCTGATGAGTACATGCATATGCTGACTTCAGTGATTTATTATAACCTGTAACATAACGAGCCAAATATAATGAAACGTCATCCTATTGCACCTTGGAACATGCATCATCATGTACCATGGTACACGATGTTATCGTTCCTTGCTTTGTTTTTTAAGGTCATGCTGAGAAGTAAGTCGGACGTCCGAAAGGTCCGAATGATCCGGATGTTTTGAAGAAAGCCACAGAAGCAGCTATGGCTCTTCCTGAAACCAAAACTTCTATCAGAGAATATCACAACGTGTACAGTGAGAAGTTAGCCACTCTATCAAGACATTAGTCAAAATTTTGAAACCCTGAAGCTGAACCATTTTCTTATAACCCAAGATCAGACAACAGAAAAGTATGATATTTTCTGAGAATGAAAAAAAAAAATGTTTGTTGAAGTACATTAAAACAGTCGCAAAAATGAAGTATGGCCTGATCTAAAAGCGTGTAAGGTAATGTAGTTGTTCCTTGCGAGCAATGAATATTATCTGCTCGGGAGGAACGAATGAGGGGGTTCATGAAACGTCGTCATGGCCTATCCGTAAGATCCCGAAGAGTTACAGGTTTAAGCAGGATGACGAGTTTTAACAAAAGGAATATAGCATTGTTCTCGATAGTGTTCAGCTTATCCACCGTCTTGATTGAACTGTCTGTTCGTCTCTGAATTCTTCCTACAATCTGTTTTCATATTTGTGGCTTCCTTGTTAATAATTCAGGACAAACCTCTAACCTCAGATATATGTGGAGTGGATAATTTGTGGGGAATGCCTGTTCACGCGCACTGGCTCCTGGGAAGGAACAAAAAAATTTGCCGAATTTAAATTTTATATCAGGTATCTATTTACAACTATTTCCAGCCTATATTCCTTGTGTATGCCTTTGCTGGCAGGACCTAGTGTTTACACTGCACGAAGTCTTCTGGTATGGGCTAGAGCAATTTTGTTACTTTCATTGATCTGTCTCTGTCTTATCCTTGGCTTTGACAATATGAAAGTGACTGAGGTATGAGCGATGCTAGTAATGCCATTCCTTCTGCAGCCAGTCCCTGCTATGAATGGTGTGAAACTGTTGCTCATAGGGTCGGTTGGTGCATGCATTTCATGCACTCCTCATTTCCCTAGTACGCCTCTTCATTGATGCCTAGGCCATCTATGACAGCTCATGGTGGAACTGTTGAGGATCCAACCAGCCTTCGGGCTGATGACTAAACATACATACACATTCCTTGTGTTCCAAGGTACAAGAGGGTACGTTCTTTGGTACATGGGACGCTTTACACCTCACTACAGATTTTTGAACCGAAATAGAGCTTCAAAGCATACAAATATAAACGAGAAGCTATAAGGGAAACCCAAATACTTATTGTCAGCATTTATGGGATAAAGAAAGTTACCACACAAATTGTTTTAATAAACGTTTTTTCCCATGGTACAACACACTCCTCTTCGAGTTCAGTACCACTTTTTGCAACACGAAATGTAACCATGCTTTCACTAGCACTGTTATCAGTGACGTGCCGCTTCTAACATCATGATAACTTTCGTCCTCAGTTCCCATTTCCCTTCATATTCGTTGTCAAGAACGAAATCGAACTTATCGGTAATATCGTTCAATATGGTACTTAGATCAAGAGAATGTAAATGCTTCATTCTTTTACTCATGCTGAAAGGGAGAAAAGATGAACCACACAATCAAATACAGTGATATTCAAGAGAACTAGGTAGTATGGCCATATTACGTGCCAGTATTTATGTTCGTTATTTCCTCGATATTCGTAGGTGAGAAAACGTTCGTTTAGCATATAATATTACGACAGATTAGCATAAAATCTGGAACAAGGAAGTTCTCTCTTGCCGAAACGATATATCTGTATATAATTACTAGCAATAAGTAAGAGAAGAAGAAGGTTTACAGATCGGCCAGAGATTGGAGCAAATAACTGAAATGTAAGATGTCCACTTATCGACTTCGAAGACACAGCAACGTATGTCAATTTTCAACGAAGGATTGACATTTGAGTGCAAAGGCCACTGCCACGGTCACTATCTTCTCAGTTCTGGCCCTCTCCTGTCCTACCGTTACCGAAAACATACTATGCGTTAGTGCGATGTTAAACAGAAAGCAAATTCACGAGGATGTAACACCATGCATCAGAGAGGATACGATCAGTGTAGGAAGTTGTACCATATCTGAAGACTACTCGCTTCGTTCAAATAGCAAGCTATTGGATTCGATTCTGGCTGAGGTTGGTGGTATTTAAAACCAAACCAAACCCCATGGCACTACAGCCCTTGAAGGGCCTTGGCCTACCAAGCGACCCCTGCTCAGCCCGAAGGCCTGCAGATTACGAGGTGTTGTGTGGTCAGCACGACGAATCCTCTCGGTCGTTATTCTTGGCTTTCTTGACCGTTGGTGGTATTTGGCAGAGTTTAATTGTTACGATTCCGTGTTTTTTGCTTCTGGTGCTTTAAAAAAACTCCTGTGGGACACAGTTCAGACACCCCGGGAAGTCTTGAAATCGAAAGCAATTGGAAGGATTTTAAAAACATAACATTATACGTTGGAATTCATTAGAATGGGGCATTGACGCCCTGTCGATCTCCAGGTCCTACATACGCTTTTCACAGGCTACATTAGATTTATAAGTACTAGTATGATTGTTCTCCTTCACTTGTATGTTGCAGGCGAGTGTTGCAACCCATGGCTAGAACGTTACTGAATTTCGATCATAATTCGTAAACGCAGGGAGCTGACATTTGGGACTCACTCTTCGGATAAATTAAGCCTCAGTTGCTCAAGCGGTAGCACGTCGGCCTCTCACCGCTGGATTCCGTGGTTCAAATCCCAGTGACTCCATGTGAGGTTTGTGCTGGACTAAGCGGAGGCGGGACAGGTTTTTCCCCCGGGTACTTCGGTTTACCCTGTCATAATTCATTCCAGCAATACTCTCCAATGTCAGTCATTAATCATTGCCCCAAAAAAGTGCGTCAGGCTTCGGCTGCCGTCACAATTCCTATCCTGGTCGCTAGATGGAGCTTCATTCATTCCATTCCTGACCCGGTCGAATGACTGGAAACAGACTGTGGATATTCATATTCTTGGGACAACATCCTTTCGTTATCAGGAAAGGATCCACGCATCAATACAGTTTCATTTTGCGGAGCTACGTGGTTCAGACGGTTGAGGCGCTGGCCTTCTCATCCCAGCTTGACAGGTTTGTTCCTGGCTTAGTCCGGTGTATTTAAAGGGGCTAAAAAACTGACCGCCACGTAAAATAACTCCTGCGGGACAAAATTCCCGCACCTCGGCGTCTCGGATAGCCGTCAAAAGTAGTTAGTGAGACGTAAAATTATTATTATTATTATTATTATTATTATTATTATTATTATTATTATTATTATTATTATTATTATTATTATTATTATTATTATTTGAGCCTCGAAGACTCAGGCGGCTCTCACTGCTGGGTTCCGTGGTTCATATCCTGGTCACTCCATGTGAGATTTGTGACGGACAAAGTGGAGGCGCGACAGGTTTTCCTACGGGCACTCCTTTTTTCCTTTCTATCTTTCATTGGAGCGCCACTCTCCAATATCATTTCCTTAATCAATGTCCCAGAGGAGTGCGACAGGCTTCGGCAGCCGGCACAATTCCTATCCTCGCCGCTAGATGGGTGCTTCAATAAATCCATTCATGACCCGGTCGAATGACTGGACACAGGCTGAGGATTATTATTATTATTATTATTATTATTATTATTATTATTATTATTATTATTATTATTATTATTATTATTATTATTATTATTATTACTATATTATTCGTTTCATTTTGCAGTGCGAATTGTATCATTTTTCTCTTTTTCCGTACACGGAGAAGCTTCGCGTGCAGTCGACCTCTTAATAAACAATCCAGCTGTTCACGTGCATTTGGCCAAACAGTAATCTAGTGGATGAGTCGATGAGAAATCGAACATTTATGTAATCTCAGGGTGCAGTTAATTAAACTGAGCTGTTCCCTGACAGTTCGTCGTAAAAAAGGATATTAAAACTAAACCCGCTGCCACCAGTCCTCTTAATCAGATGTCCCGCGTTCAAGGTCCAGTCTTAATTCTGGACTGAAGGCTGGAACGGGGTTCACGGCACTCAGACTCGCGAGATCACCCGAAGAGCTGTATGATATTAGAAGCAGTGGATTGGTCACGAAAATACCACCGAGCATGTCGTCACACTGAGCACTAGACATTCTAAAATCTGCAAGCCATCTGACTGGGCAGTAGTTGTCTTGGCAGGCCAAGGCTCTTAATGTGCTGTTTGTGCCACAGATTTGTTTTGTAATCCGCTGCCACATTCCGTCAATATCTCATGTCTTATTTTTGGGCTCTTCAGATTGTGATAATGAGAGTACACATATGTATCATCATTAAAGACCGTTATGCCTTTCAGCGTTCAGTCTGCAAGCTTCTGTAAATTTACTAAACGTCGCCACAATCCTCTATTTGCAACTAGTGTTGTGGACTCATTTAGTTCTATACCTCTTATCTTTAAATCGTTAGAAACCGAGTCTAACCTTCGCCGTCTTTGTCTTCCTGTACTTCTCTTACCGTCCATACCAGAGTCCATTATTCTCCTAGGTAAACTATCCTCCTCCATTCGCCTCACATGTCCTCACCACCGAAGCCGATTTATGCGTACAGCTTCATCCATCGAGTTCATCCCTAAATTAGCCTCTAACTCCTCACTCCGAGTACCCTCCTGCCATTGTTCCCACCTGTTTGTACCAGCAATCATTCTCGCTACTTTCATGTCGGTTACTTCTAACTTATGAATAAGATATCCTGAGTCCACCCAGCTTTCGCTCCCGTAAAGCAAACTTGGTCTGAAAACAGACCGATGTAAAGATAATTTGGTCCGGGAGCTGACTTCGTTCTTACAGAATACTGTTGATTGCAACTGCGAGCTGACTGCATTAGCTTTACTGCACCTTGATTCAATCTCACTTACTATATTACCATCCTGGGAAACACAAAACCTAAATACTTGAAATTATATACCTGTTCCAGCTTTGTATCACCAATCTGGCATTCAATTCTGTTAATTTTCTTACCTACTGACATCAGTTTAGTCTTCGAAAGGCTAATTTGTATACCATTCTCATTGCACCTATTTTCAAGTTGCAAGATATTAGACTGGAGGTTTTGGCACAATCTGCCATTATGACCAAGTCGTCAGCATAGGCCAGACTGCTTACTACATTTTCACCCAACTGAATCCCTCCCTGCCATTTTATATCTTTCAGCAGATGATCCATGTAAACTACGAACAACAAAGGTGAAAGATTACAGCCTTGTCTAACCCCTGTAAGTACTCTGAACCAAGAAGTCATTCTGCCATCAATTCTCACCGCAGACCAATTGTCAACATAAATGCCTTTGATTGATTTTAATAATCTACCCGTAATCCCATAGTTCCCCGTTATGGTGAACATCTTTTCCCTCAGTACCCTGTCATATGCTTTCTCTAGACCACGAAACGTAAACACAACTGTCTATTCCTCTCGTAGCATTTTTCAATTACTTGGCGCATACTGAAAATATGATCCTGACAGCCTCTCTTTGGTCTGAAACCACACTGATTTTCATCCAACTTCATCTCAACGACTGATCGCACTCTCCCTTCCAAGATGCCAGCGAATACATTGCCTGCTACACAAATCAACGAGATGCGTCGATAGTTGTTTCAGTCCTTCCTGTTCCCTTGCTTATAGATAGGTTCAATCACTGCTTTTGTCCAATTTAAAGTTACCTTGCCAACACTCCATGCTAATCTTATTATTCTATGAAGGCATTTCATCCTTGCCTTCCCACTATGCTCACCATTTCAGGTCTAATTTTATCTATTCCTGCTGCTTAATGACAATGGAGTTTATTTACCATCCTTTCCACTTCGTCAAGCGTAATTTCACCTACATCATTTACCTCCTCCCCATGAGCTCCGTTGTTCGCGACGCCACCTTGGAGATTTCCTTTTACGTTGAGAAGATGTTCAAGATTCAGAAAGGTTTCCCTGCTGTTTGACCTAGCCTTTCCAGGTTATTACCAAAATCTTCCCATGACCTCTTTTTGGGTTCAGCAACTATTTGTTTCGCTCTGTTTCTTTCATCTATGTACAATTCCCTGTCTGTATCAGCCCTTGTTGGGAGCCATTTCTGATAAACCTTCTTTTTACGTTTACAAGCTGCTCTCACTTCATCATTCCACCAAGATGTCGTTTTTTCCCATCTTTACATATAGTTGCTCCTAGGCATTCCCTTGTTGTTGCTACTACAGCATCCCTGTATGCCACCCATTCTTTTTCTATATCCTGAACCTGCTTACTGTCCATTGTTCGGAACTTCCTACTAATTATATCCATGTAATTTTGCCTAATTTCCTTGTCCTGGAGATTTTCTACCGGTATTCGTTTACAGGAAGATTTCACTTTCTCTATCCTAGGCCTAGAGATACTTAGTTCGCTACAGATCACATTGTGGTCTGTTTCATCAAAAAATCCCCGAAGAACCCGTACATTCCTAACAGATTTCCTGAATTCGAAGGCGGTTAAGTATAGCCTATTATGGATCTAGTACCCCTAGCCTCCCATGTGTAGCGGTGAAGACCTTTATGCTTGAAGAATGTATTCGTAACTGCTAAACCCATACTAGCAGAAAAGTCCAGAAAACGTTTCCCATTCCCATTAGCTTCCATATCCTCCTTACATTTACCACACCCTTTCGTATCCTTCAGTTCTATTTCCATCTCTTGCATTGAAATCGCCCATTAGCACTATCCTTTCCTTGCTGTTAACCCTGACTACGGTGTCACTCAATGCTTCATAAAACTTGTCAATTTCATCCTCGTCTGCACCCTCTCATGGTGAATACACTGAGACAATTCTCGTCCTAATTCCTCCAACTGCCAAATCTACCCACGTCATTCGCTCGATTACGTGCCTAATAGAAACTGTGTTACGTGCAATAGTATTCCAGGTGAACAACCCTACCCCAGACTCTGCCCTTCCCTTTTTAACACCCGTCAAGTACACTTTATTATCTCCTAGCTCTTCCTCGTTATCTCCCCTTACCGGAACAACCCTTACTACTAGCACATCCAGATGGATCATCTTTGCTGACTCAGCCAGTTCTACCTTCTTTCTTCTGTAAGCTCCATTGATATTGATAGCTCCCCATCGCCGGGCTGAGTGGCTCAGACGGTTAAGGCGCTGGCCTTTTAATTCCAACTTGGCAGGTTCGATCCTGGCTCAGTCCGGTGGTATTTGAAGGTGCTCAAATACGACATCTCCGTGTCGGTAGATTTACTGGCGCGTAAAAGAACTCCTGCGGGACTAAATTCCGGCACCTCGGCGTCTCCGAAGACCATAAAAGTAGTTAGTGGGACGTAAATCAAATAACATTAATTAACATTATTATAGCTCCCCATCGAATTCCATTTCGTTCGCCAATTTGTTTCTAAGGAGTCCTTCGCCTGTCAAATGGGAGTGGGACTCCGTTACTCCCATAGGTCCGAGGCTTGCTTAAAATGTTCTGATTTCGGTAAATTCATGAAGCAGGATGCTACCCTACTTACACATAGTCCAAGTGAGGATCTTACGGGTTAGGGACCACTGCGGTGGATTGTATAGCCCTAGCCGCCTGAGCACAAGGAAGTCCATGTCTCAGAATATGTCCGAGATGCCCAATCCCATTCCGTAGCAACTGGTATCCCTACTCTCAGGACCACTTACTAGGACACTCAGCCGTTGCCCATGGTTCACGAACTAGGACGTAACCCACACGATGACCCATGATGCATGTACATGAATGAGAGTAAAACTTCTAAAAAAGTTATCCTTTGGTTTTCCTGTGTAGTTCCGTCATTGCTGTTTGTCTTCAGCATAACGAGAAAGGATACGTGTATGTTATTACTACCGCCCCCTCGGCGAGTGAAAGTGGCATCCGCAGTGGGTATGACAAGCTATGGCGTGATGCCGCTAAATGAGAGTACCGTGTTTCGATCACAAGATTCTTTCACGTGACTGTAACGTTAATAAATGAGAAGTCCACCGGAAATTGTAACTTCAAGTTGAATACGAATCGTTTCTCTTCTTTCAACTGAGACAGTCATTCAGTCTAAGATGTCATGCTGTCTACTGTGAAACATCCGTTGGCCCGGAGCGACAATTACTAATGTAGGAGGAGTGTCAGCCTGCCAATCACTTTACTGCAAGAAGAGTCACATCGCGACTTGGCGCGTAAGAGCGGTAATTAAAATGTCTGCTTTGTCACAGTTAGTGTGACTTGTTTATGATCTAAGAACGTATACAACTTCTGTCACTGGACAATAAAAAATACTTATCAGGTCCGTGAAGTAAGTAGAATTTAATCACTATATCGATTTCATTCCCCACTGCAGGAAGACAGGGTTGCCAATTTAGCCATTATGTAGGGTAGATATAGCCATTTGGAATATTAAGTTAGCCACAAATTTTCGAAAAAGTCACTGTGGCTTTTCGCCCACATTTCCTAATTTGCCCATTTCTAGCCATATTTACCCTGGACGTTTGATGTAGTCACAGATTTTAATATTGCTAGTTAGAGAATGTTGTGAAATAATTATTATATTAACGACTAGCAAGATACCCGTTCTTCGCTACGGTATTATACTGAAATTTATAATTGAATGCTTATTGTATTAGATATATAATCCGCCGAAATTCGCGATCTGACTCGTTTTCTGCGAGAATCCACCAAAATTCCCGATCTGACTGGTTTTCTATGATTTTACGGCACGTTTCCTCCCATTTTTAAATCTCCCTTTCCAGCAATCGATTTCGTACTTCCCGGGCTAGGCTCAAGTATTACTCCCGGTCAGTTGGGTCCGTAAATCTTTGCCATCTTTTCCTATAATATTTTTAATATGGATAAAATCCTTCAGGAGATCCGGCGTGGTGTCACATTGGGTGCCTTGGCGGCACTGAACCCGCGGCCGGACTGCATTCTTAGTCATTACCCGTCCAGGAGCCGTTTCCAGCGCGGTCCGGAATATTATTATTATTATTATTATTATTATTATTACTATTATGTGTTGCTGGAATGGCTGATGACAGGGAAAACCGGAGTATCCGGAGAAAAACCTGTCCCGCCTCCGTTTTGTCCAGCACGAATGCCACATGGAGTGACCGGGATTTGAACCACGGAACCCAGCTGTGAGAGGCCGGCGCGCTGCCGCCTGAGCAACGGAGGATGCTTATAAGTACATTAATAACAGTAAAATCAATAGGTCTCACCTCCTTCTACACCCCACCGCCGTTAAGTTTATTTACCGCCACCCGCCCCCACGGAAAAAATTAAAAGAATGCTTGTTTCTTTATGTTTAAGGGAGATTCCAAACACCAATGTTCACGTCTATTACCTTCAGTTTTGAGATATAAGTATCCCCATAAAAATAATTCACTTTTTTCACTTCATTTCACAATAAACCCCCCCCCCACCTCCTTAAGTGAATTTTCCCGCAAATAATACTGGTTTCTTTAATAGTAAAGGATCTTCTAAATACCAATTATCACGACTCTAACTTCTTCAGTTTTCGATTTACGTGTCCTCATGAAAGGAATTCAACTCCTTTACACTCCCGCCCTCCAAGATGGTTTCTCCACAAAAACGCGTTTTTCTTTGTTTTTAAAGGAGGTCCAAATAAGAATTTTCACGTCTGTAACAACTTTAGTTTTTATTACATGTATGTATTCTCATACAATTCAGTCAATTAATTTTTCAATTCTTTCACCCCTCCCCACCCCCCTTCAATGGATTTTCCGAGATTACGTGTTTCTTTACTTTTAAAGCAGATTGCAAATATCAAATTTCACGTCTGTAACATCTTCATTTTTGAGATATCAGTAGCCTAATTAAAAGAATTCAACACCATTTTCAGTCACTTTTACCCCTCCCCTCCACCCAAGTGGTATTTCCGAAAACTAAAAGTACACGTTTCTTTATGTTTAATAGAGTTAAAAAATACCATTTTTCACTTCTGTAACATATTACATTTTTTTAGATATACTGTAAACATTCTCATTTTAAAATTTCACCCCTTTTGAGTTCCCCTTAAGTGGAGTTTCCAAAAACAAATCACCTATATTTCTTTACATTCACAGGATATTTACACCCACTCTTTACGTCTGTAACATTTTACGCTTCCAAGATATTATGTAGATATAGTCTTTCAAAAAATTCACCCCAATTTGTCACTCCTGTTTAACCGCCATTAATTGGCTTTTCCAAAAACTAAAAAATACGTGTTTCTTTATTTTTAAAGGAGATCCCATATGCAAATTATCAGTTCCGTAGTATCTTTGGTTCCTGAGATGTGTGTATCCTCAATTAAGGCATTCAACCCATTTTTCACCCTTTTAAACCTCTCCTATTAGGATTTACAGAAAACAAAAAAATACGTGTTCCTTTATTTTTAGAGGAGATTCTAACTACCAATTTTTACGTCTGTAAATTTTAAAGTTTTAAGATGTAGACACACTCATTTTAAAAAATTCACCCCCCTTTTCACCCCCCAATATTTGGATTTTCCAAAAACGAAAAAATACGTGTTTCTTTACTTTTAAAGTAGATCCAAAATACCAATTTTCAGGTCTGTAATATCTTCAGGTTCTGAAATATAAGTATCCTCATGAAAGGCATTCAACCCATTATTCACCCTTTTACACCCTTCCTATTGGGATTTTCCGAAAACAAAAGAATACGTGTTTCTTTATTTTTAAAGGAGATTCTAAATACCAATTTTTACATCTATTAACTTAAAAAGTTTTGCGATATAGATACACTCATTTTAAAAAATCACCCCCTTTCCACCCCCCCATTAATTGGATTTTCCACAAAAAGAAAAATACGTGTTTCTTTATTTTTAAAGGAGATCCCAAACACCAATTTTCAGGTCTGTAATATCTTCAGGTTCTGAAATATAAGTAGACTCATGAAATGCATTCGACCCCTTTTTCAACCTTTACCACCCTTCCTATTATGATTTTCCGAAAACAAAATATACGTGTTTCTTTATTTTTAATGGAGATTCTAAATACCAATTTTTACATCTATAACCTTTAAAAGTTTTGAGATATAGATACAGTCATATTAAAATATTACCCCCTTTTCACCACCCCTTAATTGGGTTTTCCAGAAAAACAAAAAATACGTGTTTCTTTATTTTTAAAAGAGATCCCAAACACCAATTTTCAGGTCTATAATATCTTCAGTTTCTGAGATATAAGTAGCCTCATAAAAGGCATTCAACCCATTTTTAACCCCTTATCACTCCTCCTATTGCGATTTTCCGAAAACAAAGAAATACGTTTTTCTTTATTTTTAATGAAGATTCTAAATACCAATTTTTACATCTGCAAACTTTAAAAGTTTGGAGATATAGATTCACTCATTTTAAAAATTCACCCCCTTTTCACCCTCCCATTAATTGGATTTTACAGAAACAAAAAATACGTGCTTCTTTATTTTTAAAAGAGATCAAAAGCACCAATTTTCAGGTCTGTAATATCTTCAGTTTCTGAGATATAAGTACCGGTAACCTGATTAAAGGCATTCAATCCATTTTCCCCCATTTTCACCCTTTTTCATCCCTCATATTGGGATTTTCTGAAAACAAAAAAATACGTGTTTCCTTATTTTTAAAGAAGATTCTAAATACCAATTTTTACATCTGTAAACTTTTAGAGTTTTGAGATATAGATACACTCATTTTAAAATTTCACCCCCATTTTCACCCCCTTACCGAAGTAATATCCAAAAATCCTCTCTTAGCGAGCACCTACATCATAATATAAATACATCCCCAAATTTTCATTTCTTTATGTCCAGTAGTTTTGGCTCGGCGATGATGAATCAGTCAGTCAGTCAGTCAGTCAGTCAGTCAGTCAGTCAGTCAGTCAGTCAGTCAGGACAAGCTATTTTATATATATAGATAATAAAAGTAATTGGATATTTCTGTTTCATGGATAACCATCAGAAACGTCCATTCGGTTTTTTCATTATTATTCATTATATAATTATCCGCCTAGTATATACAATACAAAGCCTAGTATATTTGCTACGTACATGTTTCGAAAAAGCCACTAGTGGTATTTTGGCCACCTTTCCTAAATTGACATTTATATGTATTTAATGTATTAGTTACTGCTCGTGTCTGCGCACCCAGAAGGAGTAGACTTAATAAAATCGGTCTTATTTGGAGCATTTAAATCCTAGTCTGAGGGTAAACACCGGGTGCTCTTGGCAACACCTGGGCATTTAATAAGATAAATGGGTTAAACTTGCAATGCCGACAGACCTAGATGTGGTTTCCCGTAGTTTTCCACTTCAAACACAAGTGAATGCCGGGATATAACCGAACATTTAAAGGCCATATATGCTTAATTCCTTATCACAGCGCATTTATAAAAGACACGTGCATTGCACACAGGCTTCTTCTTTTTTTCCTACCGCTTTGCCCACACCTGCGGGGTCGCCGGTGCGAAATGTGTCGCACGTGTGGATTTGGCCCTGTTTTACGGCCTGTCGCCCTTCCTGCCGCCAACCCTATACGGAGAGATGTAATCACTATTGCGTGTTTCTGTGATGGTTGGTAGTGTAGTGACGTACATTGCTCAGAGTATATGAGACAAATCTTCGCACGCACTAGATACACGAATAGTCGACGACGATACGCTAACCTCCTTAAGTAACAACCTCATTCTTACTTCTCCGTTGCTGGCCTATTCCCAATTAATTCGGGTCGGCATTAGATGTGGATTAATCCAAATTTTACGGACGGGTATCTTTTGCGGTGAGATGTATTCATTTGAACACGTTTTTGTGGTATTTGGTAGTGTGATGTGTAGTACGTTAAGTGAGGTATGCACTAAGAGGAACAAAAACATCCAGTCTCTGTGCTAGAGGCATTATTCAGACGCGCTAAAATCTCTCTGTACCGAAGTCCTCTACGTTGAACCTTCAGCCAAAAAGCTGGATAAGTATTAGCCTTAATACAATAGAGTAATAATTTAAGTTGGTTCGGGTCTTCTCTTTCGTTCTACGTTCACCGTCAATTTCTCTTTCCAATCGTCATTGATCTCGTATCTCCGTGTTCCTCTCCTCGCCTCGATTCCCTCTGCCAACCTGAATTAGTTATGATAATAATAATAATAATAATAATAATAATAATAATAATATTTTTAAGTCCCACTAACTACCTGTACGGTTTTCGGAGACGCCAAGGTACCAGAATTTAGTCCCACAGGAGTTCTTTTACGTACCAGTAAATTTACCGACACGAGGCTGACATATTTCAGCACCTTCAAATACCACCGAACTGAGCCAGGATCGAACCTGCAAGTTGGGGTCAGAAGATCCGCACCTCAACAGTCTGAGCCACTCAGACCGGTGAAAATAGTTAGACACACGCTTTCGCTTTCTACTCTCAAGGTTCCGGAATAGAATTTTGTCACGTTGTTTAAATACAAAATATGTACATCAGTAAGTATACGTACCTACATTTATTAGTCATATTAACATAGGTTGGTTTTCAGCGACGCTGAGAAAAGAGAGGTCTAGGAATCGGAAGGAAGCAGTCGTGGCATTAATTAATATATAGGCCTGATGTAAGAATAGAAAACAACGGAAAAAGATCTTCATTGCTAACGAGGGCGAGGTCGAAATCCCCCCGCCCCCCTAAATGTAAGTTTACAGCTACGCGACGCGCACCGCGTAGCCCACTCGCTTGGTGTCATTTGATTTACTGGCGAATCAAATAACCACTTTTCGAGGTGAAATCCCGACCCTTTGGCGTCTCTTAAAACGGATAGCAGCTGAAGGGAAACTAAAACAAATAGTGTTACTGAGCTGAGTGATTCAGACGGTACATTCTGAGCTCAAGTTGGCATTTCGATCCCAGCTCGGTCCGGTGGTAATTGTAGGTGCTCAAACACGCCAACCTCACGTCGGTGGGTTTCCGACACATAAAAACTTAACGAGGAGAAAAATTTCGGCACCTCGGCGTTTTCAAAAAATGTTTTTGAGACTTAAAACAAATCACCCTGTTCTTCTTCTCCTTCTCCTTCTTCGTGGTTTTCTCACTTCCTTGGGATTACCATTTAGTGTGGATTTTGACCCGTTTTACTGCTGGATGCTCTTCCTAACGCCAACCCTATGTTGCATGTTTTTGTGGTATTTGGTAGTGTGGTGTGTTGTGTGTAGATGAAGATATGTGTATTGAGACGAACACAAATACCCAAACCTTGAGCCAGTGGGATTAACCATGTGCTGTAATAATCCGTGCCACAGCCAGGAATCGAACCTGCCACGCTGACTGTTCAGCCTAGAAGCCGGACCCATAAAACCAATAACAGTATAATTTGTTCTATTTAGTCTCATAACTAGAGATGCGGTGATGCTTAATACCACAACGGGATTTTGGTAGTGTACGAAAACGGTTTTAAACCGCATATAAAATAGTGAAGTTGGTATGATTAGTAGTATTGGCGAAGTTGAAGTTATTCTTTTGAATTGTAAAGATTATAATGTTTTTGTCTTCATAATTGGGTACACGTACGAAGTTCAGTTTCATTGTCATGATGTCTCAGAATTAAATGTGAAGTAACCTGATGGATTTTCGTGAACGGAATTATATTCCGGTGACAATTAATTAAATCAGAGTAACTTTATGTGAGTAGCAATTTACATTACATATTGCAGGACATGTGCGAATTGGACTTGTTCATGAAATAAAGAGTAACAAAGGAAGCGTATTTCATCCATCCCATTACAGATTTTAGAAAACCAGTGACAAAAAATTACAATTTTTGATACTCCTAGGTTTATTTATTTCATGAAAATAGCGTGTAATAAACTATTGCCTTTGTTGGAGCTCTTCATCTGATGATGAATGCAGTCGTGGATTGCTAAGTGACCCTTAAATTTCTGCGTTGTTCCTGTAGGCTGTCGAAGCTTCCATTACACCGAAGCTAATTGTCTACACCTGGCTCTTGTGTGAATTCTCACATGAGCTGACTACTTGTGCCCACTTGCAATCGACGATGCTGATATATTGAGCAGTTTAGATGTTAATACGTTTAATAGTTGTTTGCCGCCTGAATGCGATTTATACAACTTTCTCGAATATCAGATAAAACAATTTTATTATAATAGCCAAGGTCAAAGCCAGTTCGACTGCGGTTTATGCAGCACTGTAAAACACGACAATATTGCACGTTCTGTCGAATTTTACCATTAATACCAAAAGTTCTAGGCATAAAACGGCAGTCTACTCATCATTTTTGGTATTATACTGTACTTTTACAACACGACTAATTAACATACCTTCGAGGAATATTAGGCTTCCTGTAAATATGACAATACAGATTACACCTCCGTGTAATACTCGTAAGTAGGGTGCGGATGTTCAGGAAATGTCATATTTTTCACGTCTTCCGTTTTGGATATTTCTTGGACTTAAGCACGAATTGGACATGTCTGAGCATATTTAACCTTATTTTATAGGGTATATAAATGCATATTTTACCAGCTTATATTGTTTTGATCATATTTCCGTCATTTTAAATCTTTAAGGTCATATTTTGCACCGAAAATATACTGTACTTTGAATGTGATGTTCGATGGTTACTTGTGTACCAGTGGCGGCGATGAGGACAGCGCCCATGACTTGTGAGGGGCCCATAACTGTTTTTAATTCAGTAGCTGAAGGGTGATTTTACACATTGACAAAGCTACAGCACACAGCACAGTATTATTTGTATTACAGAAGGTTATTCCAAACTTAGGCCGTCGTAGTGCAGAGCTTCTTTCATCAATAGGAGTACGTTAGTTATTCCTGAAAGAATGTGGGTTTTCCAATCTGTTCCAATAATAACCATCCTTTGCCGCCACTCACAACAACAAACAAGTTTTCTGAAGTAATTAGCCAGTTCTGAGAACCCAGTAGTCAGCTAATATGCGAAAACAAAGATATCCTCTCGGCAATCAGTGTAGATGGACGGTTCAGCAGTAAATTATTTGGTCCTAGGAACGAGATTTTTTCTTAATATTGTGACAGTCAGCGTGTTTTGATTACTATAATTGGAATATGCATTTCTTGTGTGTGTGCCGTATAAGTGTATTATTTTTAATTCCTTCGGATTTGAAAACTAAATTCTGTTTATTATTATTATTATTATTATTATTATTATTATTATTATTATTATTATTATTATTATTATTATTATCATCATCATCGTTGCGTCGTTGTTGTTTATTGTAATAATACACAACCCTGTACTATGAAATAAACTTGTTACTGATCAGGAAAGGAGGGACCAGTTTTCACCACATATTGCGCGGGGAAGGGGGAGCTTCTTATCGCCGCTACTACTGTGTATATGTGCTTGTGGCATTGACACCGATGATGGTGGTATATTGAGCAGTATAGATTCTACATCACTATGTTTGTTTGTTTGTTTGTTTGTTTGTTTGTTTGTTTGTTTGTTTGTTTGTTTGTTTGTTTGTTTGTTGCTTAAAGGGGCCTAACATCTAAGGTCATCGGGCCACATGACTGGTTTTAGAATAACGTCCTTGCAGTGCTGGTATTTACGCCCGCTGGAATGTCACCCTTGTTAATAGAGAAGGAAATACCACAGGACTTATCTTCGTATGTATTATATCACATATGGCTCATGATAACTTGAAGTAGCCCCTCAAAAATCACAACAGAGACAATTTTCAAGGCTTCATAGCTGCATTAACAGTGATAGAGCTGACATAAGGATACCTAAAGAACCAGACAGACTGTCAGAATGTTTTTATAGACTAGAAGTTAAAGACTTCCGGGACGATTGCTTCTCTACCCAAGGAAAAATTCTCTTGTACAAAGTGTACGAAGTTAAAGTAAGTGCTATAAAGCGTTTAAACGGCAACACTGCTAGGTACAAAAAGAGCGTAAATCGGCAATCTAGTCAACAAAGTAGGCATGCACTTTTATTCGATGCAGCTAAAACTTCATCGTCCAAAATTGAAGTTTTACCTCTACGAGGTGATGGTAGCTGCCAACATTCCTCTCAATAAAGTGAAGAATGAACACTTTATGTAGAAGTATACGACACGTGCGATTTCAGAAGAAGCAACGCTGAGGACAAAATACTTACCTTCCTACTATCAAACTGCACTGGAAGGATTCAGAAGTAATGTTGGTGTCTGTTGATGAGGGTACGGATGTTTGTGAGAGATATGTTGTCAATGCTGTTATTTCGACTCCCTTTTCTGATCGTCCTTGTGATATATTTTTACTACATTGTGAGGCGCTGGATGATGACCATTCTGCAAGAGTAAATCGTTTTGACAATGACATGAAATTGCTTTGGAATAGTGGAGTTACGTAGAAACAAGTCTTATTGTCAGCCACGGACGCTGTGCGGTCCATTATGAAAGCTGGAAAAGGTCCTAATGTTCTCTTCTTTTGTGATCATAACATGCCGTATACATGGCTTGTACAGACCAGCTGAGGAAATATCATAGTTTTCCCGATCGCTGAATCGTGGGTTCAGGCCAAATTAAGTTAGCCGAATTTTTTATGGGCGGAAATATTCCATTCAGTACTCTTTGTAATGCGATGTCGGCACGTAAAAAACTTCTAGGTGACACATTTGATATTTACGTGGCCAAGTTAAGTGAACTCAGTCACGGGTCGCCCAATAGTATTCCGGTTTCTCTGCTATCTTGTACAGTAAACCAGGACGTCGAAATCGCCTCTCAGGCAGCCTACATGGCCTCAAATAAACCGTCTGCAGCCAATGACCTTAGATGCTAGGCCCCTTTAAACAACAAACATCATCATCATCATCATCATCATCATCATCATCATCATCATCATCATCATCATCATCATCATCATCATCATCATCATCATCATCATCATCATCATCATCTAAACTTCACGTAATGTTCTTCACCATCTTGAAATGCTTTGTTGCACGGTAATACATCTGTTTTGAGTGAATTAAACCATTGTAACTATGGAGGACTGAAGCATGACTGCATATCCACCAATCTTATTATATAGATTCCCTTAAACAGTCGTCCGCCTCCATGGCTAAATAGTTGGTGTGCTGGCTTTTGGTCAGAGGAGTCCCGGGTTCGATTCCCGGGAGGGTAGGGAATATTAACTATCGTAGGTTAATTCCGCTTGCACGGGGGCTGGGTGTATTTGTCGTCTGCATCATCATTTTTCATCCTCATCACGACGCGCAGGTCGCCTACAGCCGTTAAATGAAAAGACCTGCTCCTGGCGAGCCGGACATGTCCTCGGACACTCCCGGCAGTAAAAGCCATACGCCATTTCATTTCTTTGAACAGTCGCATATTCGTGAAAAGTAAGCACAGTTGTGAGATAGATTCCGCATAACTTTTCCATAAATTACAAGCCAGTTTCTTAAATCCTTCAGATTTTTGGAAAAATATGAAGTCTATTGTTGGATTTGGTGAATGCACATACTGTACTTTTGCGGCTGATGGTATACCGAAGTTGTACTTTTATCTATACATGCTTCTAGGGGCACAATCTCTTCTTGGGATGAATTGCTGCATGCAAAATTTGAGACACTGTGTTTTATTGGAAACATTTGCTCAATGTCTCTAGATCAACCGCTTCACTCTTCCTTAGATCCGTTTGTTCTCTTCTCGACTGAAGGAGTTCTCTGATAATTAGATTGTTCTCCTGCTGAGATTAGGCCTTCTTAGTGTTTTTACTTTGGAGAGCCGGCGCCTGCCTCCCGCACGACTGGAGTGTTTGTGGCATGCCGGGTGCGGGACGGAGTTGGATAATAAATCTGCGATTAGGTCCCAGTCGAGTGGCACCACCACCACT
Organism: Anabrus simplex; assembly: GCF_040414725.1. Classification (NCBI taxonomy): domain Eukaryota; kingdom Metazoa; phylum Arthropoda; class Insecta; order Orthoptera; family Tettigoniidae; genus Anabrus; species Anabrus simplex. The sequence goes on along the minus strand of NC_090266.1, from coordinate 429,402,120 downwards.
GCCTCGCGGCCAAGCGTGTGATTAAAAGACGTTCCTTAAACGAGCCGATGCGCAGACAAGGCTCACAAAAGAGGACAATTTTAAATTGGCCATATAGTCATAATGGACAAGCTCTGTTCTCTGTGATGGAGTTCCGCGAACTAGAAATTGAGTTAGATTAAAATCGTAATTACGAGGTAATAGTTTTAGTCACGGGAATTGCATTTATGGATCTAACCTGTGGAATAAATTGGACCCATCATGTCACTTGAAATGTATCAGTTGTTTTGTTCAGAGGGCTGCATTCACTTACATTTCGTTCGTAAAGAAAACAAGAAATGGTCTCAGTTCGTGGAACATCTTGTGTATCTAACTGTGAAGCAAAACAGGGTCTAAAAGAAAACTGTGAAGGGAGAAATGAAGCTTCTTATGCGTGCAACATAGGAGATAAGGCACACGTTCCTTTGAAACTTGCTCCCAATGGGTGTGGCTCGCGTATGCTTCAACTGGAACTTCGCTTTGCAGGCACCCTCATCATATTGCTATCTTATTCTGCACAATGAACTGAGAACAGGAAACGTAAACTGTAGAACAGTAGTAACAATAACATTTGCCCTATTTGACTATCTATTTATTTGTTCATTCATATATTTCACTATGATTTTTGTTCAGACTCTTGATGGTTTCACGATGAATATAATTCTTAGTTTTCTCTTTCCCTAAGCATCAATTACTGCGTACAAGAATATAAAATGGGTGATAATTAATAACTACTACCTGGAGATAATTCAAGAGAATATATGGATGAAACAATTCAATCTTCAAGATTAGCAAGCTTGTAGCTTTACGTGACTGTTGATATCGTGATCTAAACCACGTGACCTCCATTTCCAAGGGAATATGAATTTTCGTTTTATGAATCCTACATACATTGGCTGGGGTCTGAACCACGGCCACCTTGGTGATGACTGATGAGCTAGTGAGAGTACTATTCGGCTCACCCCTCTCCACCCACACACCTCAGTGCAGTTGTCAGTCCATTTGGAAAAAAACATGGATTATGTAAAGTAAGTGTAGGCCTACTTTAAATTCGAATGCGAATGAGCTCAAAAATACACTACGGCAATTGTGTTACGAATTTATCTTTATGTACGTCAAAGCAGACAGCTTCGAGAAGTACAGGCATGTTGTCCCTTTCAGCTTGGTTAAGGCCTGCCGGTAAACCAATGGTCATAGCAGCCTGACCTGAAGGAGAGTCTCCCTCAGAACATGTCCACGGTACCTGCACCTGTTTCTTCGTGTAGTCTAGTTTTCCACAATCCGACTCCTTGGCTGAATGGTCATTGTAGAGGCCTTTTGGTTTAGAGGGTCTCCGGTTCGATTCCCGGCTGGGTCGGGGATTTCAATCGCGTGTGAGTAATTCTTCTAGCTCGGGGACTGTTGTTTGCGCTTGTCCTAACGCCCTTGTCTTCATATTTAATATAACGCCCCGCACTTACAATCACTACAGGAACACGCAATTGTGATTGCATCCCTTCACATAGGGTTGGAGTCAGGAAGGTCATCCGGCCGTAAAACAGGGCCAAATCCACATCTGCGACACAGTGCGCACCCGCGAACCCACGTGTGGGAAAACCGGTAGAAGAAGTAGTGTTCCAGTCTTATTGCCACACTCCAGATCTCTCTCTCTCTGCATTTGATTATGGTTCATATACCAGCTCATGGAAGAGGAACTCACGTTGGAAAGCTAATGTTGTGATTTCTCAGTTGTTATCGACATAAGAAATATGTGAATTCACAGATCAATGTATTCCTTTATGGTTGTGTTTTAATATTGACTTTGCTATTCGGGTGTGAAAGATCGATGTACTCTGAATTATTTATTTATAGACTAGGAGTAACACGAAGAAGACATATATAATTGTTAATATGAAATATTTGAAATAACGGTAGGTGAGAATTGAAGGGATAATGTTTAAATTATGAATGAGCTCGTTGGATAACAATACTAATGTCATTGGTTTTACTTCCCAGTAACTACTTTGATGGTTTTCCGAGACGCCAAATTGCCGGAAAGTTTGTCCATCAGGATTTTCTTTACGTGCTAGGAAATGCGCCGACCCGGGGATTGAGTATTTGATAGCACTGAAATGAGCTCGAATCAGCTACCTTAGACTTAGAAAGCCAGCGCTGTACCGCCTGAACCACTCCGGTTGGATGGATGAAACTGGGTATATTGAGTGAATATTGAAAGATTAGACAAACATAGAGAAATCTCGCAGAAGGTGACTACTAGGTATCGGAAGTTGGAAATTGCCTAAGAGAGACCTATAAGAAGTAAAATATCCACAAAAAAAGACCTAAAAACTGGCATAAAGGGCGTAAAAGAATTCGATCGAAAAGAATTCATACTGCGTATTTAATCACGGAATATAATGTAAAATTCTGGTGTTATACAACATACAGGGAAAAAAATATATGGGAAATACTCTTTCTTTCAGACATTAGACCAACGTATTTTTAGGTTAACACAATTTAAAACAAGGAATTCCATGTTTGTTCAAAGTACTTGAAAAATATACATACATACATACATACATACATACATACATCATTATAGACCGCTCTGCCTTTCAGGATTCAGTCTGCAAGCCTCTGTGAATTTATTAAACGTCGCCAAAATCTTATATTTGCAACTAGTGCTGTGGCCTCATTTAGTTTTATACCTCTTAAATTGTTAGAAACTGAGTCTTACCATCGTCGTCTTGGTCTCCCTCTACTTCTCTTACCCTCCATAAGAAAGTCCACTATTCTCCAAGGTAACCTATCCTCCTCCATTGACCTCACATGACCCCACCACCGAAGCCGGTTTATGCGTACAGCTTCTCATCCATCGAGTTCATTTCTAACTCAGCCTTTATCTCCTCATTCCGAGTAACCCCTGCCATTGTTCCCACCTGTTTGTACCAGCAATCATTCTCGCTACTTTCATGTCTGTTGCTTCTAACCTGTAAATAAGATATCCTGAGTTCATCCAGCTTTGGCTCCCGTAAAGCAAACTTGGTCTTAAAACAGACCGATGTAAAGGTAATTTGGTCCGGGAGCTGACTTCCTTCTTACAGAATACTGTTGATTGCAACTGCGAGCTGACTGCATTAGCTTTACTGCACCTTGATTCAATCTCTCTTACTATATTACCATCCTGGGAAACACAAAACCTAAATACTTGAAATTATATACCTGTTCCAGCTTTGTATCACCAATCTGGCATTCATTTCTGTTAATTTTCTTACCTACTGACATCAGTTTAGTCTTCGAAAGGCTAATTTGTATACCATTCTCATTGCACCTATTTTCAAGTTGCAAGATATTAGACTGGAGGTTTTGGCACAATCTGCCATTATGACCAAGTCGTCAGCATAGGCCAGACTGCTTACTACATTTCCACCCAACTGAATCCCTCCCTGCCATTTTATATCTTTCAGCAGATGATCCATGTAAACTACGAACAACAAAGGTGAAAGATTACAACCTTGTCTAACCCCTGTAAGTACTCTGAACCAAGAAGTCATTCTGCCATCAATTCTCACTGCAGACCAATTGTCAACATAAATGCCTTTGATTGATTTTAATAATCTACCCTTAATCCCATAGTCCCCCAGTATGGTGAACATCTTTTCCCTCAGTACCCTGTCACATACTTTCTCTAGATCTACGAGAGACAAACTAAACTATCTACTAGGTATTCCTCTCGAGCATTTTTCAATTACCTGGCGCATCTGGTCTGAAACTACACTGGTTTTCATCCAACTTCCTCTCAACCACTGATCACACCCTCCCTTCCCAGATGCCAGTGAATACTTTGCCTGATATACTAATCAATGAGATACCTCGATAGTTGTTGCAATCCTTCCTGTTTCGTTGCTTATAGATAGGTGCAATTACTGCTTTTGTCCAAACTGAAGGTACCTTACCAACACTCCATGCCAATCTTACTACTCTATGAAGCCATTTCATCCCTGCCTTCCCACTACACTTCGCCATTTCAGGTCTAATTTCATCTATTCCTGCTGCTTTACGGCAATGGAGTTTGCTTACCATCCTTTCCACTTCCTCAAGCGTAATTTCACCAACATCATTTCCCTCCTCCCCATGAGCTCGGTTGTTCACGACACCACGAGGAAGATCTCCTTTCACGACGAGAAGATTTTCAAAATATTCCCTCCACCTGTCCAGTGATTACCGATCTATTATGAGTTCACCTGAATTACTAAAAACAATTGTTTTAGCTAGAATGAATTCAGCGAACCCCCCATGGACATCCTGGAGAAAGAAATTGAAATTAGTATAACATGAATCATATTTGTCTTGACCACACTGAGGTTAAAGAAATTGGAATCCGGAACCGTACCTCAGTTGGCTCTGCAGCATATCACAACAGTCATCTCCAGGTTTTTGTGTCTAAAGGATGGTCGGTTTTCATCCAGCACGTTGCGGAACGTTGAGAAACTTCTCTCCACACCAGCGGATGTTAAGGGTTCATACTTGAAGCAAGTGAGAAACTCCTCTTCAAAAACACTTACATCAACATTTTCCCCTTTCAATATTTCACTTTGCACATATTTGCACACAAAAACAGAATTATAAACAATTGGTTATTTTAAATCAATCAATCATTCAATCATTCAATCATTCAATCAATCAATCAATCAATCAATCAATCAATCAATCAATCTTGAACTGCATTTAGGGCAGTCGCCCAGGTGGTCGATTCCCTATCTGTTGTTTTCCTAGCCTTTTCTTAAATGATTTTAAAGATATTGGAGATTTATTGAACATATCTTTTGGTATGTTATTCCAACCCCTAACTCCCCTTCTTATAAACGAATATTTGCCCCAATTTGTCCTCTTCAATTCTCAATTCCCACTTTATCTTCATATTGTGATCTTTCCTACTTTTATAAACGCCACTCAAACTTATTCGTATACTAATGTCATTCCATGCCATCCCTCCGCTGATAGTTCGGAACATACCACTTAGTCGAGCATCTCGTCTTCTTTCTCCAGTCTTCCCAGCCCAAAATTTGCAACATTTTTGTAACGCTACTCTTTTGTCGGAAATCACCCAGAACAAATCGAGCTGCTTTTCTTTGGATTTTTTTTTCCAGTTTTTGAATCAAGTAATCCTCGTAAGGGTCCCACACACTGGATCCATACTCTATTTTGGGTCTTACCAGAGACTTATATGCCCTCTCCTTTACATCCTCACTACAACTCCTAAACACCCTCATAACCATGTGCTTAGATCTGTACCCTTTATTTACTATCCCATTTATGTGGTTACCCCAATCAAGATCTTTCCTTATATTAACACCTAGACACTTACAGTGATCCTCACAAGGAACTTTCACCCCATCAACGCAGTAATTAAAACTGAGAGGACTTCTCCTATTTGTGAAACTCACAACCTGACTTTTAACTCCGTTTATCATCATACCATTGCCTGCTGTCCATGTCACGACATTATTGAGGTCATTTTGCAGTTGCTCACAATCTTGCAACTTATTTATTACTCTATACAGAAGAACATCATCTGCAAAAGCCATATCTCTGATTCCACTACTTTACTCATAGGTAGGTAGGTAAGGGTTATTCTGCCCGAAGGCAGGTCCGAACCTCCGCAGAGGTATTCTTGAGCCGGAGTTTACGTGCGGTAGGGTGGCCAGTTTCTTTCCGCTCCTCCATTCCCTTCCCCCCCCCCACAAACAGCACGTGGCAACCCATCCATCTTCTGAGCACGCCCTATGTTGCTTAACTTCAGAGATCTCACGGGATCCGGTGTTTCAACACGGCTACGGCCGTTGGCTACTTTACTCATAGCATGGATATGTTTGTAAGAAAACATAAAGGTCCAATAACACTGCATTGAAGAATTCCCCTCTTAATTATATTATTACAGGGTCAGGTAAAGCTTCGCCTACTGTAATCCTCTGAGATCTATTTTCTAGGAATATATCAGCCCATTCAGTCACTCTTTTGTCTAGTCCAATTGCACACATTTTTGCCAGTAGTCTCCCATTATCCACCCTGTCAAATGCTTTAGGCAGGTCAATCGCAATACCGTCTATTTGACCTCCTGAATCCAAGATATCTGCTATATCTTGCTGGAATCCTACATGTTGAGCATTCGTGGAATAACCTTTCCTAAACCCGAACTGCCTTCTATCGAACCAGTTATTAATTTCGCAAACATGTCTAATATAATCAGAAATAATGTTTTCCCAATGGTTACATGTAACGCATGTCAAACTTACTGGCCTGTAATTTTCAGCTTTATGTCAATCACCCTTCCCTTTATACACAGGTGCTACTCTAGCAACTCTCCATTCATTTGGTATAGCTCCTTCATGCAAACAATAATCAAATAAGTACTTCAAATATGGCACTATATCCCAACCCATTGTCTTTAGTATATCCCCAGGAATCTTATCAATTCCAGCCACTTTTCTAGTTTTCAATATATGTATCTTATTGTAAATGGCATTGTTATCGTAATTAAGTTTTAATTCATCGTTAGCATTAGTCGCCTCCTCTATCTGGACATTATCCTTGTAACCAACAATCTTTACATACTGCTGACTGAATACTTCTGCCCTTTGAAGATCCTAGAAATACACACTCCCCTTGTTCATTAATGATTCCTGGAATGACTTTTTTCAAACCTGTTTCTGCCTTAAAGTACCAATACATACCCTTCCAGTTTTCACTAAAATTTGCATGACTGCCAATTATGCTTGCCATCATGTCATCCTTAGCTGACTTCTTTGCTATATTCAATTTCCTAGTAAGTTCCTTCAATTTCTCCTAACCTCCACAGCCATTTATAACTCTATTTCTTTCCAATCTGCTCCTCCTTCTTAGTCTCCGTATTTTTCTATTATATCAAGTTGGGTATTTACCATTCCTTACCACCTTTTAATGGCACAAACCTGTTTTCACATTCCTCAACAATTGCTTTAAACCCATCCCAGAGTCTGATTACATTTTTATTTACCGTTTTCCACCGATCGTAGTTACTTTTTAAAAACTCGCTCATGCCTGCCCAATCAGCCATATAGTACTGACTAATAGTCCTACATTTACGACCTTCCTTTCTGTCATATTTATTTTTAACTACAACAGAAACAGCTTCATGATCACTAGTACCATCTATTACTTGCGTTTCTCTATAGAGCTTCTCTGGTTGTACCAGCACCACGACCAGGATATTCTTCCCTCGTGCTGGTTCCATTACTTCCTGAATCAGATGTCCTTCCCATATTAACTTATTTGCCATTTGTTGATCATGCTTCCAGTCGTTTGCATTACCTTCCCAATTGACATTTGGTAAATTCGGATCTCCCGCTACAACCACATTCTTTTCCATGGCGTTTCCCACATGGCTGATTATCTTATCAAATAATTCCGAATCAGCGTATGTGCCACCCTTACCAGATATGTACACTCAAAAAACATCAGGTTTCCTATTATCCTTAGAGATGAGCCTTAGACCTAGAATTTCATGTTTGTCATCTTTAATATTTTCGTAGCTTACAAATTCTTCTTTCACGAGAATAAGTACTCCCCATCTTCATATCCTATGTCTACGACAAACATTCGAGTTCCGTGACAAAATTTCTGCAGCTGTTATATCATTTCTCAGCCATGATTCAACTCCTATTACAATATCTGGTTCAGACGTATCCTAATTACAATATGTTACTACTAAGCACAAACAGAAATACAAATTGCAAGTATGAAATTTGCAATAACTTCTCAAAGATTACCGACAAAGCCAAATGCGTAGACAGATTACTATTAGTACTATTTTATCTTACTATGCTCTTAAAGATACACACGAAAGATACACACACACAAAGATACACACGAATATAGCAGGCAAGATACGGCACTATCTAAATATACCGTATCTTCACTACAATTCTCAAGTGAAATGTGGTGATATGATATTTACAGCTGGTGGATTACTATTATTTTCCATATTACGGGGGACGGAGAATAAAAGTATCATTAAATACTGAAAAATAAGAGGTTATCTACAATAATTTCTGTCAAAACTACGCCGGGGGCTTGAACTGCAACTTAGACTATAAATAAACTGATAACAGTAATCAGCTGATTTCTTGTACTTGTTTACACAACTACCATGTGCATGTACTCTTTGATCTCGGCGGAATGCAGCAACAATCGTCAACAATCCAAAGGCTGTTGAGTAATTATTCAGCGAAATACCGTGTATTCTCTTTAACTTATTTTTAAATCGAAGTTTACAGGCGTATCGTGCTATTCAATTGAATAAATTGTGTAGTACACTCTCCACATAATTTATTGTAGCGTAACTTTGTTATGAATTAACATAAAAGTTATAAAGCAACTTTATTTCTACATATACAAACTAAACAATTTTTTTCCGGTGAATCTTCGGAACTGATAATGAACACAAAATTGCTGTGCTTATAGTAACAAACAGCACAGTTTTACAACAAAAATAGTACAGAGAGTAATCTGTAAACTCAAAACATACGTTTTATCTCATGATATCGATACTCAGTTGCCACTCGTGTGTTTCTTTGATTTGTAGTCTTGTTTCGTTTACTAGGTTTGCAATATTTGGAGTTAATGTTTGAGGAAACACTAAGTTTAAGAGCACACTTCAAATCGTGATCTGACAACTGGCTTCAGTGTTTTGGTTTTGTTGATTTAAAATAGAAAAGATTCGTTTACAGGCATACGTGGAACCGAATATACTCAACATTCTCGCTGCAAACCTATGCAATCGGGGAAACCTTTTTTTAAATATTATGAGCCCAACTACTCCAGAATTGCGCCCTACCATAGAAGGTGCACCATTTGTTGCTATTGAAACTAGTTTGTTCCATGACAAAGAAGCATTTTCAACAACACTTACAATGCAGTTGAAAATGTCGATGCCTTTCGTGGTATTCTTCATAGGCACTAAATCCAGTATTTCCTCCCAAATTGTACAGTTTTTGTCAACCCCTCGTATGAAAACGGCTAGCTGGGCCGTGTCAGAAATATCTGTGCCCTCGTCAATTGCTAAGTAGTATGCCCGGAAGCTTTTTTTAATAATTATAGGTGGACATCATCAGATAGGTCTTGAATTTTTGTTGACACTGTGTGCGCGGACAAGCTGGTAGCTTCGAACTCTTGAATGATATTTAGACAAAACTCCTCATCTGCTAGAATTAAACATTCCTTTACGAATTCACCACCACTGAACGGTTCAAGTTTCTTTGCAATTAAATATGAAATTTTATAACTCAGTCGAACTGCTGACTCACTGATCGAATGCTCGACATGGTTATTTAATTTACCTTTTGGTTCTGTAATTACACGTACCCTTTCCTCGCCTTGATACTGATCATAATCTGCAGCGTGATACAACTGTAGTGGCGTTGTAAATTATATATTTTTACATACTGTAGCTCTTTTCTACATACTAAACATTTAGCTGTAGCAATCCTATCATTTTCAACAAATAAATATAGACCTTCCCATAAAGATAAAAAGATCGGAGACGTAGATAGCTTCTCGCACCGTGATGTGCCCGGTTCGTCCATACTTATGTTCTGTATGTACCACTAACATCATACGCCTGAGGATATTGATAGGTATGTCAAAATCATAAAAAACCTTTATTCGGAATTTGATCCTAGATTTAACACTTTGGAGTGTCTGGAAACTTATATTCAACTTTCAACCACGCCATTTTCAGTTGTTGCAGATAACGTTGAGCTAGACCTACCGTTAGTTGTTAGATTTACAGTGTGATAGAGAACTAAGTGTGTCGGTGCGACGTAAAGCAAATAGCGAAAAAAAAGAGAACTAAGTGATAAATTTTTTAAATAAGAAGGATTTGTGTGGCTTTTTGTGAAAAGTGTCTATAAAAGCCGTAGCCACCAGCATGTATGGCACTTCACGTGTTTACTACAAAGCGAGGCTGTCTCTTCGCCTCCAGTCTACGACAGCGGCTCCCCACCTTCTGCGCTCTTACGGAACATGGTCTCTCCGACGTCACACGGTCTCTCTTACATCACACGCCAGCCAGTTGGCCGACCCTGTGTTAAGTTATACCAACGAATCTACAGATATTTAAAACTATTTTTTAAAAGTTAATTTTCTTACCTAAAGTATTTCCTAAACCTAAATTCGAAACAAGGTACACCTAGCTAGCCTACTTAACCTAGAATACGTAATCTACTGAACACCAACTGAACTACTTGTTATAAAATTCAAATAAATATCACTACTCCCAATTTCTACCAACAAGCACTAAATACGTATATATAAATAGCACTAAATGGATCACACACACACACACACACACACACACACACACACACACATATATATATATATATATATATATATATATATATATATACACACACAAAATTGCCCAATTATATACAAATTATTACACAATTTCAATAGGTTTCAACTACATTATCACTACAATAATGCAAGAGTACTCTCAACAGTTGACCATTCACAAGCGCATCCAACAACTGGTTCTATTTTATTTCTATTTATTTTAATTATTTTACGTATTTGATTTTTATTTTATTTGAACCGAATCTAAAGATGTCCACTTCATAGGATTTTTTTTTTTTTTGCTAGTTGCTTTACGTCGCACCGACACAGATAGGTCTTATGACGACGATGGGACAGGAAAAGGCTAGGAGTGGGAAGGAAGCGGCCGTGGCCTTAATTAAGGTACAGCCCCAGCATTTGCCTGGTGTAAAAATGGGAAACCACGGAAAACCATTTTCAGGGCTGCCGACAGTGGGGTTCGAACCTACTATCTCCCGAATACTGGATACTGGCCGCACCTAAGCGACTGCAGCTATCGAGCTCGGTCATTGGATTAGACATGACTTTCCGTGTTAACCTTTTTGTTTCAGCTTTCATGTGTAAACTTTAATTAACTTTAAGTCGGTGCTTGTGTTGCGACTCCGTTTGAACAATCTAAAGAGTTCCTCTGTGGAACTTCGTTTAAAATTCATTCTGCGCTAGAGATTTCCAAGCCGGATATAGAAGGCTAATTGCAGGATGGGTGGTGGTGATCCTCGAACAGGTGAGGTAAGTTGGATATACATATTACCGGAACGAGACACGTCGAGTTTCAGGGCGTAACCATCTAGTTTCACGTCCTATTGCCTTACTTGCTCAAAAGAGGCTCATAAATTTGCAACACTTGTCTCGCCATAACTTAGGGAGTACATGACCACGTGAACAACAATGGATTACAGACGGTTATCCAGGGAGTTACTCAACTGCGTCACTAATTTAAGTTACTTTAATGCTTGGAATTAGCACACAAACTGTTCTGTGCTTAAATAATATCTAGGCTCCTGTGGTGATGGCTCTCGGTTCAAATACCAACTCCAACGAGAATTGCAAGTGAAGTTGAGGCGGTAAAGGCGTGCTCGGTTCGCCCGGAAGGTCGTGGGTTCGAATCCCCGTCAGGAAGACGTAAAATTTAAGAAACGAGATTTCCACTTCCGGAGGTGCATATGGCCCCGAGGTTCACTCAGCCTACACCAAAAATGAGTACCAGTTTATTTCCTGGGGGCAAAGGCGGCCGGGTGTAGAGCTAACCACTCTACCCCATCACGTGCCGAGGTTAAGAAGGGCCTCCATGGCCTGTACGGATGTGACTTTGCTTTGCTTTGCTTTGCTTGTAGTCCAAGTAAATTTCTGATTTACACATCAGGATATTCACCGCAAAGTAAGCAGACGCATGTCATAAGCACATTGTTCCCAATATTGCAATGACAGTGAAAAACGGAACGAATCATAAATATCGAGTTTTGCAGTTATTTCATTTCTTGTGATTGTAATTTATCTGGGAAACTAGTTATAACATTAACATTGCTATGCATGGTGATATTTTACTGGGACGTTAAAGTAGGACATATTGAAAAGAAATTAATGAGGAAATCACACAAGGAAAGATCTCATGGACTTGACCAAATGTATCGTGTGTGAACTCTCTCCACCTCCCTCCCAGGTCCACCCTACAGTGACTCAATACGTAGTCCTGCCTCGCTGCTAGTGCCACTGGAGCGTCTGCCTTCACACTGTTAAGATGGAGGTTAAGGGATATGGGCTGTTCTGTTGAAAATGTCCCTGCCTGCGGGCTGGGAGTATGGAGCTAATTATAATTGAAAGTACACCACCGTCTCGCTCTGGTTAAGGAAACATATTTACTGCAACAGAAAATTAATGTATTGCCTCCCCCGGCGCCCAGTCCGCTTCTGCGATTTATTACCTGCCCAAGACTAAAACCCGAGCGTTATGAAACTTGTTAAGAAATGAAGAGTAATGCCTACTTTCAGGGGAGGCTTGCTGAAAGCGAGGGGTGCGGGCTTGTTATAATACCAATGTACGTTACTGAACACTTCACTCATCTGTTATGTGTTCAGCCATCATCCAGTTAAAATGCGTTCATGGCAAGTCCTATAACATGTCAGTCACAAAGACCATTACCAACTGGGTCGCTGACGTGCAGACATATGGCTGAAATATTGGTGCTATAAATTGCATTACTTCAAAAATATGTCACGATAGTGGGAGGTGTGTGCTTCGTTTCAGGGCCACTATATTGGGGACGTAATTAATAGACGAACCCGACCAGTTACCAGATAATTATGTGTACACTGAGTACACACACTTTAAAGATAAATATTTTTAGCTTTATGCTGACCACTGCAGTACATTGCACCATTATAGCTGACATATCACTTTTAGGGGGATAACGTCGGCTATCGATCAATAATGATTGTGCCGACATTCAGAACAAAGAGAAATAAACACATGCTTTAACAGAGAAACATCATGATGAAGTGGGCTCGCCTAAAGTCTCTTCTCAAAGGCTACGTCCAGAAGATATTTAGAAGCCAAGCATTCGACAAATATTTCAAGTTTTCACTCGTTCTTGAGGAAATGTTCTCACCAATAAGATTATGTATCCGAGAACGACTCTTTGTGTCTCCACTATTTGGGCAAGTACCCTGCTTTCGCAGTACACATTTTTAATATCACCTCCCATGGTAGCCAAAGGCCTAAGTTACACAGTATGGTAGGCGAGAGGGTAGTCAAGACAACATTCGTCAACTGTTCTAAATATATTCCACACTCATTTCAGAAAAATACGGAGCTAGTACTTTCATTTTATTTTTCTTTGGACACACGCACACACACACACACACACACACACACACACAGAGAGAGAGAGAGAGAGAGAGAGAGAGAGAATTGAATTGAATTTGAATTGAATTTATTGATAATGATGATATACATGCCACTGAGGCTGAAAAGCCCCTTTATGTAGCGTCTACTTATAACACAATACAAGTTTATGAATATACTAACTACATTTTATAATATTAAAATATTAAATTAAACATTAAACTTAAAAATTAAAATACAGATACCAATTCCAATAAAATTAAAACATAAATCATATAAGAAGTAATAAGGTATATCATTCGATTTTTTAATATTTTAGGCTACAAGAATCTCAGGAATATAAAAACAGAAACAATTTTGTTAGAAATATACATACTTCTTATTATTAGACACAAGAATACCTGATCTCAGCCCCTTGCGTACTCCTCCAGGAAGATAGATGTTAAGGACGAGAGAGAGAGTTGCTAGCAATTTAGAGATAGGAAGTTAAAATATTGAATAGTTTCCTGTGGTATATTTTGAGTGATTGTAAAATTATCACTTAATTCAAACTACAATGCTTATTGCACATACAGCCCATTAAGGCCCTTGGACTGCCAACACGACTGTTTATCAGACAGTTGGCCTGCAGGTAGTGGATTGTCACTTGGGCAGCTTGACATCTTCAACCATGTCGCTTGACCGAGTATTCTGCCTCTCGTATCAGGTACCTCCTCAGTTAGTCTCATGGGGCTCAGTAAACGCTATTTCTGCCCTCGGTTCAGGAATAAAATTTATCGAATGATCGGGGATCGAACCCGGGGCCTCTGCCTCTTGGCAGACGGCGTACCTCTACACCATGGGAATGGCAAACTAAAATACTACCAACGAGCGAGCTGTCCGTGTGGTTAGAGTCGCGTAGCTTTGAGCTTGAATGCGGGAGATAGTAGGTTCGAATCCCACCGGCAGCTCTGAAGATGGTTTTCTGTGGTTTCCAATGTTTACACTAGGTAAATGGCAGGGCTGTACCTTAATTAAGGCCACGGACGCTACCTTCCCAGTCCTAGCCATTTCCAATCCTTGCGTTACCGAAAACCTTTGATGTGTTAGTGCGACGTTAAAACCAATTAAAAAATTACCATGACGTTTCCACACATTTTTCACTTCAAGCACGATTTGAAAACAAGGCAATTTCGAATGAAATGGGCCAAGTATCTGGTTGTTAAATGTTGGCGTGCTTGCTTATGTGCTCATAATACCGTGCCAGCTGAAACGCGCCGTCTGTCAAGTCAATACAAACATTTGAACCTATCGAGTAAGAACAGGCGTCCTGGATGGCTAGTGTTCTGTGGAGAGGAAAAGTTCCGTGAAATGAACTGAAGCAGAAGCTCAGAGTTCATTGACGATGTTCAATAAGACTCATTCTCTTTCACATTTCAGACATACTTCGTACAACTTTGGTTAATCTTGTCTGGAATGGACTTTCTATCCACATTACTGGCTTTCCGTAATCCCTTCTGTACCTCCTTCAATGTGGCGATTTTTATTCTTCTTCTATTCGCACTCCTTGGTGAGGTCGCGGGTGCGAATTGTGTCGCACATATGAATTTGACCCTGTATTATGATCGTTTGCTCTTTTTCACGCCGTCCCTATGTGGAGGAAAGTATCCACTATTACGTGTTTCCGTAGTGGTTGGTAGTCTAATGTGATATGTGTATATGAAGAGTATGGGACAAGTACTCGGTCCCCGGGACAGAGGAATTAATTATACGCTTCGGTATTTCGGCGAGACGACACTCTGACACTCTAGTGCTCGGTTCCAGTGGAACATAGTATTTTTCTTCAAGAGCTATATTAGGACTTGTTATTTCTTTACTAACGGTTTTTCCAAGTGTTAAAATTTCCCCAAGTGATGTGATTTTTCCAAGTGTCATGTTGAACTTGTGTTGCCATAACAGACTGTGGGAACATTGAAAATTTCCAAGTGCGAAATTTGACCTTGTGTTTTCGTAAAAAAAAAAAAAAAAAAAAAAAAACTGTGGGAGCATAGAATATTAATGTCATATTTGAATTGGTGTTTTCTTCTTGTGAAGTTCCGAAAGAACATAGAATTTCTCAGTGCCACATTTACGCTTATAGTTTCTACTTCGTAATAATTATTCACAGACAGTGTTAAACATTCTTCAAGTGCAGTTGAACTTTAATAATTATTTATAGACAGTGTTACACAGTCTTTGAGTGCACGTCATTTCAGTAATTATTTACAGACAGTGCTGAACATTTTCCGAGTGTCATTAAACTTGTTTAATTTATAACGAACATGCTAATATGTCCTGAACGTGCACGAACTGTAAATATTACGTTCAAAGTTATGTTCCAATCATAAAAATGTCGAAGCCAGTCAGTTAGGAACAGTGATAATACAAGTTAGCGAACTAATAGAATATTTCAGAATGTCGTGCCAATATCAGTGGACTTACGTCGTGAACTTGACATTGTAAATTTGTTCATAATTTTCTCAAGTATCAATGCGGCTGACATGCAACGAGTGGTCAATTATTCAGTTCAAGTGTTTTCTGTTCAAACGTCAATTTCATGGACCTTTGACATGTGTCATTTAATGAGGTGTTTGAGTGAAAGATTCAAATATCAATTTCATTAACATTTGACGTATCCCAATTATAATGAATCAGTGCAGTATTTAAAGCAAAAATTAATTTATTCGACAGTGATACAAGTGAGTTGAATACCATACTGGGAACTTGTGTGCTCGTCACGCCTCACCTCTCAGTATCCTCGTGTGAGATAGAACCCCGCAACGTGTGCACCTAGAAATTCGAGAACTTCCAGATCATCCAGAAATTCGGGAAATTCTAGAACTTCGAGAACTTCGCATCAAGAACGGGAATGGTCCCTGTCCAGACCGAGCCCAGTAATGATCCCGGCGTCCGGAGGTTCCAGCCTGCTACAACACATCAACTGAACTTGTATAAAAGTTGATATGAATTTGTTTCAAATGAACAATAAAACCAAGATTTTCAAAAGAATATAAATTCAGTGAACTAATACCCCTCTCTGTACCAACTCCAATGCTTACGTACCACCCCCTTAGAAATATCCCATGCACTTCAAGTTAGTACCTGCGGCTAAATACATTTTTCCTGGTACAATATATATGCATCGTCTGTTAACCCCATGTGTAGTTAAAGGGTCGTGCAACGCAGAAAATAGTAATGTATTATTGTTATTATTATTGATATGGGGATTTATCGTGGAACGCAGAGGTAAGAAAGCGCGTGGGGTGAATGGCTAGACAGGGGATCAGTTAGAACAAAAATTTACTTTATCAAAATTAGAAATGTTATTTCTTTCCTTTCTTAAAATTCAGAGAGAGTAATTGAATGATATAACTAGAAACATTTGAAATATTACTTCGGGATATTCATATTAAACCCCGTCAGCTCCAACAATGCATTGGTCTTAGAAGTCCGTAATCAGGTACAAGTTTAATTGAGAGAAATTCCCAGTCATTAGCCTAAATATGAAAGAGCATAATTGCTCCTAACAGGTACAATATTATAGAGTCTGAGCTCCAAAATACATAGAGGCTATTTACATTTTCAATTACGCTGGTAACGCCAAGGGTGACCCTACTTTATAGTGTTTATACACAGGTTGGCCCGTAGTGGGCTTATCAGTTACAACGTTTCACAACCAGGAAAGTCCTGTTCCGCAAGGGAACCTAAACGTTGATACGATTACCCAAGAAACCATAAAGACTATACAGGGGCACAATTACCCATACTACTAGGCCTTTAAGAAGAAAAAGAAAAGGTTACGCAAAACAGGCCATTACCAAACGACAAGGAGGCGAAACACCAGCACTCCTTAGAAGAATGTTCTAGAAAAGACAAGAACCTAAGTGTGCTTAACGCCCAATGACACAGAGGATAATCCCATTCTAAAAGGGGAACATGTAAAGGCCAACATGAATATCCAGTATTTAGAGGTTGAAAAACTTTAGTCATCTAGCTCAAAAATAAAAGGGGAGAGTTTCGTGGGTCACCACTCGTGCTGCATTCCATTAAATATTTTACCAGTAGGGAATATAAATAGAGTCCGAAGACTGCGCGTAAGTCCTACATTGCAGCTCAGAAAAAGAATGGGTTACATATTAGATTCTAAGGAAAACTGCTGAAGTCTTCCACTGGAATCACACGCCGGCACAATCACATGTTTAGGTAAATTCTGCCATTAACTGTTAGCGTTCGATCATCTTTAAGCCGTCCCTGCCTCCTGCCCCATGTAACCTCCGTCAAGTCGCACTCTCAAGCTCCGGAGCAAATCAGACAAGACGGCCCTAAAGCGCTCTCCTTAAATAGCTCCGCAGTGGAAAGTTTTAGATTAAATTAAAATCCAGCGCGCTGATAGGCTAAATTTTCATACATTCCCCCGGGTTTGTTTGGCTGAAGAACTTAGATACATGCATGTGATAGGCAGATTGCATTAGAAGAGGAACCGGGTGAAGTGTTGACAACTTCGGCATATAAAAACACAAACCAGAAAAAGGTTTCCTTACTACAACAAATTAAATATATTCTTCAATTAATTTGAGCTGAGTCCACTAGAGATCGCTAGAAAATAGATGTCAGAATCATCTAACCATCTGAGAAGAAAGTTTTTAGAAAGTTGTAAAAGTTCTTGTTCACTGTCATAGATGGCCATAGTGGAGAAGGCGCGCAGTTTAAATAACTGGGGAAAATTATTATTATTAATTAATTAATTAATTAATTAATAACATTATTATTATTATTATTATTAGTAGTAGTAGTATTAGTAGTAGTATTAAACATAGTTTGCTGAAATGAACGTCGATTATGGTATGAGTTCTTCATTCAGCATTCTATATTTAACATACCACCATAAATTTTACATCATATGCCTGGGTCAGTTACGTACAGTATACACTGGTGAAGAAGATTACCCGTGGCTCATTTACCTTTCGAATGTTCCTTAGCCTACCTAGACGAGTGTTGCTCATACAAATTGACCAATTTTGGGATGTCATACGATCAGCATGGTAGTTTTGTCAGCCATATTGCTTTGTATTCGCTACTTCATTTGATAGACGGCTTCTCGTTTGTGCTCATGAGTCTGATTAAACCTCGTCACAGCTGCTAGACCTGAATTAAAGTGCTTGGACGAGCCAAAATAGACCTTAGGATCTCTTAAAAAAGAGTACAAAGGCTACCCTTTAAGTGCGAGGCCAGTGGCAGAATAAGTTCTATTAAACAATAAAATGAGGATGTGAAGTTTGCTCTTGGTTGATGACTGGCAAGAATATTGGTATGGTGGAAACATAAGATGTTCGAATGTCTAGTAGGATATTACAAACTGGAGCAGTTGAAATATTTCATGCATTTGATTTTGTATTCTCCTATAATGCTGCTATGATTTAAAAAAATCGTAGAATGTAGATCTGACAAAAGAATGGAGTGAATTCTCAATATCATCAACTGTTAGTTATCCCCGGTACTGTTATTACTCTACTCTACGGGTGCTGTGGAGATTTGTAATCTAAGAGAAATTAATGAAGAAGTGGTGATTATTATTAGTGATGCGAATGAGTATGAACAAATGTGGGAGAGTGATGGTAATGAAGATATCATGGCCTGGAGTGAAAATGGTAAACCATGGAATACCATCTTCAGGGCTGACGACAGTGGGATTAGTCTTTATTATATTGCCATCACGATAATATTTAGGATTTCTACGGACTTTCATTTTAACATATGTATAACAGTTGGGTTTTTGTCCCAGTTGTCTCAGTTTTCGACATACCCGAGTTTTTCTTCATTATGCTACCCTGAGAATATTGTACAACGTTCCATAATAGATAGCTATGTACTGTACGTCTATGTTGTTGTGGAGGTAGTTCGATTACAAATGTTTCATGTAGCTTGCGAACTTTCTTACGCTCGGATATAATTGTAAGAACGGTTGCTTTGTCACAAGGACAGGTTATATTGAACAGATTTCGTCATGGACGGATAGGAATACTCGACCTTCATTTCGTAATATTATCTCTAGGAAAAGCAGCTAAGTCGCTATCAGTTAGGTAACAAAACCTGACAGACAGTACACTTTAAAGCGGTAGCGACGCCGACAGCGAATCGATATCAAAGATATTGATCCGTAAGTACTATTACGTGCATTTTCATGACGTGTCTCTTCGAATGAAATGTGTCTGAAATGTTTGAACTCGAATATATTTATCATACGACCCTAGTTATCATAATTCGTGCGATTCTAATTTTGCGAAGTTATATCAAGTGCCTGATGTCGTCATCCAAATCAGACGTCTTTACTTCATAACTGGAATGCATAACTGCATTGTTTTTAAGTTTTTAACTCTAGCACTGCATAGTGTGGCTCCATAGAATTCTCACAAAAATTTTAATAATTTGTAGAATATTTATCTGAGTTGTTTTGAAGTTTGTTAGCACTAATGTAGGACGCTTGCCAAGGTTGTTCAGAGCCTGGTTCTGATGTGCTATCATCTCATACTGGGAAGGGTGAACAACTCTACATTGGAAACTTGCTAAATATGGTGAGCCAGCGAAATATAATAGATTTTCAACAGGTATCTTTTTTTTTTACACTTTTCTTTATGTCGCACCGACACAGACAGGTCGTATGACGACGATGGGATAGGAAAGGGCTAGGAGTGGGAAGTAAGCGCCCATTGGCTTAATTAAGGTACAGCCCCACCATTTTGCTGTTGTTGAAATAGAAAACCAGGGAAAACCATCTTCGGGGCTGCCGAAAATGGCGTTCAAATCCACTATCTCTCGAATGCAAGCCGATAAGTACGTGACCCAATCCGCGCTGCTACTTACTCGGTCAACAGATATCTTCTCCTTACTAGATCTCTTTCGAACTTTAGCTACGTGTTATCTTAATTACAATTTAAAATTGGAAACAAATTTATTTATTTATTTATTTATTTATTTATTTATTTATTTATTTATTTATCTGAAAGTACACAGGTTTTACACCCAATTAAGTACCTTCTTGACATTCAGTAACAATCTGTATCTACGAAGTTAAAGTTTAACAAAAACAAAGTTATAAATGAACAAAAAACTAAATAGAACAAAATTAACAGTATATATGATACCATTTACAGTTGATAATATATGAAAAATTCACTAAGAAATCACACGGAAATACAAAGCAAAAGACAATGCAAAAACAAAGAAACTTAAAACATGAATGAGTGCACTGGGAAATATGAAGAATACCAGAAAGAAGGAATTATCAAAAATTTACAAATTGTAAAGGCAGGCTTCTAGTTTCTTACTGAATTCTTTATCCGATTTGGTGAATATATCGACTTCTTTTGTTACAGTATTGTAAAGCGTTGTCATTTTTATGAAAGGTGAATTTGACTGATGATGGTAATATAATATTGATGGTAATATAATATTTTTACCGTCACTCTCAAACATATTTTTTATTTTTGTACTTTTGACTACCGGAGTATTGCCCATTCAGCCAAGAACACTGTTGTGCACTGTTTGATTTATGTAACATGGCCTAAATAATCACACGCATTCTTCATTTGTTTATGTCCATACTGAACTTACAATCCTACAGACGTCGCCATAAGACCTATCTGTGTCGGTGCGACGTAAAGCAACTAGCAAAAAAGCAATCCTACAGATTCCAGAGAACCGCGGTGGGAGTCATAGCACTGTGTGTTTGGTGTGCGGGAACATGAGCCTCCATTTTATTATAGAGTGGGCAAGAAATCGATAATTTAGATCCATGTCTTTTGTTTTCTTCGCTACGCAACACGTGACCCGATCCTCGATGGAATTGGGAGATCTTAGGTACATATCCGGATGTCACATATATACAAATCATTAATAACTGATGATCTGGAGACATTCCGGCCTGCATTAAGAAAGAATATTTTATTAGGGATTTATTGGAAAGTTTGTACGACATTTCATATTAATTAAAATGCCTATGACCGGGCGAGTTGGCCGTGCGCGTAGAGGCGCGCGGCTGTGAGCTTGCATCCGGGAGATAGTAGGTTCGAATCCCACTATCGGCAGCCCTAAAAATGGTTTTCCGTGGTTTCCCATTTTCACACCAGGCAAATGCTGGGGCTGTACCTTAATTAAGGCCACGGTCGCTTCCTTCCAACTCCTAGGCCTTTCCTATCCCATCGTCGCCATAAGACCTATCTGTGTCGGTGCGACGTAAAGTCCCTAGCAAAAAAAAAAAATGCCTATGAAGAATATCATCGGTCAAGCACCAGGGGAGAATCCACACGTGTCAGGATTGCATAACCAAGCCGCGGGAAAATTAGCAAAGTACGCTTTGTAATTAAATCCGATGGAAGAATGAGAAAAGTCTGTGATTATCATAGCAGCGACTGCAATCAAGAAGACCAGTAAGTGTCACTGCAGGGCAACTCATTGCGGATGGATTTGACCTAAATGAAAGCTGGAAGCATGAGTGGTCAACAAAAACATTTGGAACAAGTGCTCATCATCTTGATTCCACAAAACAGCCAAACGGTTTTGACCTACCGAGGAACCTCTGGTGTCATATCAACAGGTTAAGGACTGGACATGGTTGCTGCAATTATTTCAGGCACAAGTGGGGTTGGATCAGTTCAGCAATGTGTGATTGTAACCTGGAAGAACAGACGATTGAGCACCTGGTCCAATGCTGTCCTCTTCATTCGTACCCTGGCACTCCTGATGATTTGTTCACTCTCACACCCGGTTTATCTGAATGACTGAGAAGGATGGACAAGTTTGATTTTGCCTTGTATATACCCTATTGTATAAAATCACCATACGATTAAATAAATACCATCATAATGAATAAAATGTAAGAATTATCTGGTGTTATAATCTGAGAAATAGGCCCAACGGTGCGAAATATGGCCTAATACGGTGCCATAATAGACGCGTTGAATAGCGACATTAGCAAATTAATAACTAATCCTACCCTTTAGGACATACTCTTTCTGTCTGGATCGGCCCGAGAGGTCGAATATGCGCCGGTTAGCGCCAAGATTGGAAAGAAATATAGTTTTCATATGTGTGAGGTGATGATGAAGTATCGGAAGATTATTGTAAAGTACCCACTGTCGTCTGGTTGACGCCATTCCTTAGGACAGACATCGTTTCTCAACAACGAAGTGTAGAAATATCCACTATGTATAATTACGAACTCCTGTAGGACTCTCATTTCAGCCGGTCGGATTATCAGACAATCGACCGTGTTTTGCTACCTGGGAGCTATTACATTGTTTTATTTTGTCAATTAGGGAATAAGAGAATCAACAATTCCCACAGTGCGGGAAATACAGTATGAAAATCTGGTCATTCGAGTGGCGTTACTAGCTCTGGTCTTCGCGCGGTCATAAGCTAGTATTTAGCGGTCGCGAGATTGTGTCGTGTTGTGGTGTCTGTAACAAGGTGTACTGAAAGTACGTGTAAGTTCAGTGTATTTTATATTTTTAAATTTTGTGTAGGATTGAGTACCTAAAAGAATTAAAAACCCATCATGAATGAAGTGTGCGTGAAAATGTTTACCGTCATCAGTATGGTGAATGTCCGACTCGTTGGCTGAATGGTCAGCGTACTGGCCTTCGGTTCAGAGGGTCCAGGGTTCGATTCCCGGCCGGGTCGGGGATTTTAACCTTCATTGGTTAATTCTAATGGCTCGGGGGGGTGGGTGTTTGTGCTGCCCCCAACATCCCTGCAGCTCACACAACACACACAACACCATCCTCCACCACAATAACACGCAGTTATCTACACATGGCAGATGCCGCCCACCCTCATCGGAGGGTCTGCCTTACAAGGGCTGCACTCGGCTAGAAATAGCCACACGAAATTATATTATAGTATGATGAATGAAGTCAGATCTAGGCAGCTGGCTTAAAATGTAGTCAGGATGGCTTCACATCCCTATGCAGCTAAAAAAGTATGTGCTTTTATGTCTGTTTGCAGTGCTTGTCTCCTTAATGTGTGAATGGTGATACGGCGTCAGTTTTTGCGTGTGCTAGCTTGTAACGCTATGTTAGGGTCATTTTTCATCTTCCTGTGAATTACTTTCAAATGTTTAAGAGTAGGATTTGGTTCAGGCCATCTATGTACACATCTCGTGCAAATTAGATATATCCCTAAATTTGAAGTTAATAGTCATGGTGAAATCACGTAATTTCTTTGTGCTAGCTAGAATAATAATAATAATAATAATAATAATAATAATAATAATAATAATAATAATAATACCGGAAGTAAAAACCGTGAGTTTAATAATGTTATTGATAACAACGTTTGAGAGGTATTTCACGTAGTCAAGGAATAGGAATTTCGATAAGTAATTTTGGAAATCAGTTTGTTATGGGACAGCGTGTATATTAGAATTAGAGCTATGGCATTTTTCTTGAGGTCTAGAATAACTTGGTAATTTTTATATTTTGTGATGGACTATTTGTTAGGTCACGGAATCACTTGTAGTTAAAATATATGAGCTTTGAGAACCCAGAAGGAAATAGAATACCCGATGAGTGGACCTTGAGAATGACGAAGTTTTGAGACAGGCTGTGCTACGAGAGGCTCCTTGTGTTTATGAGAATGAAGTTTTGAGACAGACTGTGGGGAAAAGCGCCCTCTGTAATCGTGGTTAATTAATAAGGTTTTTGGGACAGGTTTTGTGGAAACAACACCCCTGTAAATGTGAGGGATTTATGAAGTACAGAGCTAAATTAAGAATAAGGAATTGTCCTTATTAAAAGAGTGCCTGGTGGTTTAAATGCAATTGATGTCGATCCCAGATTGATGCTTATGTGTAAAACCGTAGGTTCATGTCATGTTATGTCCATGTAATGTTTTCTAACAAAGAGCTCGTGAAGTTGCTTATTAACTGACCTCAAGAGTAAATAGTGTCTTCGGTGAATTATTAATATAGCTGACCGCACTTTGTTACATAGTTCATTTGTATTAATTTCACGTTGGTGACAGATTTCATGTAGGAAATACCGCACTCTGCACGGCAGGCTTGGCTGATTTGAGAGAACAGCTAGTTAGAAGGTTATTGCGTTTGAGTTTAACATGGAATAAAACTTTAGCCACTACTCGAGTGGCCACTCAGTGGATATTGGTATTGGAGGTAATTTCTATCCTCAGTAATTTGATTACAGGTAGTTGATCTTCATGTGCGTGAAGATGAACTTTATTTTATCATGGGTGAGGTGTGATGTCAAGAGTTAATAAAACTTGAATCTCTTTCCATTTAAATACTACAACTACAGACCTGTCTGTCTCACGCTTGTCTCCTTAATCTACAGTTAAATCTACTAAATCAACATCCAAACTTAAAATAAACATAGACGTGCGGAGAGAAAAATTCAACAGCAGCTGATGAATTGAACCCGCATTCGTAATGTCCCAGCAAATGGAACTCGAGACCAAGTGTCAATCACAATGCATCCATCCCATATTACATACATAGAAAGAAAAAGGAATGCAAAAGATGTAACATGTAAAAGAACAACCAACGAACTTGAATACGCGAGGCTTAATGGTAGTGACAAGTCTGCGTTAAGTAGGCTTCCGTGTGGGATAACTCTTACATTTATGCCGACTAGTGCAGCACTATTACGGAAGCACTTCACAGCTGGTAAGAAAGTTAAGCCAAAACATGACCGAGCTGAGTCCTACCAACTCTTTCTATAATCTAGTCCACCACTCCAAACACTACAGTCGTCCGAGAATGTCAATGCGAAAAAAATACCTGTAAAATAAATTTAAAGCACTCCAAGGTCCTATCGTCAAGTCTACACTCACCATTCACACGTCTCTAACTATCAAACGTAAATGTGAAAAATCCATTCAGGAGCTTTTCTGGTATCCTACGACAGGATATACTACTGGCGGACAACCTTAATTAAGTGTAAATTTCGAGTTCACTTGTGAAAGCCGGAGTTTCCACGGATCGTGTGGATTAACTCATAGTTTTAGTTTGGAGTCTGAGTTTCCAATTTTCAGGTTTTGTGCATTTCGTCGTGGTTTTGTTATCCTCATATTTCACTTCTATATTTCAAGAAAGTTTGTAAGAATTCAATGTACTTTCTTTCAGCTCATTTCAGATATATTGTCATCAAATGTGACTGTTTATTTTATGACAAATGTCAATTTTATATACTGTATATATTTTAAATCAAACTTTAATTGAATCTTCAGTTTAATACATTTCAAAAAGCACATTTTCCCTCTCATTTGAAGTGGTTATGCCTACAGCCCTGCACGGATGCGGATATCCGCGACGTTAGTGTTTTGACGGATACAAACTGTATGGCAGTGCGGATAATTTTTCTGATAATTTATAAACAATGAAGTTTATTGATTTTCACTCTGGTATACTTTTATTTTTGCTTGTGGTTAGGCGACCCTTGACAGTGGTACGGTAGAATGATGACATATAAAGAGCCTTGAGACCACAAAGCCGTAAATCTGACCTAAGCCTACCTTGTTCCTCCCCGCAGTCAGTGGAAGGAAGGAACAAAGGTCAATAGGTCGGTAGAAATCCCTCATAACCCTGTGACTGTAGGGGTTCCGATGATAGGTATCAGGCCTATTGTGTTATGTTAATAGATCTATCCGTTTCACTGCCTTGCGTGTAATATACTCTAGTTACACATTTACAACATCCGTGGGTATGCATTCGCGGATGCGGATAATATTCTGTATATCCGCTCAGGGCTCTAGTTATGCCTTTCTCCGAATCCTGTAGACAGGTCACTGAAGTGACAAGAAAAGACCCGTAACGATCTAGGATTTCAAGAGTTAAATGTACTACCGGTGGCCCAAGCGATCAGTACCTTGAAAAAAAAAACAGCAACAATAAGCGAACAACAACAATAATAGAAAAGCAAATTACAACAGTCCACTCACTCTGTCACTGCCATTTCATTTGCTTATGTCCATAACTGAAAGAAAAAGCGACAAGAAAAGAACAACAGCAATTGAGAAGTAAGTTATTATAGACCACTCACACTGTCACTCTTGCTTATTGTGCACTGTGATAGATCACTCAAACTGTAATTTGTGTATTAATCAAAAAATTATACAGGAGGTCATATGTAGCATAACTGAGTCCATTTACCAGAGAAATTAGGGTAGTGGGCAACGCATGAACCACGGTTACAAGTTTCTGCAACAGAGCCGTAGACTGCACAAAAGGGTGAATACAGTTGAAGAAAATGTGGTTCATATCCCCTCGAGCGTTATTGCAGTAGGAGCAAGTAGGTGACTGAACAACCCGTCTGCGGTGCAAATGCTGTGTCTATCGTCCGTGATTAAATTTAAGCCGTGCAATTGTTTTAATAAACTTTCTTAAACACGGATGCTTCTGGTACCAATATTCAGAGAGAATTGTGGGGTGCACTAGGAAGTAATGCCGTCCTCGCATTAATGATGTAACCTCCCATTCTTCATTCCAACTCCAAGAGATCAGCAGTCTTTTCTTCAGAAGAGGTAGATAATCAGATGATGGGACGGTGGAATAATCCTCTCGCCCATTGTTAGAAGCAGATTTGGCTAACCTATCAGCCCCCTAATTTCCAAGGAGAGAAGTACGTGATTTTACCCAAACCAGTGTCACACACTTCCCCATATGACGAAGAATTGCGCTTAGTTCCGCGGTATACAGGGTGAAGCGAAATTCGCGCACTCGGGCGTCGCAGCGCGATTCCTCATATGCCAACAATAAAAAAATGTCTCTCACAAAAGTTCGTCCTGCGAGTATATCCGGGAGAAAAAGGTCGATGAAGAGTGGCAATGTGTGCGCACGTACGTTTGAGCAGCGATAAACGCATCGACAGATCATCAGTACTGAACTGGTGCACATTATGTATTTTACATTATTAAGTCATTTGAGTTCAACTGATGCAGATTATTTTTGGTTTTAGTATATACATCGATAAGCTATTTGAGTGTGTTCAATAATTTTTGTAAAGTAGTTCTTGTACGTACCGTGCAAACAACTGTAATTTCACAGACATTGCAAATTTGACACATGCTCGGATGGCCTTTTTTACTTGAAATTGTCCATAAAACTGCTCCAGAAACGCCCGGAATATCTGTGTTTTCAAGTCGTAGTATTCGATTTTCCTACAATATATTGGAAAGTTGCAAATCATATCGTCCTCGCATCATAAGTGCAGTTTAGTAGAGCCGAAATACCAACGTGGTAAGTTCTCGGGTTTAGAATTGGTAAGAAGACTAATATTACCATATGGATGTCTGTATTATACGACCAGTGGCATTTCTATAGTTGTAACTGTAACATATAAAATAATACAGTAATTATATCAATGAAATGAAATGGCGTATGGCTTTTAGTGCCGGGAATGTCCGATCAATATGCTTAGAGTTCGCAAAGATGAATTACGAGTTATTTTAAGTGTGAGCAGCATAGATTGTGTTTTTGTTATTAAAATGAATCGCTTAAGACTAACTTACTTACAGATTAATATGCCACAGCAAGTTTGACGATGAGTTGATCTTTATTTGTCTTTATTCTTTACAATTCGCTTTGCGTTGCACAGACGCAGATAGGTCTTACGGTGACGTCGCGACAGGAAAGGGCTAGGAGTGGGAAAGAAGCGGCCTTGGCCTTAATTAAGGTACACGCCATTAAACCCTGCCATAGCCAAATAGCTGGTGTGAAAATGGGAAGCCATGGATAATCATATTCGGGGTTGCCGACAGTGGGGTTCGAACCCAATATGTCCCGAATGCAAGCTCACAGGTACACGACCCTAACCGCACGGCCAACTTGCTCAGTTTTATTTGTCTCCTAAATTACATCAGCAGTAAGGCACGCCTTGTATGGGAAAATGTACTTCTTACGATGAACATTCTGTCATAATGTGGGACGCTGGAGGAGTATTCATTAGAAAACCTTGTGGGTCTAGCAAGGTTAGCTTTCATCCGAATTTCCAGCTACTTGATGAAAGTCTTGAGCGTTATCAGGTCGTTGTGTGGTCCTTTTTGGCTCCCGAAACAAGTCATTAAACCCTGCGATAACCAAATGGTTGACGCACGGGATTCTGAGGAATGTCTTTGGAGGTTACGAAAAAAATACATCACCACGGAATTTTTTTAGATAGGCTCTTTGTTTAAATCCGAAGACAAGCATAAGTATAAATTACGTACAAAATAAATATATGCATCTTACTTAAAGTCCTGAATGTGCTCACACATCTTTTACCCATCCTAAGCGGGTATATATTTTTTTCATCCCTTTTAATTAGTTGACGGGAGAGTGCTTGTTACGGAGGACCGCAGTTAGTTACATGCGTAAGGAAGTTTTTTTTTTTGCTAGAGGCTTTACGTCGCACCGACACAGATAGGTCTTATGGCGACGATGGGATAGGAAAGGGCTAGGAGTTGGAAGGAAGCGGCCGTGGCCTTAATTAATGTACAGCCCCAGCATTTGCCTGGTGTGAAAATGGGAAACCACGGAAAACCATCTTCAGGGCTGCCGATAGTGGGATTCGAACCTACTATCTCCCGGAGCGTAAGGAAGAGCTCATTTAGCCGAATCCTTAGAAATCTCGACAAACTTGAAATCTTGGCCATTATTTTGGAAAGCTCAACTTGAATCTTGATACTCAAAGTTAAGTCTACGTGTACATTTAATACGCACTCTAGTTGGCTGAAATTTAGAAACACCACTTTAATTGGTTTAGAGCAAACCAAACACCTCATTACCTTATTGACATCAGTCCGTGTTTTTTATGTGCAGTGGCAAATGATCCCTAGCAATGAGGACAACGTCTTCCATGAAAATGTTTGTGAGCTGGCATCATTCCGAAAATCCGTTATAAGATGAATAATTATGTATTGTGCTCGTACCATTAATCTCATCAGTTCTGTTGAATTGTCCCCGAATCTAGAAAATTGGATATAGTGGCCTACTATGAGATACCTGCTTCAACCTTCTCCGATTGCTGAACGCACTCCCATTTTCTTGTAGTGTACCTACTCTATAAGATAGACAATTCAGCAAGATAGAATATTTAGCATGGCCATTTTGCAACAGCGTTCATCAATCGTCAGTTCTGTTTCAGTGAAATAATCACACAGTAAGAGTTAACAATATTTCCTTATCTGCCAAGTGCTTCAATTAATTCAAAAAATCTTTCTTAAATACTAAATTCGTACCACATAAATTAGATTACAGTCTATCTTACTTCATAGATAAAAATAGAGACTACAAATGTTGACACTTTCGCGTGAACTCATCTAAGCTTCTTTTGTTCTAGGGATTTAAGTCACAATCACCTCGAGATGATTGGCCGAAAGACTCTGCGTGGAATACCATCTCTGAAGAATTTGTAAGTAAAATTAATTTTTATAATTTTCCCTTTGTGAGCGAGTACAATATTTCATAGAGATATTATTCAAATATGTTATTTAAAATGACAGAAAATGTGTTATTCATTAGTTAAATGGGCTGAATTTTCACAGTGTATTTTACAAAACAACTCTGAAAATATAATTTTATGAGGTTCAATGTTCATTCCTCAGCTTTTAGGCAAGAAGTTCAAATTGTCATGTTATAAGACGGTATCTACACTAGTGTCCAAACGTTAAGCATAACCACTAAACGAGGTTATACCCTCTGATAGGAATGTCAGACGGATTGCTGAACAAACGGAAGCTGAATCACACACCATTTGTCACACAATTAGTCCAAGAAAACTGAGAGAAAGGTTCTGACAGCTAAGGTACACCTTCGACAACAACTAACAAAACTTGGCCATGTCTTCCACAACAAAATATGCTGTTAATAGGGTGTATGGTTACCCCTAACGGCCACACATGCTTCGCAGCGACGTGGCATGCTCTCTATCAGATGGTCCAAGAGCTCTTGTGGCAATCGATCCCATTCCTCCGAAAGGGCAATGCGAAGGTCTTGGAGGGTCTTTGGTGAAGGCTGACGGGATGAAATTCGCCTCCCCAATGCATCCCAGGCATCTTCTATAGGATTCAGATCCGCAGAACTCGCTGGCCAGTCCATGAGATGAATGTCTTCCCCAGCCAGAAATTCATCCACCAGAGTAGCGCGGTGCGGTCGGGCATTATCATCCATTAAGAGGAAGTCGGGACCAACCGCACCTCTGAAGAGTCGAACATGTGATCTCAGTACCTCATCCCTGTATCTCCGAGCGTTAACGATGTTCCTCGGACCACCCATGAAGATGTGCAAGTCCGTACGGCCGTTCAACATGATGTCGCCCCACGCTATGACGCCACCACCACTATACTGGTCCCGTTCCATGATGTTCCTGTGGTTGTATCGGCTACCCGGTTCTCTCCATATTAATGAGCGACGGGAATCGTTCTGCGAACTGAAGCGGGTTTCATCTGTGGAGAGTACATGCCTCCATTCATTCATGGTCCAGTTTCGATGTTGACGGCTCCTATACAGAGCGAACACGTAAGGTTGGTAGGTGCATATGTCGTGCGATTTGCAGTCTATTTCCCGTTGCCCTGCTTACTTGTAACTTATATTTAACTTTTGGGCACTAGTGTATATCAGTTACTACGACATTCCTCTCTTCACCGACAGATATTGTGCTAAATATCAAGAAAGTACGTAAGGTGCGCGGATAGACGGGATCATATTCATAGTTTTCTCTATCCGTGACACAATTTTCCAATGCACTTATTATATTCGTTACCAATATTTTCTGCATTCTGGAATGAGTGGCTCAGATGGTAGGCACTGGCTTTCTGAGCCCAATATGGTGCGGAGTATCCCGGCTCAGTCCGGTGGTATTTGAAGGTGTTCAAATACACCAGCCTCGGGTCGGTAAATTTTTGGCACGTAGAACTCTTGCGGGACACAATTCTGGGACCTCGGTGACTCAAAAACTCGTGGTGTATTTAGAGGGAATTAAAACAAATAATAATAATAATAATAATAATAATAATAATAATAATAATAATAATAATAATAATAATAATTGTTACGGGGCTACCCGTGGACCAGCAGAGGTGAAAGAAGGAACCGGGGTGAATTGGTCTAACTACAAATTCATGAAGTGATTTAAAACTTTAACAAAGTTTATATTTCTTTGTAATTTCAAAACTCAACAACAAAACTTTAACAACTTTTCACTTAGTGAGATAACAATGACATACCAGGTAGCATGACAAAGTTTATACATAGCAAGGACATCCAAAATTTAGTGACTGTTTAGCAATCCGGGCTCCCAGCCCCTCGTTTCAAAATTCGTGAGCACTCAGCTCAAAATTTACAAAGGCACAAATTTAGACAAGGGCAGAAATCCCTCAATACAATGGAGCTCTAGCTCCATACTCACAATATCAAACCTCCCAGGGGCACTTTTACAACACTAGAAAAGAGCTGACGTGCTCTCAGTTTTCCACGCATATACAAGGCGACACCAAAAATATCTTACATCTTTTGGCCTTTCATGGCCCAACTTACAAATTGAAACCGGCGTATATCATACCCAAACCATAGGGCCTTCGTGTAAAAGCAATAACAGTTAACTAAATGGACCGAACGCAAAATGAAAGGAGGCAAATGCTTGCGCTCATCGATATGAACACTTAAAAATTAAAAGGGCACTAGGCCGATGAAAACAGGGGCTGTTACCAAACTATGGAGGTGACTCGTATGATAAAGAAATTTTATGACATTACGGAAAGGAAGAAAATCAGTTACAAAGCGTAGTCGCCTCAAAGCAGTATGAAGGGGAGCTCGAGAGGATAAATCACTCTCTATCCCCGAATAACAGTTAGAGATTTTATGAATTTTTTTACATTAGCCGGCAGAACTTACATTTTAGAGAAGTTGGTTACATAGTTAAGGTTTCGGACCTATCCCTCGGGCTAAACTACGGAGCTAGCAAGAAATAAAGATGTTAAACGGCCATTACCTTTCTGAAGAACTGCTGCCTGATGGAAGAGGCGCCTTCCCGCCTCCTGCTTAACACACTAACTTAGATGACGATCAGATGTCCAAGAGACGTGAAAATCCGCAGTTTATAAACCCTCGGGGAAGTTCGAGACCTTTCATGAATAATCAAGCCACACCCTCTCAATTTTATTGGACGATTCAAAATTTACACTCAAAGTCGAAGAAGAAAACCAGGATTGGTTGGAAATTGATTACAAAAATTAGGGATTGGCTGGATTCAAAGCTGGCGGAAGGAAAAGATAAATATTGCCAACCCAAAAATAAATGAACATCGATTAGTAAAAAACTTATGAATACTCAACTTTTCAAAACAAAGTTCTTTCACTTCGCACTAGGGTGCATGATTATAGTTTTCTAGCAGTGTCATCTATGAGAGAATGTCCAAACTTCTTGATGAACCGAAACAAAAACAAGTTGAAACTCGCACAGTACTGGAAACTTCACAATAACAAATTTACAGTGGTGACATCTTCTGAGTAAAGGTTTAAATAGGTTCTAGCTTCAAGTTCAGTGTTTCTCCTGTAGAGGAGTATTTTGGGCGCAAGATTTAAATGCGCGGCGTTGGGGTGTACCTCCCGGTACAATAATAATCAGCCAGCTAGAGTCCACATGTTTCATTATACATACTGGACTTTATTCCATGTTCGTTTGCTCCAGCAGGTTTTCATTAGATCGTTGAGTCGAGCTCGGCGTTTATTCGACCACTTTACACCAGTTGTCCATCTCTCATCTCGGAAAGTCCCAAAAGTCACGATACTTATTCTGAAAATATCCCCTTTGTGCGCGTCTTCTGGTTGTAGGCCCTTTTCTTCGAGATCTTTCTTGCCGTTAACGTACCAGGATTTTAAAAAAATTGATTCAAAATTGTTTAAAATGCGTTTTTGTCCGTCGAGAGCCGTACGTCGTAGGTGACCGTAGACGTGAGGCCTGCGTTTGCGTATTGTGTCCGTGATCTTCTCTATCTTGGAATAGATTTTTCGTCTGGATTTTCTTATGTAAATCCCATTTTGTAATTTGGGCCAACTACGTTGTGGAGAATCTTTCTCTCGTTTTGCTCAAACTAAGCGAGCGCACATTGCTGAATGAGGATATGGCATTCTGACGCATAGCGAAATACCGGCTTGATAACAGTGTTGCAATGATGAATTTTGGTATTATTAGAAACGCACATTTTGTTATATATGTTTTGGGTGGTTTGGGAAGCTAGCTCCATTTATTATTTGCTCTGGCCGCTAAGGCTTTTGTATCTAGTCCGTTTGAGTGAATCCACTCATCAAGGTATTTGAACTTATTCACATAGCTTATTGTTCCATACTTTGTGTTTAGTTGGGTCTTGTTTTCTTTGAAGTTTGACATTAATTCCGCTTTTTCAAAGGATATCCGTAAGCCTGATTATTCTGAAACTTCTTTCAGCACATTAATTACTTCTGTCGCAGTTTCAAAATTCTCTGCCAGTGTTGCTATATAGCAATAACTAAGCAGTCGATTTCCACTCCATTCTTCTTCGTCCCAAAACTTAACGGTCTGAACAAGTTTCTCTCTTGTAGTATCTGACACTATTCCTGTATTACTTTCTCCAGTACTTAGTTGAACAATAGTGGTGAGAGTCCATCTCTCTGTCTAGCACCCGTTTTAATTTCAAAGGGTGCAGAAAATCATCCTTGAAATTTTACTTTGGGGATCATATTAGTCAGGGTTGCTCGTGTTACCGCTAGCAGTTTTTCATCGGCTCCCCTGTCTGCAATTATTGAAAGTAACACATCATGGTCAATGATGTTGTATGACTTTTCGGAAGTCTACAAATGTGCATACGTATGTTCAGCCTCTCAACATATGGTACCTTATTATCGTTTTACGATTGTGGATTTGCTCTGCTGCTGATCGGCCTTTCCGGAAACCACCTTGTATTCTCCAAGCGGCCGCTCAGCTTGCTGTTATAGTCATTCTAGTATTGATAACGACAGAATCTTGTATGCTACTGGGAGTACCACGATAGCTATTTACATCTTTGACATTGCCTTTCTTCTGTAAAGAATGGATTATAGCTACCTTCCAGTTCCCTGATAGTCGTTCCTTCTCCCATATGTCAGTGATAGTCTTATGCAAGACTTATATTGCTTCTTCCGGGGCATATTTCCATTGTTTTGGTATCATGGAATCTTCACTGGAGGCCTTGTTGTTTTTTAGATTTTTTAAATCTTTCTATGTGGCATTTAATCTCATCGCGATCTGGGGAGGAGGGCGGCAGACTTTTGCATGTTAATTTGTTTGATATGATGGGGTTAGCTAGTTTTTGATAATTTAGAAGTTTGTCGAAGTATTCGACCATGACCTCGCAGTTGTCTTCGTTTGATATTGCTAAAGTTCCATGTTTCCTTTGAAAGCAGAGGGAGGGAGGCTGTACCCTTGAATCATCTTTTTAAATCTCCTTTAGTATTCTCGGGACTTACTTCGCTCAAAGTCTTGTTCAACATTTTTTCACTTGGTCCTTTTCGTACTTGCGTTTCTCAGTCCGTATTATCTGCGGCGTTTGTGCCCGTTGGGATTTGTGGATGTTCCAGTCATCCTCTCTTTTTGACGTGTTGTACATTTTCCAGGTATGAAGACGATCCTTCAAGACTTGTTCACTTCGTTCCACCAGGCATGTTTCTTCTTCTTTTAACCTCTGCTAATTCTTTGCGGTTTGAATCATCTGACTGTTTGTACTGTTGAAGTCCAAGTCGACTGGCCTGGCAAGTTCTTTGAATTTGTTCTCTTTTTCTCGGAGTTTCTTTGTGTCGAAGCGGGTTGTGGCAGGTTGGTTATTTTTTCTTGTTTAAAGGGATGGGTTTGAACTCAACTACTGATGTTACTCAACTACTGAGACATAATGGTCTGAATGTATGTTCATCCCTTTTTTGACTACAGCGTTTATTATTTCGGGATTGTGCCTCCGAGGTATTACGGCATGGTCTAGTTGGCCTAGTTACCATTGGGAATCGCTATGTAGTTTGTTTCCTGCGAAGGTGACGAACGTGGGTGGATATCATCTGGAGGTTGTGATTCACACGTAATTTTTTTTTTTGCTAGGGGCTGTACGTCGCACCGACACAGATAGGTCTTATGGCGACGATTCACACGTAATTCAACAAGACATTGTCCATTCTTGTTGGCTCTGTTGTTAGCCGAGTATCGCCCAGTGGTGTCTGTATTTCTCTTCCCGCCCAAGTTGTGTGCTAAAATCTTAAGATTTTGAATTGGTGTTTTGGAATTTTTGGAATTCTGGTATCCATGGTGTCCCAAAATCTGTGTCCTCGGAATCTTTTTAATAAATAATATTGTTTTCCTTACGTCCCTCTAACTACGTTTACGGTTTTCGGAGACGCTGATATGCAGGAATTTAGTCCCGCAGGATATCTTTAACGTGCCAGGAAATCTACCAGCACGAGGCTGTCGTATTTGAGCACCTTCAAATACCACCGGACTGAGCCAGGATCGAACCTGCCAAGTTGGAGTCAGAAAGCCAGCGCCACAACCGTCTGAGCCACTTAGCCCGGCCAGAATCCTTTTGGTTCTTTTTCGTTAGTCGGAGCGCGGGCATTAGTTAACATATACGTTTTGTTTGCACAGCTGAAGGATAGTAGTGATAGCCTATCGTTTGTAGGTTCAAAAATTGAGACAGACCTAAGGATTGAGGTGATGACTGCAAAAGCCGTGCTGAAGATGGGATGCTCTTCATCACTCTGTTTTTTTGGGCTTTGCTGTTGAAAAACCGGTACCCATATAATTCGAAAATTTCTTCGTCTGTGAAGCGGGTTTCTTGCAGTGTTATTAGAGATATTGTTCTCGTGGAGGGCTTTGGTCAGTTGTTTCACTTTACCAGTTTGTATGGGAGAAGTATGCCAGAAACGTCTTAGATTTGTGTTTTTTTTTCGCGTTTGTTTGGGGTTTGCAAGACGCTCCGACTCGTCTTCAGCATTACGTCGCACTCCCTCTCCCCATTCCCAGAATCCGATTGCGATGAGTGCGTCGCGTGTCAGCGACGGTGAATTCTCGCAGAGATTTGCCACCCAGGGTAATAGTTTGTTCCTTTTGTCCCATAATGCTTATAAACTTGCGTTTGGTGGGAATAATAATACTAATAATAATAATAATAATAATAATAATAATAATAATAATAATAATAATAATAATAACAATGCCGGGCTTCTAAAGGAAAAAACGTATGTGGTTCGATTCCCAATGATATCTGGATGTTTATTTATGTGGTCTCATCACCCACACCTCTTTTCCTCCTCCCATTTTGCTATGCCACCGGGAAACATCCTTTGAATGCAGTTTCATAAGTCTTCATAAGTTTAATTTCCTTAAACAAAATGATTATGGTGATTTATTTATCATTGAGAGAAAATGCATGTTTCTTAAAATTTCTTACGGGGAGAACTCTGTAATGTCTGCCATCATTCCTGCATACCTGTAATAGAATCTGAGCGAGAGAAGTTGCACTTAAAAGTGCAGGAGTGTCAGAATGTGTATTTAAAAGTACACTACTACAGACAGTGCTCTCTTGGAAGCGCGGGTGAGGATAGTTGACCATGCGGGAAGGACGTTCGTCCTTTCGGTTTCACGGTCAGCTTGCTACTTTTTCGCAGGGGGCTGTGGGGGAAAACAAGCGCCCACTCCCCCCCCCCTTTCCGATTGGCGATCAGCACACACTACATCTCCTCCGAAAAGATGTTAATTCCAAGAAGACAAAGAGACAGCAGGGAAGATAGGGAGTAAGTGATAGTGAGGAAGTATATGCATGTCCCCATGCTCAGCATGATACCAGATAGATGAGGTGTCATAGCGGTGTAACTGCGTAGGCCTAGTATGGGCCAGGGAAGTAAACCACATAGGCAGAAATACAAAGGTGCCTACATGTAAAACTTGACAAATTGTAAATAACACATTGAAGGATGTGGGCTGGAAAAGTCCAGGTAATATTATTAGTTAGGAGCAGGTATCATGAATAAATCAATAACCCATTCCAAGCTGGTCCAGTTATTCGGGGGGATAAGTCCTAGGCACTGCTGTGATCTTGCCGGTTACCAAACCATGTCACGAGAAATCTCCATTCCAGCTTCACAGCTGGGTGCCCGGTAAGCAGTCTCCGATCCCGGAGAATGCACCCACGCCCGCCGAGGTGGGGCCTACTGGAGGGGCCAGGCACATGGCAACGGGCCTCCTTCCTCTCTGACAGAGCCATGGCTCTGTAAACTGGGAAAATGGGATGGGAGGCCGGATGGCCCGCCGCTCTTTCGGCGCATACCGGTGCCTCCCTAGGTGTCGTTGCAGGCTGTATAGTGGTGATTATCAGAACAGCTGTTGCAGTGTACCTGGAGCCCACACCTTCCCTGATGGTTAATCCATCTCATACCTCGGAAACACGGCAAGAGCTGTAGAGGGGGACGTTCTGATCTTCTTACGGCCGCATCTTCTTGCTGAGATCCTCCCCTGACTGTTTTGACCGCCTCCCTGGGTGAAGTCATAGGTTGCGGCTGGGTAGCCCCCTCCTGTCGAACCGGCGTCGTCTTCCTCCTGGTGCGGGGGTGATGTCTGCTTCCTGACGGTAATCTCTCCTTGGCGCGGAAGGAGACCTCATGCTGTGGCAGTGGTACTCCTCCCGGCCTGGGGAATGTAAGGGTGCGGGTAGCCCTGCTGCAGTGCCTTCTTCTCCTTCCTGGCTGGTGGCAGCGTTGGCATGGATGGATGCTGGCTTCTTAGTGTTCGCCCTGTCCTGTGGGGCACGCGTGAATGTCTGCTTCGTGAAGCAGTTGGCATCAGGCCGTGAGGCCTTGATAGTAGCCTCGGAACGCCAGAGGGTGTCCCTCTTCACTGCCGTGCTGCCATCCGCCGACCGGGTCACCATCCTGGGTGCCCCGTGCAGGTGGCGGTCACTCCTGGCTAATGGCCGTAGGTATCTGCGTACACTTCGAAAAGCTGGGTAGCAAGGCATCGATCACGCCTTCGCGACGCTCAGGAGCGTCGCTGTCTCGTTTGTCTACCGCAGACGTGTCCGACTCGTTGGCTGAATGGTCAGCGTACTGGCCTTCGGTTTAGAGGGTCCCGGATTCGATTCCCGGCCGGGTCGGGGATTTTAACCTTCATTGGTTAATTCCAATAGCCCGGGGGCTGGGTGTGCTGTCCCAACATCACTGCAACTCACACACCACACATAACACTATCCTCCACCAAAAATAACACGCAGTTACCCACGCATGGCAGTTGCCGCCCACCCTCATCGGAGGGTCTGTCTTACAAGGGCTGCACTCGGATAGAAATAGCCACACGAAATTATTATTATTACTGCAGCCGTAGGCTCCATAAATCCAGAGGGTTTCGATTCAGTCCCAACTGCTTGTGTCTCTGCCTCCTGGCGCTCTGCGTGGCGGCGGTGGTCGTCGTCTCCTCCTGTAGCGTCTTGTCTGCCTGTGATGTCTGGGTGTTCTAAGACACCTGGTAGCCGGACGACCTGAAAGTAGCGAGAGAGCTGCTTCTCGTAGTAGCTGATGTGGTCCAAGTCCTTAGGTTGAATGATAATCGCTCAGACGAAGACCTTGTAGACGAGCTCGGTGGGTTCACATCCTACAAGGCGCTCTATTAGCGCTGCAACGAAATACGATTACAGTAATCATCTCTTTGTCGTTATACGTGCCCCAACAACGATGGTACCCCATCAGCGCCGGGAGGCACAAGTTCATAGGATAACTGAGATTCCTCCTCCGGATGAAATCCGCTACGGTGGCTTCGTAGTTGAAGTCAGCGGGTCTCTTTCTGTTTATCTCTCCTGCTATTTTTTTACAATTTGCTTTACGTCACACCGACTCAGATAGGTCTTATGGCGGCGATGTGATAGGAAAGGCCTAGGAGTGGGAAACAAGTGGCCGTGGCCTTAATTAAGGTACAGTCCCAGCATATACCTCGTGTGAAAATGGGCTGTCGACAGTGGGGTTCGAACTCACTATCTCCCGGATGCACGCTCACAGCTGCGTGGCCCTAACCACACGGCCAACTCGCCCGGTCTCGTGTTTTTTTTTTGCTGTACGTCGCATCGACACAGATAGGTCTTATGGCGACGATGGGATATGAAAGGCCTAGGAATTGGAAGGAAGCGGCCGTGGCCTTAATTAAGGTGCAGCCCCGGCATTTGCCTGGTGTGAAAATGGGGAACCACGGAAAACCATCTTCCGGGCTGCCAACAGTGGGGCTCGAATCCACTATCTCCCGATTACTGGATACTGGCCGAACTTAAGCGACTGCAGCTATCGAGCTCGGTGGTCTCCTGTTGTTACCTGGAATAAAAGCCTGTAAGAGAGATAGCACTAGCAAGTGCTGCTTCGGCAAGGTAATGCTCTCTTAGTGCACAGGTGCAGACAAATATGTGCTCTTGGCTGTACCGAGAAGTACAGGTTGCCTGGCTTGTACTGATAGACTATGTACGGAAAAGCCTGACGAACAGAGTGACTAAGTAGAAAGCACGTACGTTCTTTCCCTCTCGCAGTCCAACTTGCTCCTGTCTTCAAATAGGGGACGGCACAAAGCCGGTTATAGGCAAGAAATTTCTGTTACAACGTTCTGCTATTTCACAGCATCCCATTCTTATTGCTCTTCAACGATTGACCGTTATCCAGGAGAGACATGGACGATGCTCACGATACGCGTCACAGCTTCTGTTACGCTGCTATAGCAAACTGAAACGATTTTCTCACTAACTCTCAAAACAGTGTTCCTCACATCGACTGCCTATATACTATCTACCTATGTATCTCACCACAGAAGCTCATACACAGTACTACATTCCGGCTCTGATTCACTCCATATGGCCCAATAGTACTTATATCTTCACGAATGGTTCCAAATTCGATGATTCGGCGGGATATGCATATTACTGCCAACAAACGGGAGAATTTGGTATCTTCAAACTACCGCCCGAAATCTCTATTTATACAGCGGAAAGTTTAACTATATGTGCTGCACTTCGTTTTTGTCAAAACAAACTCTCATCATTACGGACTCCCAATGTGTTATGAAGAAATTACAAAATCTCCAGTGGAATCTCCAAACGCATAGTTGCCTGTATTTGTATGAGATCGCGGAGCGAGCTTTCGACATCTACTCTTCAGGTTGCTCCATAGCATTTATTTGGGTCAAAGGACATAGTGGAATTTTTGGCAATGGAAAGGATGACGTACTAGTCAAATGTGGTGCATCGGAAGGTCTACTTACAGCGCTGCAACTCCCATGGATGGAATTTATTCCCACCATTCGAGAACAAATTCGTCACAAATGGTCTACGGAATGGGAAACCTCTCAACTGCACAAAGGTAGACTTATGCTCTCATACAACCCAACATCCCTCCTAATCCATGGTATTACAAGTTCCAACGATCACGAGGTCTAACGGATTCGGTAATCCGAATGAGGCTAAAACATGGATCATTCCCTTCACATCTACATCGCATAGATGTTTTGGATTCACCGCGCTGTCGATGTCAGTATGCGGAGGATGGAGATCTCTAACACATTTTGTTTAAGTGTGGCCTATATGATGCTTCTCGAAGCCTCTTTCTATCTGAACTATGTTATCTACAAGTGCCGTTCCCGACCAGCGCTTCATTGGTGTTGCAAGGTGAAAACAATTCAGTTCTGAATGCTGTGAGGGACTTTTTGAAAACTGCGGATATAAGAATTTGACTTGTGCTCATCGCATTGTTGCCAGTGTTTGGTTTGTTCTCCCTCTCTCTCACCGGAAGAGAGATTCAGTGTGGTGTTATATACTTGAAGAATGTGCACGATTTGGTTTTCATTTCTGGTATGTACTTTGTGCTGAAAATTTATATTTTTGTATATGTGCTGTGAGTGTTCCCTGTACATGGAGGATGTCCAGATGTTGTTCCAACAAAGGATATTTTTTTAATGAAGAGAGGAGGGGAAGAGGAGAGGTAATACACACGCGTAGAGAACAGCAAAGCTTTGCTGGAACGTTGGGGAAAAATCTCGAGCGTTGGCGACGATGACGTCATCCAATGTTGAACGTATTCGGGCAGCAGCAGTAGATTTATGACGGCCGGAAGGATCGGATGAACGGTGCCGCAAAATAAATTTACGTAGCATTTGAAAACTTTAAAGAAGGTTTGGCGGAGATGCGGGGAGTCCATTGCAAATAATAATAATAATAATAATAATAATAATAATAATAATAATAATAATAATAATAATAATAATAATAATAATAATAATAGTGTCCGACTCGTTGGCTGAATTGTCAGCGTACTGCCCTTCGATTCAGAGGGTCCCGGGTTTAATACCCGGCCGGGTCGGGGTTTTTAATCACTTATGATTAATTCTTCTGGCTCGGGGACTGGGTGCTTGTGTCCGTTCCAACACACACTTCTTCATACCACACTACCAACCAATACAGAAACACGCAATAGTGATTACCTCCCTCCATATAGAGTTGGCTTCGGGAAGGGCATCCGGCCGTGAAACAGAGCCAAATCCAAATGCGCGACACAGTTCGCACCTGCGACCCCACAGGTGTGGGAAAATCGGTAGGAAAAGGATAATAATAATAATAATAATAATAATAATAATAATAATAACAATTTCTTGTGGCTATTGCTAGTATGGATGCAGCCCTTATAAGGCAGACCGTCCACTGAGGGATGAAGGCATCTCCTATGTATAGGAAACTGTTAGATCTACTATGATGAAGCGTAGTGCTGTGTTTGGGGTATGAGTTGCAAGGATGTTGAGAACAGCACAAACTCCCAGTCCCCGAAACAAGGGAGTTAATCACTGAAGATTGAAAACCTCGAACCGGCCAGGTATGGCACCCGGATCCCTCTGAATCTAAGTCCATTGCGCTGATAAACCAAGGAGACGGATATTAAGTCAGTTGAGAATGCATCTCTGAAATCTGAGAATTTTGGTATTTTCTGTAGGAAACGTAACAAGTAATTCCCAGTTAGACGTTTTCGACTCTGTAAGTAGTGAGTGATCCAAAATTTGTTTGGTATATTATGTACTAGCAGTTACCCGCGGCTTCGCTCGCGTGGATTTCGTAAAATAATAAAAGTAATCGTTCCACGGTGCTGCACTAAGACATTATCTGAAAATCCCTAAAGTATAAACGTTTACCGACAAATTGAGTTTCATTTACCCCGGTAACTCCTTGTAAACCACGGTTGTGTTATTGCCTTTTGGGGCTAAGTTGACCAGGCAACACTGAACTGTACATATGGGGAACAGTCTTCTCTCAAATCGAAAAAGAATTTTCAGTTTTTGAGATAGGCTATAAGAAACCCCATAAAAATAATTAGATCGCTTTATCAGTCCTTCCCAATTTCCGAAAATATATGTTCCTTTATTTTTAAAGGAGATTCCTAATACTAATTTTCGCATCTGTAACATCATAAGTTTGTGAGATATAAGTATCCACATTAAAAATTATTCACTTCCTTTTTCACTTCATCCCCCCCCCCGTTAAGTGCCTTTTCCGAAATCAAAAAGTACGTGTTCCTGTATTTTCAAAGGACTTTCCAAATACCAAGTTTCATGTCTGTACCATGCTAAGTTTTGACATATACTGCAGATATACCGGTACTCATTTTCAAAATTCACCCACATTTTCAATTCTTTTCAGCACCTTAAGTGGATTTTCTGAAAACAAAATGGTACGTGTTTCTTTATTTTTGAAGGAGATTCAAAATACAGTACCAACTTTCACGTCTGTAACATTTTCAGTTTTTGGGATATAAGTATCCTCATAAAATGAATTCAACTTCTTTTTCCGTTTTTCCACCCCTCTCCCTTTAAGTGGACTTTCCGAAAAAGAAGAAAGGGTGTGTTTCTTTACTTTTAAAGGAGATTCAAAATACCAGCTTTCACGTCTGGAGCATCTTCAGTTTCTGAGGTATAACTCCTTCTTTACTTATTTTCACCCTCCCCCACTCCACCCCAAGTTGACTTTCCGAAAACAAAAAAATACGTGTTGATTATTAAAGGAAATTCCAATTACCAAGTTTCGCGTCTGTAACTTCTTTATCTTTTAGAGATATAAATATCCTCATACAAATAATTCAACGTATATATCAATTCTTTGCCCCCGTAAGTGGATTTTCGAAAACAAAAGTAGACGTGTTTCTTTACTTTTAAAGGAGATTCCAAATAACAATTTTTACGTCTAACATTTTTTTTAGATATAAGTATCCTCAAAAAATAATTCAACTCATTTTCACCCCACCCCCGTTAAGTTAATTCCCCCCACCCCCAAAAAATGCATGTTCCTTTATTCTTAAAGGAGATTCCAAACACCAATTTTCACTTCTGAAACCATCAGTTTTTGAGACATAAGTATCCACATTAAAAAATTTTATTTTCTCACTTCCTTTCACCCTCCCTCCTTAAGTGAATTTTCCGAAAACAAAGAATACGTTTATATATATAGGAGCTTCTAAATACAAATTATCACGACTGTAACATCTTCAGTTTTCGAGATATGTGTCCTCATAAAAGGAATTCAATTCCTTTTTACCCCCTCCCCCAAATTTATTTTCTCCCTAAAATGCGCTTTTCTTCACTTTTAAAGGAGATTCCAAATACCAATTTTCACCTCTGTATCAACTTTAGTATTCATAAGGTATAAGTATCCTCATACAAATAATTCAGTACATTTTTCAATTCTTTCACCCCCTTAATTGGATTTTCCGAAATCAAAGGAATATGTGTAACTACTTTTATATGATGCTTGTTGTTTTAAGGGGCCTAACATCGAAGGGCATCGGCCCTAACTACTTTAAAAGGTGATTCCAAACACCAATTTTCATTTCTGCAACATCTATAGTTTATGAGATATAAGTAGGCTCATACAAGTAATTCAACTAATTATTCAATTTTTTTCACCCCTGCCGAAGTGGTTTTTCTAAAAAACCAAAAATATGCATTTCCAATCACCAATTTTTACGTCTCTAACGTCTTCAGTTTTTGAGATATCAGTATCCTAATACAAAGAATTCTACCCACTTTTCAGTCCTTTTTACCCGCCCCTCCCCCTCCCCCGGTGGTTTTTCCGAAAACGAAACGTCCATGTTTCCTTTTTTGAAAGGGATAAAAAATACCAATT
This sequence comes from Anabrus simplex, assembly GCF_040414725.1. Taxonomy (NCBI): domain Eukaryota; kingdom Metazoa; phylum Arthropoda; class Insecta; order Orthoptera; family Tettigoniidae; genus Anabrus; species Anabrus simplex. Next base: position 429,357,685 of record NC_090266.1, on the reverse strand, counting down.
TTCACTTCTGTAACATGTTAAGTTCTTGAGATATACTGTAGATATGCTCATTCTAAAAATTCACCCCGTTTTTTAGTTCCCCTTACGGGAATTTTCCGAAAAAAATATCTATGTCTCTTTATTTTTACAGAAGATTCAAAGTACCAGTTTTCAAGTCTGTAACATGTTAAGTGTCTGAGATATATTGTAGGACTAGATACTTTTTTAAAATTTCCACCCCGTTTGTCACTCCCCTTCACCCCTATTCTTTGGATTTCTCAAAAACAAAAGAATCCGCGTTTCTTTATTTTTAAAGGAGATTCCAAATACCAAATTTCATGTCTGTAACATCTCCAGTTTTTGAGATATAAGTATCCTCATAAAAGGTATTCAACCAATTTTCCCCCTTTTTTCAACCCCCTTAATGGGATTTTGCGAAAACAAAAAAACACGTGTTTCCTTATTTTTAAAGGAGATTCCAAATACCGAGTTTTACGTCTGTTTTATGTCTCATTTAAAATTTGAACCCCCCCCCTTTTCACCCCCGTAGAACAAAAAATACGTGTTTCTTTATTTTTAAAGGAGATTCTTAATACAAAATTTTACATTAAACTTTTTTAAAGTTTTGAGATATAGATACACTAATTCTAAACGTTTCTAAAATTTCACTCCATTTGTCACTCCTGTTTAACCCCCATTAATTGGATTTTCCAAAAACAAAAAAAGTACGTGTATCTGTATTTTTAAAGGAGATTCAAAATACCAATTTTCAGGTCTGCAATATCTTCAGTTTGTGATATATATCTTCATTAAAGGCATTCAACCTCTTTTTCACCCTTCTTCACCCCTCCTAGTGGGATTTTCTGAAAACAAAAAAAATGCATTTCTTTATTTTTAAAGGAGAATCTAAATAACAGTTTTTACATCTGTACACTTTTAAAGTTTCGAGATATAGATACACTCATTTTCAAATTTCACCCCCATTTTCACCGCCTTAGGACGGAATATCCAATAATCCTCCGTTAGCGAGCACTTACATTGTAATATAAATGTATCCTCAAAATTTCATTCCTTTATGTCCAGTAGTTTTGGCTCGGTGATGATGAGTCAGTCAGTCAGTCAGTCAGTCAGTCAGGACAAGTTATTATGTATATATATATATACTAGCAAGATACCCGTGCTTCGCTACGGTATTTTACTGAAATTTATAATTGAATTGTTTTAGATATATAATCCGCCGAAATTCGCGATCTGACTCGTTTTCAGCGAGAATCCACCAAAATTCCCGATCTGACTCGTTTTCTATTAGAATACGGCACGTTTCCTCCCATTTTTCAATCTTCCTTTCCAGCAATCGATTTCGTACTACCCGGGATAGGCTCAGGTATTCCTCCCGGTCAGCTGGGTCCGTAAATCTTTGCCACACCGTATTTTCCTATAATCATTTTTAATATGGATAAAATCCTTCAGGAGATCCGGCGTGGTGTCATATTGGGTGCCTTGGCGGCACTGAACCCGCGACCGGACTGCATTCTTAGTCATTACCCGTCCAGGAGCCGTTTCCAGCGTGGTCCGCACATTTGACGACGGTCCGGAACATTATTATTATTATTATTATTATTACTATTATATGTTGCTGGGATGAATGATGACAGGGAAAACCGGAGTATCCGGAGAAAAACCTGCCCCGCCTCCGTTTTGTCCAGCACGAATGTCACATGGAGTGACCGGGATTTGAACCACGGAACCCAGCTGTGAGAGGCCGGCGCGCTATCGCCTGAGCCACGGAGGATCCTTATAAGTACATTAAGAACAGTAAAATCAATTGGTCTCACCTCCTTTTACACCCCTGCGCCGTTAAGTTTATTTATCGCAACCCCCCCCCCCCGCAACAAAAATTCAAAGAAGGCGTGTTTCTTTATGTTTAAAGGAGATTCCAAACACCAATGTTCACGTCTATTACTTTCAGTTTTGAGATATAAGTATCCCTATAAAAATAATTTACTTTTTTCACTTCATTTCACACTACTTCCCCCCCCTAAGTGAATTTTCCCGCAAAAAATACTTGTTTCTTTAATAGTAAAGGATCTTCTAAATACCAATTATCACGACTCTAACTTCTTCAGTTTTTGATTTATGTGTCCTCATGAAAAGATTTCAACTCCTTTACACTCCCGCCCCCAAGATGGTTTCCCCCCAAAACGCGTTTTTCTTTGTTTTTAAAGGAGATCCAAATACGAATTTTCACATCTGTAACAACTTTAGTTTTTATTAGATGTATGTATTCTCATACAGTTAAGTCAATTAATTTTTCAATTCCTTCACCCCCCCCCCCTTCATTGGATTTGGATTTTTCAAGAATACGTGTTTCTTTACTTTTAAAGCAGATTGCAAATATCAAATTTCACGTCTGTAACATCTTCATTTTTGAGATATCAGTAGGCTAATTAAAAATATTCAACACCATTTTTAGAAACCTTTACTCCCCCCTCCACCCAAGTGGTATTTCCGAAATCTAAAAATACACGTTTCTTTATGTTTAATAGAGATAAAAAATACCATTTTTCACTTCTGTAACATGTTAAGATTTTTTAGACATACATTAAAAATTCTCATTTTAAAATTTCACCCGATTTGAGTTCCCCTTAAATGGAGTTTCCAAAAACAAATCACCTATGTTTCTTTACATTTACAGGAGATTCCAAACACCCACTTTTTACGTCTGTAACATTTTACGTTTCCAAGATATTATGGAGATATAGTCTTTCAAAAAATTCACCCCAATTTGTCACTTCTGTTTAACCGTCATTAATTGGATTTTCCAAAAACTAAAAAATACGTGTTTCTTTATTTTTAAAGAAGACTCTACATACAAATTTTCAGTTCTGTAATATCTTCCGTTTCTGAGATATATGTATCCTCATTAAAGGCATTCAGCCCATTTTTCACCCTTTTACACCCCTCCTATTGGGATTTACAGGAAACAAAAAAATACGTGTTGCTTTATTTTTACAGGAGATTCTAACTACCAATTTTTACATCTGTAGACACACTCATTTTAAAAAATTTACCCCCCTTTTCACCCCCCAATATTTGGATTTTCCAAAAACGAAAATATACGTGTTTCTTTACTTCTAAAGTAGATCCCAAATACCAATTTTCAGGTCTGTAATATCTTCAGGTTCTGAAATATAAGTAGCCTCATTAAAGGCATTCAACCAATTATTCACCCTTTTACACCCTTCCTATTGGGAATTTTCGAAACAAAAGAATACGTGTTCCTTTATTTTTAAAGGAGATTCTAAATACCAATTTTGACATCTATAAACTTTAACAGTTTTGAGATATAGATATACTCATTTTAAAAATTCACCCCTTTTTCACCCCCCCCCCCATTAATTGGAGTTTCCAAAAACAAAAAAATACGTCTTTCTTTATTTTTAAAGGAGATCCCAAATACCAATTTTCATGTCTGTAATAACTTCAGGTTCTGAAATATAAGGCATTAAAGGCATTCGACCCATTTTTCAACCTTTTCCACCCTTCCTATTGGGATTTTCCGAAAACAAAATATACGCGTTTCTTTATTTTTAAAGGAGATTCTAAATACCAATTTTCACATCTATAACCTTTAAAAGTTTTGAGATATAGATACACTCATTTTAAAATAACACCCCCTTTCCACCCTCCTATTGCGATTTTCCGAAAACAAAGTGTTTCTTTATTTTTAATGGAGATTCTAAATACCAATTTTTACATCTGCAAACTTTAAAAGTTTGGAGATATAGACTCACTCATTTTAAAAATTCACCCCCTTTTCACCCTCGTATTAATTGGATTTTCCAAAAACAAAAAATACGTCTTTCTTTATTTTTAAAAGAGATCAAAAGTACCAATTTTCAGGTCTGTAATATCTTCACTTTCTGTGATATAAGTACTGGTATCCTGATTAAAGGCTTTCAATCTATTTTTCCCCATTTTTCACCCTTTTTCACCCCTCCTATTGGGATTTTCTGAAAACAAAAAAAAAATACGTGTTTCCTTATTTTTAAAGAAGATTCTAAATACCAATTTTTACATCTGTAAACTTTTTAAGTTTTGAAATATAGATACACTCATTTTAAAATTTCACCGCCCTTTTCACCCCCTTAGCTAAGGAATATCCAAAAATCCTCTCTTAGCGAGCACCTACATCTTAATATGAATATATCCCCAAAATTTCATTTCTTTACGTCCAGTAGTTTTGGCTCTGCGATGATGAATCAGTCAGTCAGTCAGCCAGTCAGTCAGTCAGTCAGTCAGTCAGTCAGTCAGTCAGTCAGTCAGGACGAGTTATTTTATATATATAGATATAGATAGATAGATAGATAGATATAGATATAATGTATACAGAGTGAAGCAATGAGGTACGGCCAAAATTTCAGGACACATTCCTCACACGTAGAAGAATAAAGATCGAATCGCACTGTGGGCAGTCCTAAATATGGTTTTCCGTGGTTTCCAATTTTCACACCAGGCTGTTCCTTAATTAAGGCCACGGCCACTTCCTTCCCAGTCCTAGCCCTTTCCTATCCCATCGTCGCCATAAGATCGATCTGTGTCGGTGTGACGTAAGGCAACTTATATATAAAAAAAGAAGAAAGAGAAGCAGAAGAACAAAATATGTTACATGGATATGGGACCGGAAACGCTTTATTTCCATGTTAGAACTTGTTTTCTACAACTCTACATAGTACATTCATAATGGAAACCATTCAGTAACACAACGTACCAGCATATCACATGAAACTCTTTCTTACAAGAAATGCCCTCCTTTAACATTGATACATGCATCAACCCGCTGTCGCAATTAATCCTAGATGCGCTGATTATCGACACGAGGCTGGTGTAACTGAGCACTTTCAAATACCACCGGACCGAGCTGTGATCGAAGCCACTCTCTTGAGCTTAGAAAGTCAGCACTCCACCGTCTGAGCCACTCAGCCCAGCATAGCATAAGTTACATTAATATATTCTCTAAGAGAAGCTCTCAGGTACAGATTTCTACATGTGTTTCTTGCTCCCTTCTTCAACATTAATAATAATAATAATAATAATAATAATAATAATAATAATAATAATAATAATAATGTTTGGGTCACGTAACTGTCATTCTGTACCGGAGAGGTAAATCAACGCAAGTCACATTTTAGTCATTTTACATGAGAGAGGAAAAACGTCATTTGTTGAGCACTTTTGCTGCATTGTGACTTAGGCAATAAATGTTCATAATTGTTCTTGATATATTTTGTATAACTTTGATCACTGACCACTTTCATTAATATAATTTACACTTAAAATGGTTAATTATTATTTTATTATTTATTAAAATGTGACTTGCATTGGTTCAGCTCTGAGGTACAGATTTTAAGCTCCGCCGTAAAGTCAATAATGGTTCATCATCAGATAGTACGATGTAATTTAATGAGTAATTATTCAGTATCTTTTGTTGAGGAAAAATATTTTAATAAACATGTAAAAAAAACGTTGTGAGGGGGAGCGAATTTGTAATTGAAAAAGTTCTGTAAGGAATTACAGTCTTATCCCTTCTCGGTATGTTAGTAGGTAATGAACTGTAGATGAACGAGACGTCGCCCTTCAGAATTACTTCAGGTTCATTTGTTTATCAGCAGCACGGGAATTGTGACACGAGAGTTTAGTAGCAGCTGCTAGGCGCAGTATTTCTCCCTAGAAGAAGGGCGGGGGATATATCAGCAATATGGGGACGCTCCCTCATCCAGACCAAGGTTCTTTAAGAGAGCTTTGTTGTTGATTAAGTTGAAGGAAAGTATTGAACGAACCACTGCTACTTCTAATGTAAAAATGATGTTTTCTGAAGGCTAGGGATTTTGTGTTGGAAAATAAATTCTGTCGTATACCTTTATTGAATTCTCTCTTCCCCTAATTTTCGTCTGAAGAGACATTTTATATCTTTCGTGTGTTTAGAAACTCCAATATGAATCCCTTTTACTGAGTGTGGTCGGGAAGGTAATGATAGAGGAACACGCTCGTCCCTTGCGCATGGAGATCAAAGAAGAACGATATTGCGGCTCATTGAGGCGTGATTAAGTGAGCCTTCTCATTCTTTGGAAGGAGCACCCACAATGAACTGAGTAAAGAACATGACAGTTGCAGAATTTAATAGCACAAATACTGTACCTGCAGTCGACCTCGCGTACTGACAAGTTACTTCAGTCCTAAGTTACTAATTGTTCGACTGCAAATTTCTGTACTACAGCAATAAGGAAACATTATCATGAGATACCAAGCAAAAAATACACTGACTGACAGAGCAAATGCAACACCAAGAAGGAGTGGTCAGAACTTTATGCCAATTGCAGGGTAGACTGACGTCACTGAGGTATGCTCATGATGTGAAATGCGCCGCTGTGCTGCGCACGTAGCGAACGATAAATGGGACACGGCGTTGGCGAATGGCCCACTTCGTACCGTGATTTCTCTGCCGACAGTCATTGTAGAACGTGTTGTCGTGTGCCACAGGACACGTGTATAGCTAAGAATGCCAGGCCGCCGTCAACGGAGGCATTTCCAGCAGACAGACGACTTTACGAGGGGTATGGTGATCGGGCTGAGAAGGGCAGGTTGGTCGCTTCGTCAAATCGCAGCCGATACCCATAGGGATGTGTCCACGGTGCAGCGCCTGTGGCGAAGATGGTTGGCGCAGGGACATGTGGCACGTGCGAGGGGTCCAGGCGCAGCCCGAGTGACGTCAGCACGCGAGGATCGGCGCATCCGCCGCCAAGCGGTGGCAGCCCCGCACGCCACATCAACCGCCATTCTTCAGCATGTGCAAGACACCCTGGCTGTTCCAATATCGACCAGAACAATTTCCCGTCGATTGGTTGAAGGAGGCCTGCACTCCCGGCGTCCGCTCAGAAGACTACCATTGACTCCACAGCATAGACGTGCACGCCTGGCATGGTGCCGGGCTAGAGCGACTTGGATGAGGGAATGGCGGAACGTCGTGTTCTCCGATGAGTCACGCTTCTGTTCTGTCAGTGATAGTCACCGCAGACGAGTGTGGCGTCGGCGTGGAGAAAGGTCAAATCCGGCAGTAACTGTGGAGCGCCCTACCGCTAGACAACGCGGCATCATGGTTTGGGGCGCTATTGCGTATGATTCCACGTCACCTCTAGTGCGTATTCAAGGCACGTTAAATGCCCACCGCTACGTGCAGCATGTGCTGCGGCCGGTGGCACTCCCGTACCTTCAGGGGCTGCCCAATGCTCTGTTTCAGCAGGATAATGCCCACCCACACACTGCTCGCATCTCCCAACAGGCTCTACGAGGTGTACAGATGCTTCCGTGGCCAGCGTACTCTCCGGATCTCTCACCAATCGAACACGTGTGGGATCTCATTGGACGCCGTTTGCAAACTCTACCCCAGCCTCGTACGGACGACCAACTGTGGCAAATGGTTGACAGAGAATGGAGAACCATTCCTCAGGACACCATCCGCACTCTTATTGACTCTGTACCTCGACGTGTTTCTGCGTGCATCGCCGCTCGCGGTGGTCCTACATCCTACTGAGTCGATGCCGTGCGCATTGTGTAACCTGCATATCGGTTTGAAATAAACATCAATTATTCGTCCGTGCCGTCTCTGTTTTTTCCCCAACTTTCATCCCTTTCGAACCACTCCTCCTTGGTGTTGCATTGTCACTGTCAGTCAGTGTACTTCTAATGTAAACCCTTGTACGGAGACCACATATGTTTCAGCCAGTGCACTATCTCGAGAGTACAATAACAGGTGGCTCCATAAGCATTCTAACAAGATACTGTATCTCGTACAGGTGTTACTTCCTGTATCATTTCAATTTTTAACCTGATCAGATTAAGTGACTTATCATTTCCCCTTCCAGCCATTTGTCCGCTCCTCATACCGGTCACTCTGCTCCAATATCAGTTGTACGACGTCCGACTCGTTAGCTGAACGGTCAGCGTACTAGCCTTCGGTTCAGAGGGTCCCGGGTTCGATTCCCGTCCGGGTCGGGGATTTCAACCTTAATTGGTTAATTCCAATGGCACGGGGGTTGGGTGTATGTGTTGTATTCATAATCATTTCATCCTCATCACGACGCGCAGGTCACCTACGGGAGTCAAATAGAAAGACCTGCACCTGGCGAGCCGAACCCGTCCTGGGATATCCCGGCACTAAAAGCCGTACGACATTTCAGTTGTACGACGGCGGGGATTACGACAAATATTCAGGAGTTTACAGTAACGCAATTTCTGCGCCTATAAGAAACATCAGCATATCGTTAAGTCGTAGAAAGCGACCTGGGTTACAGGAAACAGGCTTCATGTCGCTGCATGGTAACACTTGGCCATCCTATTCTGACCTGGCATAGATTGATATTAATATTCTTGGATGTTTGAAGAGATATCAAGGTAGAGAGAATTTGGAACCGACGGTGAAGTTCAACCGGTCACTATGTCCTGATGTCAGGCACTTGACCATGATTCCTTCCAGCCGAGATAGATGTCTTGTTACACGGTTAAGAGAACTGAAGTTGTCGATAGAAGGATAGGAACATGTAATAGGCTAAACATAATGACCGTTCAGTGTGGGGAGATGGAGCAACAGAAACAGGATACGAGGTTTAGCATGAAAACATAAAAGAACGAGTACAACTTCCGCATCTTCAGACACCTCCATCTTCTCATAGACGAGTTCTTTTCTCATTAATCCTATTTCTTCGAAATCTCTTTCATCTCATCCCCGACGAGCTCCTTCCTGCTTCCCCGCGCCGGGCTGAGTGGCCCAGACGGTTGAGGCACTGGCCTTCTGACCCCAACTTGGCAGGTTCAATCCTGGCTCAGTCCGGTGGTATTTGAAGGTGCTCAGGTACATCAGCCTCGTGTCGGTAGATTTACTGGCACGTAAAAGTACTCCCGCTGGACAAAATTCCGGCACCATTGCGTCTCCGAAAACCTTCGGAAGTAGTTAACGGGACGTAAAATTATTATTACCAACCCGCTTCATCAGGAGAGCGGGCTTCAGTATTCAATGAGGAGTTATTTCGACAGATATTCAGTCTCTATTTTCAGAGTTTAGGGTAAGGAAACAGTAGCCTTATTTTCCGCTTCTGTGTTTGTCTTGTGCTCCTAGTCATTTATCACCTCTTTACCTTAGGGCTCGTCCCTTTTTAACTATCTGCTTTTACGTCGCACCCCTCAACTTATAACAACGATAGGAAGGGAGAGGGCTAGGATTGGGAAGGAAGCGACCTTGGCCTTAATTACGCTACCGCCCACCATTTGCCTGGTGTGGAAATTGGAAACTACAGAAAACCATCTTCAGGGCTGCCGATAGTAGCGTTCAAACCCATTATCTCCCAATGCAAGCAGATAGCTGCGTGAGCCAAACCGCTCAGCCACTTGCTCGTCCTTTTCTTCTGTATTTATATGTTTTCATGTTTGTCTTCATGTCCTCTCTCTTTCCCCTCTGACCTGTCATTTTTTGTGTAATTACACGTGTTCTTGTTCATGTACTATCTTACTACACATGACTTGATTTGTTCTTGTTTGTTCCTTCCAGATGTTTAGCCAGATATGAGTATCGCATGTAAAAATTAGATGTTCTAAGCTCATACTGAACACCTGAAGTAGTCAAATGTCACGACCTGTTCTAGGTCGGTGGCATCTCTGGTATTTCGGGGGTACTTAACGGGTCACTTGCTGACATGACTATCGGGTACCAAGAAAGACGTATCTACTGGAAATTAAAGGCGCGAATAAGATAACTAGTTTTATTTATCAAAAGCCGTAATCTTCCTCATCTTTGATGCAGAAATTGTTCTCATCATCATAAACTGATCAGATATCATACCATGAACAGTTATTAGCATATTCTTTCTGTTTATCCTGTTACTACGTTTGTACCACGAATGAAACCAAGGCGCGCTTGAATGAGCCTACTAGGGTTGGAATTAATTAGAACATTCTTTTGCACGGCGAGTATTGTTACAACAAAAATAAGTCATGTAAAAACCGATTGAGATTAATAATACCTTAATAACTTATAACGATGATGTTATGAGATTTCAGGATAAAAGCAACATTAATAACAGAAAATATGCCTGAAGGGCTATTTAACGAAATACCGCTCTTGAAGCTTATATGAGAACAGCAACAACCTGGAAGTCCAGCTATCCGGTTTCATAAACAACCGTGCGTTAGACTTTTAGATTCTGGGACGGTCTAATTATCGTGAACTGATCTCGAGACCTTCTCCATAATTAAGTCTATCCACTGAATCGATATCAACGCAGGATACCTTATGAGTCACCTGAACCCTTAATTGAATCTGAGCAACCTCCAGTTCTGTTATGGACCGATCACTATTATTTACTGAAGTTAAAATTAAGCTAACGCGGCTGATGGCCAAAAATTACTCTCCAAAGTAAGTGTACGATGGTATAAGATCGCTGAGTTAACCTGCACCTCATGTTCCCATAAATTCACATAATAAAATACAATAATATAAAAATTGTCTCACCATTGCAATTATACACTAAGTGCTCACAAGTGAAATAGCGCGATTTACGTTAAACGAATTAAGTTATTCTCCAAGCCAAAATCAAACTATAATTTCCAGGTTAAATTCAAGTTTGTTACTTGGGTTTAATTAAACACATGAATTTCGATTCTAATTTAATAAGTGAACGCCAAATACCTCTCCAAATTTAACACCTGATTGGTAAATAAAGTCTATCCCGGATCAATGAAATGGTTTTTAAGTAAACTAGTTAACTTCATAGAACAGTTAACCAAACATAATATTTCTATATTCCGACATATATTTTGTTTATTGGGGTCAGTTATTGGAACACATGTTCTTGAGGACCTGTAAAAGATATCTTGTTCATAATTACAAACTTTACCATGGTAACATTCCATTACATCGTCAAATGAAACCATAACATGAAATTACTAAATAAAATTTAATCATGGGTAACCCTGAATATAATCAAATATCGGAGTCCATCTACATTCCCTTAAATACAACCATACACTAAAATCGCAAAACAAAATACAATTACAAACACTTCAATTTATGTCCAACATGGACAGAAAATCGTTCGTATCCCTAACGGTGGAATGCTCCATCGTTCTATGGAAACTCATATGGTACTAAATCCCTGTGCATAAGTAGGTGACTTAACTCTAATTCAGGGTGAGTGTCCTAGATTCATCACTTCCTCGGATCAAACGTGACCAAAACCTACTCCATGAAATCTGAATGAACGATGCACTCCAACAACTAACCTATGGTTTCCATACAATGATACATCACCTACGACCTCTGACAACTAAGATCTCGCACAATATGACAATAACAGAAAAAAACGCAACTCCAAAGTGGGTAACCAATCGCACCAAACTTTCAATAAATTAAAAGAATGTTTAATTGGATTAAGAACTATCACTGTGTACTAAAATGTATCGAAAATGGAACGCTACACTTCACGATGCCCATTGGTCATGAATGTTACTTGAAGCTGAACATATTATTTACCTGTAAAACAAAATGAAGGCACAAACAACCTTCCCTGACTCTAATCATAGAATTATGACAATGCAATTAACATCCACTGTCTCAAGTTCCAAAGAGAGTCCAAACCTTTTTACCTCCTCAAAGAGCTGTCTCCACCGGGTAACGGAATTTCTACATGCCAAGTCACCCTACATTATGAGCTAGCGACCTGTCTCTTCCCTGACTGTTTTAACTTCGTCCCATTTCTGTTTCAAATAAGCACAACATTTTCTAACAGTTCCAACTCGACATCGTTGCCTTAACGATTGAATCTACGTCGAATGAGATCTGCAGAGTTATTTTTTTTTGCTAGGGGCTTTACGTCGCACCGACACAGATAGGTCTTATGGCGACGATGGGATAGGAAAGGCCTAGGAGTTGGAAGGAAGCGGCCGTGGCCTTAATTAAGGTACAGCCTGGTGTGAACATGGGAAACCACGGAAAACCATTTTCAGGGCTGCCGATAGTGGGATTCGAACCTACTATCTCCCGGATGCAAGCTCACAGCCGCGCGCCTCTACGCGCACGGCCAACTCGCCCGGTATCTGCAGAGTTAGTATACCCATTAACTGAGCTTCACTTGGAATCATTAGATGAAGACAAACTACCCTCTGGACATGCGGTAGCCCGTGGAATCCTGCCGAAGGACCCTTTCCTCACACCGTCCTAACAAATATTCATCAGGTATTTTCACACGAAATCCTGGCATTACTATCAAACATTTCCTCAGGATTCTCAACTGGAGTATCACTCGCTACATGGATCACAGGGACCCACAACTACCTGGACCAAATACAACGTGTCTTTGACACAAAAGATAGCGGACAGTGAAAAAAATACTTTTAACAAGAATACTTCGCTCGTAAATATGATGGTCCAGAAAACAAATGGCACAACTTCCAAACTCTAAAACATGGATCTAAGAACTCATCGACTGAATCCGGGCACTATTAATTCTTTTAAAAAATCTCAGAATAAACTTTTGCAAACCGAATTCCACCATAAATACATTAACTACTACGCGTTTAGTCACATTATTACTATTAGTGGCATCTACTGTAATACAGGTTAACAACGACCTTAAATTTCGCATACAAAACGGCTCTAAAACGCATGGACATGAAATATCGAAAATGACGCACTGAAAAATCCCTCTTCGTTATCAGACACAGCAAAGACTCTAAATTTCACTGTTCTGGCCGTAAAACGCCCTCCAAAACATTTACACGGATCCCTTTGATAATAATAATAATAATAATAATAATAATAATAATAATAATAATAATAATAATAATAATAATAATACAATTCGATATCTTCACACGAAGGAAAAATGATGACATTCTAATTTAATCTGTTTATTGTCCAGGGTTGGCTGTTCCCTCGGACTTAGCGAGGGATCCCACCTCTACCGCCACAAGGGCAGTGTCCTGGAGCTTCAGACATCGGATCGGTGGATACAACTGGGGAGAATGATCAGTACCTCGCCCAGGCGGCCTCACCTGCTATACTGAACAGGGGCCTTGGTGGGGGATGGGAATATTGGAAGGGATAGACAAGGAAGAGGGAAGGAAGCGGCCGTGGCCTTAAGTTAGGCACCATCCCGGCATTTGCCTGGAGGAGAAGTGGGAAACCACGGAAAACCACTTCCAGGATGGCTGAGGTGGGAATCGAACCCACCTCTACTCGGTTGACCTCCCGAGGCTGAGTGGACCCCGTTCCAGCCCTCGTACCACTTTTCAAATTTCGTGGCAGAGCCGGGAATCGAACCCGGGCCAGATGGTATCTGGCATCTTAATCGTCAACAGCGATTGCAGCGATTTTCCCAGATCAACAAAAATGGCGCTCTTTCCTTCGTTTCTTTACCACCTTTAAAATAATGTATATACCAATTGAGATGCTAATTCAAAATATAAGATAGTTATATAAACGTAATGCTTTTAAAACAAAACAAAGTTTAAGGTAAAGATAGTATGGAATTACCCTTTCAAGGATAATAGATATAGCTTTATATCTGATTATGACAACCAACTAATGGCAGAAGACATAGCTTCTGTACTGTCACTCATGGATTCATGGAACTTAAATACTGGGTGCTCGCGCACGATTTGGTATGCTATTTATTGAATCATCCTCTTATCTTCAGTTTTAATCATACACATATAAATGCTGTTTTACCAAGAAATGTAGGTTATGGTTATTGTTACATACAACTGTTTCCGTCGTTAGATTTAATTTAGTACGATGAGAAACTGCTAGATTAAAGGGCAGGTAGCACGATTGAGGTATAGAAAAATAACAAATGCACGATACGTAACAGAGGGAACGAGTTGACACAATGCGTACAGTAGACTCATAAGTCTTTTGACATAGTGTGTTTGACCTCTAAACGATGGCAGTACAAACAAAAGTCTTTTGACAAGAACTGTGTAGATATATCAAATTATGAACTAGTCCAGTGCCAACTCCGAAGCGTACTCCATAGAGTTTAAGGAGGCAGTAAAAATGAAATGGCATATGGCATTTAGTGCCGGGAGTGTCCGAGGACATGTTCGGCTCGCCAGGTGCAGGTCTTTTGATTTGACGCCCGTAGGCGACTTCACGTAGTGATGAGGTTGAAATGATGGTTAAGACGACACGTGCACGACACATACACCCACTCCGTGCCAGCGAAATTAACCAATGATGGTTAAAATTCCCAACCCTGTGGGGATCGAACGCGGGACTTCTGTGACCAAACGCCAGCACGGTAACCATTTAGCCATGGAGCCGGGCTAAGGAGGCAGTATTATACGCCTTCCAGGAGGGGAGATCTCAAGTACATTTTCCTCGTACGTTTGACATATCTAGACAACCGGTATCTGTCTGGAAAAGAACTGTACATAGTACGTGGGCATGTACACAATAAACCACGACAATGTCGACCTGAAAAACAACCAAGAAAATAGATAGGCTAATTAGAAGGCAATCCGTAGAAGACCCTATGAATACTGTTATCATTGCTGATCTGCGCAGAATTATGAAGTATGTGCCGATGTATCTATTGCAAAGGATAGGTTAAAACAGGGCCTCTCAAATACTCAAAACAGCACGCGTGCAAGCCAAGGCGCAGAGGTTCTGTGCATCGGTCCGACTCGGCTCGGTTCAGACTAGCGTTTTATATCGGGGGGACGCGCCTAAACTTGGTTCAACTCTGTTCGGATGGTGGAGCGCTGCAGAGCAAGTGAGGAAGGGGTAGACAGGCGGAGCGAGCGAGACAAGCGTACGGAAAGAGAGAGAGAGAGAGAGAGAGAGAGAGTGGTGTTGCTCAAAAGCTAGGAGTGGGGGGTCTGCACTCTGGTCAACGTAGCGAAGTCGTCTTTTGCACCTTGCACCGCGCAATGCACCGGTGCATGTACCCTGAGAGGCCCTGAGTTTAAAGATCAGGATTTGTTAGCTTTATACACGCAACAGAAAGAAGAGACTTGCCTATGCAAAAGAGCACCGTATCTGTACAGAGCAGGAATGGTCTGGGTATTGTGGAACTACGAAACCAAATTTAATATGACGTCATCTGATGGTATTCAGTATGTTCGTCGCCCTAGAAATAAAAGATACCATCCACGCTACCATGTTACTATTGTAAAACATACAGGTGGGATCGTCATGGTCTGGGGATGCTTTTCCGCTAAGGGCGTAGGTCCATTATTGCACATCTATATTATAGTGAAGGGTCCTGACTACGAGGATATTTTGGATAAGGAAATGTTACAATGCTAGAAAAAATATGCCTCGACATTTGTGTTTTCAACTTGATTATGATCCCAAACTTTGATGTAAATGTGTAACAGATTTTGTGCAAAAGAATAAGATGGCCATGGCCAAGTCAAAGTCCGAATTTGAATCCAGTAGAACACATATGGGAGCTGCTAGACACACTTGTAAGAACAGGATTACATACGAAAAAAGTGGAGTTCTTTCACAGTTTGAAATCTGAATGTGTAAAAATCACCAAAGTCAAAATTAGTTCAACATAGTATATTGCCTTTCTTAATGACTTTCTTATATGACAATTTATGGAATACTGTTAATACTATACATAGAATATTTAGTTAAACAACATATTTCTAAACATCACCAAAATTAATTTATTTAACCTCTATAATTTTGTATCCTTATTGATGGTTAAGAACTAAATATTAGTTTTGTTACGTTAAGAGATCTACTTTCTTCAGGTTTGAGTACCACATTAAACATTTCCTTTTAAATAAAATCTAATAGGATTGCCTTTATTGCTTCCATCCCTGCGAGCTGTGATGCTGTGATACAAAGGCTATGCAACAAGATATTATTTGCCATGGACAGAAAATGAACAACGTTTTTGATTTATTTATCCAAAAGTTCTTTGTCAAAACATTCATGAGCTTTGAATTTCAAAATTTAATTTTGTTACAAACAATATTCTACACCCAATGGTTAGTTTGTTTCGATGTATTTTTTGTACCGTAGTTCATATAGGCCTAGTATGTTATGTATTGTACAAGAGGGAAAATCATGGTGTGAATAAAACTATTGTGACAAACGTTGTTGTCAAAAGACGTATGAGCGCTGCTGTGTATATTTTGCTGAAATACTAATCATCATTTTAATGATGCCCAGACGATCCTGTGTAGCGTTTATGTAAAAAAAAATACATGGCTCTCCAATACTTATAACAATACAAAATTACTTAGGGAAATTTGGTTTGAAGGAAAAGCTCCACTTACCAGTTGATGATCATTCGCCGGGTGTGGTGAAACTTTGGCACTGTTAACTCTCGTTGTCAGACCAACGTATGGCCGGCGTTCGTCCAGTTTCACTGGCTACTTCTATACGTCAACTTATTTTGTGCAAGTTGAATAGAACTGATGTGAATCCAGTGCATTCCTTTGAAGTTGTGCCATATTAAAACTTCGGTCATCGGCTTCCAAAGCCAAGCTATCCGACTATACAGGCATGACATACTGGTTCCTAGGTTCCTCTTTGAATATTTGATTTTGAGCAAATAAAATATACGATGTTTCAGCATTTCTGTATTTACAATACTTTAAGTAAAGTTGAGGAGACGCAGTATATTTGATCAAACATTGAAGGATCTCACCATTCAACGTCAATAATGCTTTATAAATATTGCTGTAAATTGGGTGATGTATGAGTACATCTGAATCAACTGCCATCTTACTGCTTTCTGGTAAATGTTTCAGACAATTGGACAACAACCACATCACCTGTATTGACGAGACTGCCATACGTGGTTTAAGCGACTTGGAAATTCTGTAAGTATTTAGCTACTTTCCTTGTAAAACTATTCCTTGCATGCACCTGTATGTCTGTTACCGTTTTCTTCTGTATCATACACTGAGCTATTACTAGATTGTAACGCCCTGCAGAATACCTTACACATTTTTTCGTACCTTCTTAATAGCAGCTATGAGACGCTCATTTGCTTCAACAAAGAATCAATGCTAAGTAGTACGTATGCTGAACCACACTGTGTACAAGGTGAACTCCATTGCATGTATTGAAGTGAAAGGTACAGTCAGACGTCAGGTGTGTCTTTCCATAGCGTTCTACCTGTAGCGGCGATTGGGCAATAGAAGTGGGAGGTATAAACATCTATAGAAAACAAAACATTTAAGGGTGGGAGGGGGGGGGGCTGGGGAATATAGCGGGGTGGACAGCAAAGTTGAAACAAAATAGCTACAAAATGGTTAGTATTTAATGCTCTCTGAGTGAATTTCGAAAGGAAAGTAAAGGTTGACAGTTTACCACCTTAACTAAGGTAATAATAGTTCTTAAAAACATGTTTAATCAATACTATACAATAAAACTTTCACCAAAGGAACAGTTACACATGTGCACAACTAAGGTTTTGTGCCATCAGATAATCACGCTTCTACACGCTGCTATGTAAGTCTCCATTACATGCCGTGGTGCTGAAAAATTGGTGAGCTGATTTATATGACCTTTTGTGCGTATTTCCATTAAGTAATTTTTTAATATTTAAATAAATTAAAGGAAATAATTAGGTAATAGACAACAGACAAAAATCAGTCATCTCCGTACAGGCCATGAAGGCTATTGTATGGGTGGAAGGTAAAGGCTTCCACTATATGTAACCTCGGCACTTGATGGGGTAGAGTGATTCGCTCTACGCCCGGCCACTTTTTTCCCCAGGAATTAACCTGATACTCAGTTTTGGTGTAGGCTGAGTGAACCTCAGGACCATATGCACCTCCGGAAGTGGAATCTCGTTTGTTAAATTTGTCGACTTCCTGACGGGGAATCGAACCCACGTCCTTCCGGGTGAATTGAGCACGTCTTTACCGCCTCGGCCAGGCAGCCCCTCAACACGTAACAGGGTTTGTATACATCAGTGGCGGTTTCTGGTATAGCGCAATGGAGCAATGAACCTCCAGTTTATATCAAATTTTATTCAACTGCTTAATATTCATAACTCCCTTGTCAATCTCGAAGCTCTTGCTTAGCCCATCTATCCGTAATATACTCGTACTGGCTTTCAATTCATGTGAACTGCGCACGTTCCGTGGCTGGATACTTGTCTGGAATGAACCCCCTTGGAAGGCGACGTCTCCGTCCGTACCTGGGCGAAGGGAGTGGCGAGGTGCGGGGGGACATCGGCCGGCACGTAGTCATGATGCTAAGACAATACCAGAGTGTTTAAAATTTTCTTTGAGCGAAGTTGTGGATAGTAGAGATAAGTTGATTTCACAAGGTTACGATGGAACAAATGTAATGAGTGGTCACAATCCAGGGTGAAAGTTCTCATCAGGGAAGATTTTAGGCATGCACATTATGTGCACCGTTATGCCCATTCTCTGAACTTAGTCAAGGCACAGGTGACAGGGGGGAGAGGAGATATTGAGGGGGAGATTTTTCCTTCTGTTGAACCCCCAGTGACGAAAGTCACGCGCCGCCACTGGTATACATTGCTTTTAAAAAAGCAATTCCTGGTTTTAGGCGGCTAAAATGAAATGAAAATGCAATCTCTTCTGCGCAAAGTTGGGCGGGGCGACTGCCACAACCCCCTCGCTCCCCTCCCCTAATCGCCGTCACTGCGATCGACTAGTGCCTTGTGGGGTTGATTTCGAGTAAGTTAAGAATGTAGTAAATATGTGGAAGGTATGTCTTACACAGGAAGTTATCGCCCACCATTCAGAAAGGAAAAATGCAGCATGATTTGGTGTAAACCAGTCTACATGTAGGCTACCGTTGTAGGCATCAGCATCTGACATACGTTCGCCCACATGCAACAGCAGTCTACATTTTTGCTAATTAAACATGCAACCTTCACCAGCCTGTACTATTGAAACCATACTTGATAGGTCCAAAGCCTCATGACGTTGCCAGATATGTAGACATTTATCCGCATGTGACTCCTCAAACAACCATACTTTCTTCCAACCTTCTAAAGGCTAATTTGCATAGTAGTGGCACAGCATCAGTTGGTTCATGCCATTGGTTCCTAGAGTGTGCTCCACGGATTACAGTACCGTACAGAGTATACCTGAGAAACTTAGTATAAGGGCAAGGGTAAATGACTTGATCTCACCCTCACGTGAGCTAGCCTTCAAGCTGTTTTTAAAAAAACACTCCTTAACTTTTTCAGTTAAGGTTGTTAGCTCTATTGGCGTTTCTTATCTGGTGAGGGCCAAGGTTGTTGTTTGACTTATTGTAGCCGTACAAATTTAGTTGATCTCTCTCTCTCTCCTCTCTCAGTTTTTTTTATGCTTGGAGACTTAAATTTCGTTGACAGTGATTTCTAGGGAGAGAGACGATGGTGTCGGACTTGAGGAGGTATTTATTGTCTAAATCAATAGTCTACCAGGCTCTTGCAACGTAATGGTACTAAATAATGTTAATGTTTTCACGTCCCACTAACTTCTTTTACGGTTTTCGGAGACACCGATTTGCCGGAATTATGTCCCGCAGGAGTTCTTTTACGTGTCGGTAAATCTACGGACATGGGGCTGACGTATTTGAGCACCTTCAAATACCAACGGAGTGAGCCAGGATCAAACTTGCCAACTTGTGCTCAGGAAGCCAGCGCCTTAACGGTCTGAGCCACTCATCCCAGCGTAATGGCACTGTACAGATAAAATACTACGTAACTGCACACACGCAACACTTGTACACATACAGGCGAACTTGCGAACGATTACCGTTTGTTTAGCCGAGTCAATCCTTGCAAACCTTATTCATAACACTGAGTATTAACCCACGCTACTTACTATGTCGTAAGTATAGACTGTATACAACAATGTTATGCTGGGAATCGATCTCGCAGACGTTAGGAAAGATGTGTACTGGGAATCAAATCTAGCTAGTTGTTACTAGCAATCAATCAATCAATCAATCAATCAATCAATCAATCAATCAATCAATCAATCAATCAATAAATAAATAAAGTCAGTCACTAATGTTAAGCACACCACCTGCAGATTACCGTGCAGTGAAAACGTTTACTGGATTTTCGTAGTTTCTTTTTTTTTGTGCGAATATTAGTTATATTTTCTTGATCTTGTCACCGAGCTCGATACCTGCAGTCGCTTTAGTGCGACCAGTATCCAGTATTCGGGAATCCCACTGTCGGCAGCCCTGAAGATGGTTTTCCGTGGTTTCCCATTTTCACACCAGACAAATGCTGGGGCTGTACCTCAATTAAGGCCACGGCAGCCTCCTTCACACTCCTAGGCCTTTCCTCTCCTATCGTCGCCATAATACCTATCTGTGTCGGCGTGACGTAATGCAACTTGTAAAACAATTGATCTCGTCAAACCAAGTAATGAATGAATAATTGTGTGTGTTTTTTCCCTTGGTCCGGTTTTCTGATACTGAGTCGGGGATGAGGTGAGATTATACCGCATGTTCTGAGGCCGTATGCACTTGTCGCCAAACTCAATTGAGGAGCAAATGAAGATGAAATAATAACAATTTCGTGTGGCTATTTCTAGCTGGGTGCAGCCCTTGTAAGGCAGACCCTCCGATAAGGGAGGGTGGCATCTGCCATATGTAGATAACTGCGTGCTATTGTGGTGTGTGATTTGGAGGGATGTTGGGGACAGCACAAATACCCAGCCCCCGAGCCACTGGAATTAACCAACGAAGGTTAAAATCCCCGACCCAGCCGGGAAGCGAACCCGGGACCCTCTGAACTGAAGGCCAGTACGCTGACCATTCAGCCAACGATTCGGACAAAGTACACTCTTGTCCTCATCCCGAGGTGGTGCAGCTCTTTTCAGATACACCCCCGTTGGAGGTGAGCTGCATGTACCACTTAAATTTCTGGCAGTACCGGGAATCGAACCCGGACCTCCAAGGACGGCAGCTAATAGCGCTAACCGTTACGCTACGGAGGCGGACGAAGATGATATGAACGATGATGAATGTAATTGGGTAGGGAGGTGAAAGGAATCGGTTTTGCCCTATAAATGGGAACTCTCCCGGAATTTGCCTGCAAGTGAAAATGGGAAGCTACACAAAACCATTCTCAAGAACACCGATGGTGGGGTTCGAAAACACTCGTCTCCTAAATGCTGAGCTTGGCTCCATAGCCGTAGCGTGTTAACACGCGCGGCCACTCAGCTCGCTGAATTAATAATTGTGTAAATGAACAAGCGATGTAAGTAGATTTCTTGAATATTGAAACTATTGCATTTTATCAATATATTAATCATGTGAAGGCATATACAAGAGTGAGATAGGAATCTTTCGTGAGGCACTGTGTGTAATACTCCGGATCAACGGCAATGGTCGTATAGGTAATAGGTAATGTCGGTGCAAGAATTAAAAATAGAAGTGAACGGTACACCAAGGTTAAGGATAGATGTGGTGATGAAATAGCAAGTGTGAGTGTATGGGATTATCAGTTACTAATTTATTCTTGAAGCCTTAGGTCATTTGTTACAGTATTTAATGGCCGTAGATCGCAATATACTACACCATAACTGATATCACATTCGAGGAATGTGTACTGAAGGTACGAACATTCTATGAAGTTTTGTACGGTATCGACTATCTGATCACAAGAAAACTAATATTACTAGGCTTTAGATCAGGGCCTCTCAAACGCCCAAAATCTCACGCGTGCAAACGAAGGCGCAAGAGCTCCGTGCACTGGTCATCGCTCCCGCTCGGCTCGACTCGGACCAACGCTTCGTCTCTGGGTTACTCGGCTAAGCTCGGCTCAACTCGTCTCAACTCGGCTCGGATTTGGAACGCTACGGAGCAAGTGAGGAAGCGGGAGACAGGGAAAGCGAGCGAGACAGGCGTGGGGAAAGAGAGAGACAGCGCTATTGCTCCAAATCGAGGAGTGGGGGGCAGCACTCTGGTCAACCAAGCGCAGTCGTCTTTTGCACCGTGCACAGTGCATGCACCAAGCGCATGCACCCTGAGAGGCCCTGCTTTAGATATACGTAATGCTGATGGACTAAGGTAGGCACTACTCGGAAGGAGTATATTGGAAGAGAAGAATCAGTTTTACGGTATATAGAGATGCTGAACTAGAAATCACAGTCTTGGAACATTAGTGCGTGTGAACGGGCAAGTTGGCCGTGCGGTTAAAGCCGATTGGATAGGAAAGGCCTAGGTGTGGGAAGGAAGCGGACGTGGCCTTAATTAGGGTATATCACCAGCATTTGCCTGGTTTGAGATTGGGAAACCACGGAAAACCCTCTTCAGTACTGCCGACAGTGGGGTTCGAACCCACTATCTTCAGGATGCAACCTCATAGCTGCGCGCCCCTTACCGCACGGCCAACTCGTCCGGTAAAATAATCTGAGGACCTGCAGTGCTCCGAAACAGCAGAATCCGTTGAAAGGCTTAAATGATGTTGAAATACTAGTTCTACTTTACTCTGGGCTTTGTAAGATTAACTAAGGAATGGTCTTCACATTCGTAGCTTCTTGCAAATAATGAACAAGAAATATGGAGAGCAAATGTCTTTGTATAATACTGTCTTGAGTAGTGAATTTATTTATATCCTTAGCGAATATTATAAGAAGAAGTTAGTTATCTTTAGATATGTTTGACCTTAAGTGTGCAAGATAGTGTCTACTGGAATATGCTCTGTTTATCCTGTGGAAACATTACAGTAGTTGCAGGTAGCGGTCTACTGTAGTACGTAATATTTAACGTGTACTACAGATGCCTCTCTAGTTCGTGTTACCACGTAAGGACGTCAGTGATACACGTTGTTTACTGCCAGTACGTGGTCACTGATGTTGGGACCAGGGTATCTTGATTTTTCTTGTTCAAACCGAAGTTGAATGGCTGACGACCTTGTGCTTTGTTCAATGTGTATGAGACTAGGGCATGGTTATGGACAGTTTAGCATTTGTCTGGAGAAGGTACTTGATCTAAAGCAATAAAAAATATACGTCGTCCCACCAACCTTCATCTCCATCTCATTAATGAATCATCTGAGACTGTACGACTCAATAACACATACAGTAGATAATCTGAAACTTTCGGTTGGAGTTTTTGTACATTTAAGGAGTAAAACAACGAGATTATCTGTTCTAATCTTTAACTTTTCTGCTAGCCTTGTAATTTGTAATTATCCTGCTCTTAACTGTCGGGTATGGGATGGGGACCCCGGTCTAGAAAAACCAAGAATAACGGCCGAGGGGATTCGTCACACTGACCATGCGTCACCTCATAATCTAAGCATTCGGGCTGAGCAGCGGTCACGGCGAAGGTCATAGTGCTGTAGTGCCATGGGGTTTGGTTTGTTTTGTTCGGTAACTGTCGTGAACAGTATTTCTCGTACATATGTATTAACCAAAAGTTTATTCCACCTACGTTAAGTTCAATCCAGTCCAATTGAGCTAAATAACGCACAGAGTGAATTAGTAGAGGGTCAGCTCCAAATTGTGAATCATGTACACCATGTCCCACAATCGCCGTTAATTTTCTGAAGTTACGCTCTCGTGTACTTGCATGACACACACGCTTTGTGTGGTGTCATCTTGCACGGGCTTTAGTAACAATGAAATGAAATGAAATGAAATGGCGTATGGCTTTTAGTGCCGGGAGTATCCGAGGACATGTTCGGCTCGCCAGGTGCAGGTCTTTTTATTTGACTCCCGTAGGCGACCTGCGTGTCGTGATGAGTATGAAATGATGATGCTGATGATGCTTGTTGTTTTAAGTGGCCTAACATCGAAGGTCATCGGCCCCAAATGATGATGAAGACGACACAAACACCCAGCTCCCGTGCCAGCGAAATTAACTAATGGTGGTTAAAATTCTCGACCTTGCCGGGAATCGAGCCCGGGACCCCTGTGACCAAAGGCCAGCACTCTAACCATTTAGCCATGGAGCCGGACACGGGCTTTAGTAATGGACAAAATTAGACATAGTGATGGAGAAAATAACACATAATGTACCTTTCTTGCTTTTAATATTCCCTGTACTATGTTCACAATAGAATAAGTTCAAAAAGAATATCAAATTGATGCATAGTTATAACACTATGTTCATAATTTTCACAATGTGCTTACCCTCGTTAAATGTAATTTCTTTTCCTGTTAGTGATTCAGTTCTGGTGGTTTTACAAGGGGAGGCCACAGCTATGGGATCACCGATTTTGTTCAAACTTTTGGAAGTTGATCTTCATAAAAAATTAACATAAACTTTTCCGAGGGTTTGTGGCCATTAACCATTAATTAACGAGAAAATGGCCTTTTAAATCTAACAGCCTGCAATTTGCATGTGAGTATGCCTAGCACCTCTGGACTTGTAGTCAGCGTTTTCCAGGTTTCTAATAGCAAGTGATATTGCGCATGTGAGCCACGCATTGTGTGGTGCTTTCAATGACGACACAGTATTGTTCTTTCCCGAACTTCAAGTAGGGTGGGTTTCTCGTGAGACTTTCCCCACAACTGATAGTCATTTTGAGAACACGTGGTGTCTGAGAAAGGCAGTAGAAGAGGAAATATTATTCTGTTGGACATGGTCTTCTTCCAGACATCTTATGCAGGAACTCCGTGGTAGAAAATTCGACTCGTTTCACCCATTTGAAAAAATAAGTTCGGTACAGACCAATTTGCGACGGGGAGGCCTCCATCTTTCCTATAGCCTCACGCCCTTCTGACTTACTTTCTTATCAGTTGTCAATTAAAATTGAGGTCTATGTATAATTACATTACCTTTGATCATTTTTAAAATTCTGCATCATATGGTACACTTCAGACAGTGTTTCATGGGTTGAGTATTGACATCCTATTCTGCCAATGTTCCTAGTACAGACTTGAGAATAGTGGATCTCACACATGAACTCCATGACTTCCTTACTCTATTGCTGAAGTTGAATTGAATGGGTTCCGTTTATGAATTGCCCTCCCACTCCTTTATTAAAATATCATATAAGTAATCTGTATCAACATCATGCTGTACGGAAACAAGATTCGATGAGCTCATCGAAGTTAATTAATATAAGACGTGTTCAGTGTACTTTTCCTTTGAATTGGCTTTACGTCGCACCGACACAGATAGGTCTTATGGCGACGATGGGGTAGGAACGGCCTAGGAGTGGGAAGGAAGCGGCCGTGGCCGTAATTAAGGTACAGCCCTACCATTTTCCTGATGTGAACATGGGAAACCACGGAAAGCCATATTCAGGGCTGTTCAGTGTACTCAAAGGCACTCTAATGGTGCTTACAGCAGTTTAAAATAACTGGCTAACCTATTCCAAGGTAACTGTCTGATCAGGCAAAAGTATTGAGAAGGTAACCAGCGTCTGAACAGGAAAAGCTGTAGCCACGGTCGCTTCATTCCCACTCCTAGACCTCTCCTATCCCATTGCCGCCTTAAAATCTATCTGTGTTGTTGCGACGTAAAGCAAACTGAAGGATAGAAAATACACTTTCTTAGAAGCAAGAAATTTGATACATTTCTGAATGGACTACGATGGTTTATTGTGATCAACACATTTTCATTCTAACATAAATCCAACCTTCGACAGCCATTCGAGCATTTGTATTTAATTTTCGTCTGGAATTCTTGCTTATATTTTGTGATACTCTTCTTTATATCCAATCTCCCTCAGTCAACCCTTGTCCTCCGACAAGGACGATAATTCGACTACTTATAGTGGCTTGCATTTTGCCACCTTTCTTGTTTTTACCTTCTTTAATCTCACATCCTCATTCTTCAAGGTGTCAATAGATCGAAATACACCAACAGTATAACCTACTTGCCATAAAAGATCTCAGAGAGGACAGGAAACATGAAGCAAGTATCCACATGATACATTCAGAGGCGGGCCTGGGATTCACTGCTGGCGAGTTCAAAACCGAAAGCATTTAGAGCTTTCTCAGCTGAGTCTGATGACTCTTTCACGAGAGCGTTTGGAGAGTGCCGTTTCATTCTTGTCATACCGCTTTCACCCTGCTATCTCACCTAGACCCGAAGCATTCACCTTCGAGTGTCAACAGCATTTCTTTATTTCTATTTAACTTTTCTACTTAGCCGAGTCGATAAAAACGTAGTTCAGCCGGAAGGATGTGAATTTGAAGTCAAATTGAGCATGCGTTTACCGCTCCTGAAAATGCTCATGGAGTTTGTTCAGCCTGCAACAGAAATGAGGATCAGGTTAATTTCTGGAGGTAAGTTGGCAATACATTGAGCGAACCAATCCGGTTCACACTGTACTGAGATTACGGATAGTGGAAAATATTAATCGCCCCTTCTCCAACACCTGTTGCTTTACTCTTCGATTATAAGGTAGCTATAGTCTGCTGTTCTAGGAAAGAATATTACATATTTGGCAGATGTGAATGAAATGGCCACTCACTTGTTTCCTATTGTGTGTTTGGTGACAGAGTTGCCGGTGCGTCC
The DNA here is from genome assembly GCF_040414725.1 of Anabrus simplex. Taxonomy (NCBI): domain Eukaryota; kingdom Metazoa; phylum Arthropoda; class Insecta; order Orthoptera; family Tettigoniidae; genus Anabrus; species Anabrus simplex. The sequence goes on along the minus strand of NC_090266.1, from coordinate 429,331,227 downwards.
AGCTATCACAGGGTTATTTCGTAGTTACATTTGTTGTAAGTGTGATGACTGATACGTACTTACTGACTGTGTGGAAGGAAATTATTTCACTTCTTCGTCGTATGCGTCTGTTCGATGTTATGCTGTACTTACTATTGTTTTGTTATTCGTGAATATCTCTTGTTATAACTATGTAACGATGGCTTTCGTAGGTGGTAGTCTAGAATTCGTAAGACCGTACAACCACCGTTGTAGGGTGCATGAAATAAAATAATAATGTTAATGGTTTCCCGTCCCACTAATTACATTTTAAGGTTTTCGGGGACACCGAGGTGGCGAAATTATGTCCCGCAGGAGTCCATTTACTTGCCATTGAATCTACCGACACGAGGCTGACGTATTTGAAATACAACTGGACTGAACAAGGATCGAACTTGCAAAGTTGGGTTCAGAAGGCCAGCGATCTACCGCCTGAGCTACTCAGCCCGGCGTGAGATGTGTGTGTGTATGTATGTATGTATGTATGTATGTATGTATTGGTGTGTGCAATTGTAATTTAGATGTGTAACTCTGTGGTTTAGTGGTTAGCGTGATTAGCTGCCACCCCCGGAGGCCCGGGTTCGATTCCCGACTCTGCCACGATATTTGAAATGAGGTACGCGGGCTGGAACGGAGTCCACTCAGCCTCAGGAGGGCAACTGAGTAGAGGTGGGTTCGATTCCCACCTCAGCCATCCTGGAAGTGGTTTTCCGTGATTTTCCACTTCTCCTCTAGGCAAATGCCGGGATGGTACCTAAACTTAAGGCCACGGCCGCTTCCTTCCCTCTTCCTTGCCTGTCCCTTCCAATATTGCCATCCCTCCAGAAGGTACCTGTTCAGTATAGCAGGTGAGGCCGCCTGGGCGGGGTACTGGTCCTCCTCCCCAGTTGTATCACCGACCCAAATTCTCCCGTTCCAGGACACTGCCCTTGCGGCTGTTGAGGTGGGATCCCTCGCTGAGTCCGAGAGAAAACCTACCCTGGAGGGTAAACAGATTAAGAAGAAGAAGAACTATAAAGAACGTGGTAGTGGGCTATGTAAATGGCTTAATACCGAAATTTGACTGGGTTTAAAACAGGATATAGGGGAAGACTCGTTCAAATACGATATTCTGTAGGGTATAAAATCACCTTTCTCCCCAAGCTTCAAGATTACCGTCATAATGTTCAACACTTAACGCACTGAAGTTTTACAGTCGGCAATTTAGCGATTATGTTAGTCAAAAATGCATTTTATTCCGCGGGGATAATATTCGACCTGGGAATAAGAAAAATGTATCGTAGGAATAAAATTTAGTGTTGTTGTTGTTGTTGAGACCGGTTTTAGGCGTTCATTCTCTGTGTTCAGTGTTACGGGATAGAATCCCGGCGTATTTGCTCGACATTTAAGGGTGCTTATATGCGAGACTCAAGTAAGTAGTTTCACTGGTAAGTTAAGGAACCACATTCAATGCAATTCATTCATTTCAATACCTCATATGCGATGAAATGCTAAAGAAATGTAAATAGTATCGCATAAAATTGTGCGGAATATATGCTTGGAAGCACATATTTCACTGTCCCGAAACATTTTTCACGTTACTGAAGTGAATATAATTTCTTGGTACTCACTTAACTACTTTGATGTTGGAAACATAGCTTTCAACATGTATACACAGCCACTTACTGAGTAATTTGAAACAATCTTTGTTTATGATGCTTCAGGTCTTGGCAAGTAAGAAACTCACCAGAAACAGATACGAGGTTTGTTTCCCCCGAGCACTTATTTATTTTCTCACTCTGTCTGTGTCAGAATACATAAACTCCAACAGTCATGCAGAGAACTCGAACAGGCATGTTAGTACACATGTGTCCCTCCGAATTTCTCTTATAGTCGAACCATCCAACTGGATTTATTTAGTATGTATTAAAATAATCTTCTGTTGATTAATAGTGAAGTCACTGATTTATTATAAACGTACTTATTTTTACGTCGAATCGAATCTATTAAGTAGGCTAATTCATGGTCATTCTGGAAGGTACCATCGGAAGATGACATTGTATTATGTTTCGAAATAAGAAAGCTCTTTCAGGCTTTCTAGAGACTTCTATAATCACGCCCTGCTTTGTGAAAAGTGGTCAAAAACGAAGAAGCCCGGTGATTCATCTAAGAAGTAGAACATCAGTCGCTATGGACTATGAGAGGGCATGTCACCAGAAACATTGGCGAAGTACGTGATCGGTACGGGTATAATATTGAATAAGCAGGAAAGTAAGCGATATTTATCGTACTAACCATAGCTGTTCATAAATTTTATTGAAACATTTTTATGAGCCTTGGTAAATAAATCTTACCGAGGAAGTGGCCGCGCGGTTTGGATCACGTAGCTATGAGGTTGCATTCGGGAGATTGTGGATTCCAACTCCACTGCCAGCAGCCCTGAAGATTGTTTTCCGAAATTTCCCATTTTCACACCAGGCAAGTGGTGGGGCTGTACCTTAATTAAGGCTACGGTCGCTTCCTTCCAACTCCTAGCCCATCGTCGCCATAAGACCTATCTGTATCGCTGCGAAGTAAAGCAAATTGAAAAAAACAAACTTTAAGGATAAACACGACAACCACAACAAATACACCGAATGAATGAATGCATGGATAATTAATTAATTAATTCATTTATTCATTCACTTATAAGTTGAACAACTCGAATCTACTGTAAATAACATTATCAGGAGTATAAAAGACATCTTCCGCCTCTGTGGTGTAGTGGTTAGTGTGATTAGCTGCCACAACCGGAGGCCCGGGTTCAATTCCCGGCTCTGCTACGAAATTTAAAAAGTGCTAGGGGGGCTGGAACGGGGTCCACTCAGCCTCGGGAGGTCAACTGAGTAGAGGAGGGTTCTATTCCCTCCTCAGCCATCCTGGAAGTGGTTTTCCGTGGTTTCCCACTTATCCTCCAGGCAAATGCCGGGATGGTACCTAAACTTAAGGCCACGGCCGCTTCCTTCCCTCTTCCTTGTCTATCCCTTCCAATCTTCCCATACCCCCGCAAGGCCCCTGTTCTGCATAGCAGATGAGGCCACCTGGGCGAGGTACTAATCATCCTCCCCAGTTGTATCCCCCGAACCAGAGTCTGAAGCTCCAGGACACTGCCCTTGAGGCGGTAGAGATGGGATCCCTGGATGAGTCCGAGGGAGAAACCGACCCTGGAGTCCGACTCGTTGGCTGAACGGTCAGCGTACTGGCCTTCGGTTCAGAGGGTCCCGGGTTCGAGTCCTGGTTGGGTCGGGAATTTTAACCTTAATTGGTTAATTCCAATGGCACGGGGGCTGGGTGTATGTGGTGTTGTCTTCATCATCATTTCATCATCCCCATCATCACGACGTGCAGGTCGCCTACGGGAGTCAACTCGAAAGACCTGCACCTGGCGAGCCGAGCATGTCTTCGGACACTCCCGGCACTAAAAGCCATACGCCATTTCATTTCATACCGACCCTGGAGGGTAAACAGATTAAGAAGAAGAACAAGAAGATAAAATACATCACATTCAATTGGAAATGCAGCTTTCTTCCAGTTATGCTTAATCAAGGTAGCCTACTGCACTTATTATCGATAAATGAATGGAGGTTGATGCCAGCATTGCGGCATGTTGACGAGTGAACTCGTTCACGAAAGCGTTCGGCAAATTTCTTCCATTTGCGAAAGAAGGGCACATCTAAAAATTGTTAATAGAAATGCTACCCTAGGCAAAATTTTTGTTATCAATACGAGTTTATCGGGAATTGCGAGAAGTTTTTGTTGATAGAACGAGAAAATATTTTGTTCCAGCACGCGGAGAGGAACAGTTGTTATTCAGCTGTTTATGCTTACAATAAATTTTCTTTATGAAGATCACAGATATGTGTAGTTACCGCTATGATCAGCTAAGATTAGTACATAAACTACGTTTATGGGTGAACGTTTCGTTTTATTCATTACTATCTGTCAGACACTTCGTGAAAGTCCCTTATCAGACTGATTTTACTTGGCTCTGATGGCAAGGGATACCAATTCACTGGTGGCCTCTAAACCGTTATAATAATGGCGCATGGCTTCCGGAGAGGCCTGGTGCAGGTCTCCTTCTAGTAAACGGCCTATAGGCGACCTGCATGTCTGTGAGGATGGGACCCAACCCGAAATGATTTATAAATGTTGAAAACATGACAAACCCCAGCTCCCGAGCCAGACGAATCAACCAATTAAGGTTAAAATCTCCACCGACCGACTATGCAATCCGGGACCCCGTGGATCTAAGGGCAGTATGTTAACCATTTAGCCATTGAACGGGAGTCTAAACCTTTAGGATTTCGGAACTATATATGAGCTCAGCATCATACTTTAGATTCACCAAAACTGTCCATCAGCACACTTCCTCGGATGGCACATCCCAGGGATTTTTTGCATAGTTTTTTCAAGGGGATTGCTCAATAAAAATTTATCGGAACATAGTCCACACCCGAGATTTAAAATAGTATCCTACACTTGTATGAAATCGTAACGTAACTCTAATTCCCCCTGTTGTTTATATTAAATCTTTTGGTTTTATTCCTTTAATCAGAATAAATTACGTTTTAAATAGCTGAATTTCAGAAAAGTACTTTGTAAAAAAGTTATTTCTCACTGTAATTTTTATCACAAGTTTACAAATTTCGAAACTTGTGACTTTTAGGGGGTCGGGGGAGGGTAGGCTGCAGCGTATGGTTGAAAAGTTAAAATGAACCCTGCTGACATTGGGATGGATTTAGTGTTTCAGCAGAGATAGTTTTGATGAATGAAAGAACTATACACTAAATAGTTTTAATTGACACGAGAGTAAACAATTAGTTTTATGAAATGCCCAAATTATATCTTATTATTCACTATTTAAGTATTTTATGAGAGATAAAAATAAGAATTCGTTTCTGCAAATTATAGATTATTATTATCCTGATGAGGGGGTGCTGTTACTCTTACTGGAGATCTACCAACCTCGGGGATGTCAAAAATTTAGTGATTTCCTGGATGGAACGTAGTTGGGGCGGGGATGAAGAAGCAAATCAATTTTCGATCACGTCAAGTTCGCTGCACCGCGTCATTCGTCAACTCGTTGAACTGGATGTAACTCTTGTCTCTCTTCACTCTTTTCATCTCACAAATCCAGTAGAACAAATTCCGACTCCAAAGGAAATTCTGCTTTCATTCCTTCTGAGGAGACTTCCGTTGCAAGCCTTTTATATTTGTATTTCCACTAAGAACTTCTGAGCTTTCACTGACCAGACAAGAAGTCTCCTTTCTCTTTTGTAACATACTAGGAGATGTGTACTGCTAGGCTAGACACTTAAGTAAAATATTCTGTAGATATAGTGTTCTGAATATCCAAGAAGATATTACGCTTTTACAAATACAATGCAGTTTTCCTCTCTGAAACCCAATTTGTATACATCGTTATACAAATACGTAGCATATTTTCGCACAAGCTTTTATAAGTTTTCCAATAAAAGTGCATCATCTAAGATCAGCTTAGAGGGAGGGAAAGATCACTGCGATAAATCAATTCACAGTAGTTATATTGGACCAACCCTGAACGGGAGTGCAGAGAATTTTGCAATCTGTCTCGCTGCAAGTGGTGAATAATTGTTCATAAAATGGCTAACAAAATATTTAGGGAGCAATACTCAGACTTTGGATGCTTCAGCGTATTATTGCACTCGCTTGAACATTTCAAAAGCAAAATTTGTAATTTTACGTGATTTGATGATATATTATTATTATTATTATTATTATTATTATTATTATTATTATTATTATTATTGTTATTATTTTCTACCAGTTTTACGTCACACTAACACAGGTAATTACCTGGTGACAGAAAGGGATACCATGTAAAAATATCTTCGGAGCCGTCGACGATGACGTTCGAACCCATGATCTCTCGAATGCAAGCTTAGAGTTATACGAACCAGAACACGAAAATAAATTATTATTATTATTATTATTATTATTATTATTATTATTATTATTATTATTAGTCTATTATTATTATTATTATTATTTGCCATCACTACCATCATAATGTTTAGCCTAACGACCTCACGTCGTACTAATGTTCACTGGTGCTCTCAAACACGAAGTTCAAAGTCACTTAGTAGCTGCAGCAGTAGTATTCTTTATCCTCACCTGTAACTCGTTAGCATTCACATATTCTCTGCTATTGAGTTTGGCGCGGTAAATTTGCCCCAGTTTTACGTTCGGATGCCCTTCCTGACGCCGAACCCTTGTGTAGGCATGCGTTTTGTGTTTCCGTGGTGGTTTGTAGTGCTGTATGTAAAGTAAGAAAGGAGTATTACGATGAACACAAACACCTAGTCCCCGAACCAGAAGAATTATCCACGCACAGTTAAAATCTTCTGCCCAGTGGGGAATCGAATCAAGGGCCCTCCGAACCGAAGGCCAATACGATGAAAATCCATCCAAGGAATCGGACATTAGCACGCAGAGAGTAAATAATATTAATAATAATAATAATAATAATAATAATAATAATAATAATAATAATAATAATAGGCTAATAATAATTTCCGGACTGAGTAGCTCAGACTGTAGAGCGCTGGCCTTCTGAGCTTAAGTTGGCGGTTTCGATTCCGGCGTAGTCCGGTGCAATTTGAAGATTATCAGATATTGGTATTGGTAGATTTACCGATATGTTATAGAAGTCCTGCTGGACAAAATTTTGGCAGCTTGCCGTCTCTGAAAACCATAAATGTAGTTAGTGGGACCTAAAACTATTGACATTATTATTAGTATTATTATTATTGTTATTTTTAGAAGTAGTAGTAGTAGTAGTATATTTGTTGAATTATCATTTCACCATTGTCTTAATAGACTCCAGGGTGCCATAATTTTGCCCCGAAGAGAGTTTCATTAACGTGATAGTAAATCTACGGACAGTCATGTCTCTCGTTTTCTAGTTTTAAAATTTGACTTTCGGTCTTAAAGGCCATTTAACTAGCTGCAATTTTGTATATATTTCTCATTATTAATTATGAATTGACAATTTTGTATGTTTCCGATTATTAATTATCTTTGATGAATTGAACTTATATAATTAAGATGAACACAAACACCCAGCCCCCGAGCCGGAGAAGTTAACCAGCCAAAGTTAAAGTCCTCGACCCGGCCGGGAATTGAACCCGGGACCCCAGTGGCCAAAGGCCAGCACGCTAACCATTTAGCTATATGCCTCTCGTTAAGCACCCTTATATGACTTCGATCCCTCAATAGACAGCTACAGCAAGTTAACTTATTTTGGTAGCCTGGTTTTCTCTTTATTTCCGTCTGATAACCAACCAGTATCGTTGAAATACACTCTTACTCTCGCCGCGTCTTTCTTGCAGCAATATGATAAAGGGATAATACTTTTAAGAGTAACAATTTGAACGGATTTGTGTATGAATTATTCACTTAGAAAGAGCCTCTTGTCTTCAAATTTATACATATATGCATATACCTGTGTCATGAAAAAAGTTGGAAGGCAGAATGAAAGCTTACTTCACGGTCACCTACCTCTTATAAAAGCCCGGAACGACTGAGTGGGAGGATCAGGAAATTTATCAAACTCAAGAATGCGGATGGAGATATATGATTCAAGTCAGATGCGTCTTGAGGTGTGACTCCGGTATACAGAAAAGAATAAGTGAATCCTCTAGATTCAAAATCCTCTATATCCACTTCCATAAATTGTTCAGGAAGTGACTTTTTCTTTGACAGGTTATTCTTAAAACGGTATTGAACAATTTGTGTTATCTAAACATGCAAAGAGGATCCAGAAGCAATTATAAGTAATATAAAATACATTAAGAGATATTCATATGCATTAAAATCAGTGTTAAATATGAACGTAGGGGGTTTTGAATCTCAAATACTAACATAGGGGGATTTTGAAACTCATAATCATGAATACTACTGGATATGGAGCATTTTGAAACAAACTCACTTTACTTCAGCTCTTGTCATGAAAATTATGTTAAACAATATAAGATCACTGAATCACATTTTATACGACTGTTTTGCATTCTTGGCCTAGTAATCATGAGTACAAACTTCTAAATCACAGTCAACAATGTAACTATAAGCACTTCAATAATACTTTAATCGCTAAACATTACTCACCTTTCTCGTTTTTTCCCTAGACCTTTTCCAAGTATCCACCTTCCGCAACATTTTCTGCCCTCTTCCTGGAGTTGCTTTAGCAACAAGAAAAGTTTCGTCCCTTATTTTTCAATAAATGATGCCAAGGAAATGGACAACAAATCGCTTTCTCCTTAATGCACTAGGAATACACCTACTATCAGATTAACGCATATTGCCAACATACTGCTTTATAATTCTCCTGTCCGAGGTAGAAAGAATGGACAACTTGTCCTTTCTCCAGTGATTAAGCCTTTTACTTTAATCAAAATCCCCGTGAATACGTTCAAAGTATCCTCTGACAATCATATTGTTTTGTCTTCATTCGGGTCCATTAGTATACGAAAATCTGTACTTGAGAGAAGATCGCAAGAGTTGGCTGCACTGTTAAACAAGTGACGTCATCTTATTCCACAATATACCTGGAATTTCTCATTGGTTGATACACATAGAGGCTTTTGAAAGTAACTAGTGGTGGATATAGAGGATTTTGAATTTAACAGTGATTTTCAAGTAGTTCGTTCTATGTAACTTAGCGAGTTTTGGGACTCAGAGGTTCACCAACCGATCGAACTTATCCTTGGAAATCTACTGCTATGCTTATCTCAATTTTTAAAAAATGGTCTTTGGGGGGTTTTGAATCTAGAGGATTCAAGTGTGTCTTATCTCAACAAGGGATAATTGCTACATGCAAACTTTTTGAGAAACGTTGCCCTGCTTGTATCTCAGTTCAGTATGAGCTCATGGTTATGAAGTTTAGTTGATGTTCCGCAAACCTGTGGAGTGCTGTCAGAAAGCTTTGGGTGTCGTCTGTACCCCGTTTACGGGTTAAGGATAGCATTGTTATCAATTCTGTTTGATAATCTATTTGAGGTATGTACTGGTGTGCGTGTCAGTAAATAATTTGTGCTGGGAGTTGGAAGAAAGCCGCCAACTGTTTTTTGAGTGGGACCATCCATTTTCCTGAAGTGATCGTGCAGTATAGTCTAGGGAAACTGCTCTCTAAATAGTTGTCGAATAGAACTAGAAATATTGTACTCTTGCTGACAAATTTTGTCTATGTGGATGTTATAAAATCATAATGTATATCGTCGTTGCCGGGACAAAACCTCCTATGTGATAATATGTTTTGGAGATATACTGACCCGCAGCACATACATTGTGAAGAGCGAGAATGCCTTGACAATATGCACACAATATTGCACCTTAGATGACAGAACCCTACCAGCCAAAGTTCTAAGCTAAAATTATTTCACATAGGAGGTTTTGTCCCGGCAGCGACGATATGGTAAAGAGGGGCTGCCGAGCCGAGGCGGCAAAAGCATGCTCGGTTTTCCCGGAAGGATTTGGGTTCGATTCCCCGTCAGGAAGTCGTAAAATTTTAGTTACGAGGTATCAACTTCCGGAGGTGCATATGGCCCTGAGGTTCACACAGCCTACACCAAAATTGAGTACCAGGTTAATTCCTGGTGGCAAAGGCGGCCTGGCGTCGAACTATCCACTCTACCCCAAGAAGTGCCGAGGTTACGGATGGTGGAAGCCTTTATCTTCCACCCCTCCAGGGGCCTTCGGCAGCTTTGAATATGGCTTTTCGGGTTTCCCTACTTTTACACCAAGTAAATGCTGGGGGGCTGTACCTTAATTAAGGCCACGGACACTACCTTCCTAATCCTAGACCTTTCCCATCCTCATTTCGCCGAAGACATTCGATGTGTTAGTGCGACATTAAATCACTGACAATAAATTAAATAAATCAATATTTGTTTACAGTTCCTTCAATTTCTGTACCTTTCAAAAAATGCCGGATTAACGTACTGTAGCCAACGACATGGAATTGTCTCACTTAAACAACCTTCAAATGTCTTCACTCCCAGCCGAGATGGGATCGTCTTCTCCATCTTGGAAGCTATCAACTAAGCATCAAGATTGCTCCACCTCATGAACAAGCTACAGTATCATCATGGCGAGTATAATGCTTGTCTTCTAAGTGCACCAATGTTGCCGTTCATGAGTTCTTAGATGGCTGAAGAGACCAATTCTAGAAAAATAAGCCCTATCGTAATGCTGGCACATCAAATCTGCCAAAACTCATTGTTGCTGTAGGAACTGGTGGTCATAGGCAACTGCTAGCGGTAGTAAATTCGTGTCCTCGTCCTGAGGTGGTGCAGCTCTGTTGAGGCGCACCCGCAATGGAGGTGACCTGCATGTACCATTTCAACCACATACCAGTCCTCCTGCCATTCTTAAATTTCTGGGAGTATCGGGAATCGAACCCGGACCCCCGAGGACGGCAGATAATAACACTAACCGTTACGCTATGGAGGCGAACACTAGCGATAGTAATAAGTTGGTACTCTTAGAAGGCTTATATTAATCTTAGCAAACATTGCTTCTATCTGTTAAATCGTCATCTCTGAGGCTCATTAAAGAGATAACACAATCTTGGAATTTTAAGCCATGGCCCTTACAATTTACAGTTTGCAGGGGAATTCGAACAACTGAGACGTGATATTCTATTTCTATTTGGTGGCGGAAGAACTCACTTGCATTAACTGGTATTCGTGGGATAGTTGGGAATCGTGGCGGGGAAAGCTACTATGTTAACACTTGAATCACGCTGCGGTACAGAAAGAGCTAGAATTGTTCTTGACATGATACTGGGAACAATAAATGGTATAGATACAAATTACCAGGCCTGCCATAAGAAATAAAAAAGAAAACATAACCGAT